>NC_061514.1:295925004-296237426 GCF_022539505.1 Lolium rigidum | reverse complement strand
TATTGATGGCGTGTAACTCACACGTTCGTTGGGAACCCCAAGAGGAAGGTATGATCTCGTATAGCAACAGGTTTTCCCTCGGTATGAAACCAAGATTTATCGAACCAGTAGGAGCCAAGAAGCACGTTGAAGGTTGTTGGTGACGGAGTGTAGTGCGGCGCAACACTAGGGATTCCGGCGCCAACGTGGAACCTGCACAACACAACCAAAGTACTTTGCCCCAACGAAACAGTGAGGTTGTCAATCTCACCGGCTTGCTGTAACAAAGGATTAGATGTATAGTGTGGATGATGATTGTTTGCAGAAAACAGTAGAACAAGTATTGCAGTAGATTGTATTCGATGTAAAAAAATGGACCGGGATCCACAGTTCACTAGAGGTGTCTCTCCCATAAGAAATAGCATATTGGGTAAACAAATTACAGTTGGGCAATTGACAAATAGAGAGGGCATGACAATGCACATACATGACATGATGAGTATTGTGAGATTTAATTGGGCATTACGACAAAGTACATAGACCGCTATCCAGCATGCATCTATGCCTAAAAAGTCCACTTTCAGGTTATCATCCGAACCCCTTCCGGTATTAAGTTGTAAACAACAGACAATTGTATTAAGTATGGTGCGTAATGTAATCAATAACTATATCCTCGAACATAGCATCAATGTTTTATCCCTAGTGGCAACAGCACAACACAACCTTAGAACTTTCTGTCACTGTCCCAGGTGTCAATGCAGGCATGAACCCACTATCGAGCATAAATACTCCCTCTTGGAGTTACAAGCAATGACTTGGCCAGAGCCTCTACTAGCAACGGAGAGCATGCAAGATCATAAACAACACATAGATAGATTGATAATCAACATAACATAGTATTCTCTATTCATCGGATCCCAACAAACACACATGTAGCATTACAAATAGATGATCTTGATCATGATAGGCAGCTCACAAGATCAGACAATGAAGCACAATGGGGAGAAGACAACCATCTAGCTACAGCTATGGACCCATAGTCCGGGGTGAACTACTCACTCATCAATCCGGAGGCGACCATGGCGGTGTAGAGTCCTCCGGGAGATGATTCCCCTCTCCGGCAGGGTGCCGGAGGTGTTCTCCAGAATCCCCCGAGATGGGATTGGCGACGGCGGCGTCTCAGTATGTTTTCTCGTATCGTGGCTCTCGGTACTGGGGGTTTCGCGACGAAGGCTTTAAGTAGGCGAAGGAGTTAGGTCAAGGGGGTGCCCGAGGGGCCCACACCACCTGGCGGCGCGGCCAGGGCCTGGGCCGCGCCGCCCTATGGTGTGGCCACCTCGTGGCCCCACTTCCTTTCCCCTCAGGTGTTCTGGAAGCTTCGTGGAAAAATAGGGACCTGGGCGTTGATTTCGTCCAATTCCGAGAATATTTCCTTACTAGGATTTCGAAACCAAAAACAGCGTAAAACAGAGAATCGGCTCTTCGGCATCTCGTTAATAGGTTAGTGCCGGAAAATGCATAATAATGACATATAATGTGTATAAAACATGTGAGTATCATCATAAAAGTAGCATGGAACATAAGAAATTATAAATACGTTTGAGACGTATCAAGCATCCCCAAGCTTAGTTCCTACTCGTCCCGAGTAGGTAAACGATAACAAAGATAATTTCTTAGTGACAATGCTACCAACATAATCTTGATCATACTATTGTAAGCACATGTAATGAATGCAGCGATCAAAACAATGGTAAATTACATGAGTAAACAACTGAATCATAAAGCAAAGACTTTTCATGAATAGTACTTAAAGACAAGCATCAATAAGTCTTGCATAAGAGTTAACTCATAAAGCAATAATTCAAAGTAGAAAGCATTGAAACAACACAAAGGAAGATAAAGTTTCACCGGTTGCTTTCAACTTGTAACATGTATATCTCATGGATATTGTCAACATAGAGTAATATAACAAGTGCAATATGCAAGTATGTAGGAATCAATGCACAGTTCACACAAGTGTTTGCTTCTTAAGGTGGAGAGAAATAGGTGAACTGACTCAACAATAAAAGTAGAAGAAAGGTCCTTCAAAGAGGAAAGCATCGATTGCTATATTTGTGCTAGAGCTTTTATTTTGAAAACAAGAAACAATTTTGTCAACGGTAGTAATAAAGCATATGAGTTATGTAAATTATATCTTACAAGTTGCAAGCCTCATGCATAGTATACTAATAGTGCCCGCACCTTGTCCTAATTAGCTTGGACTACCGGATCATCACAATACACATGTTTTAACCAAGTGTCACAATGGGGTACCTCTATGCCGCCTGTACAAAGGTCTAAGGAGAAAGCTCGCATTGGATTTCTCGCTTTTGGTTATTCTCAACTTAGACATCCATACCGGGACAACATAGACAACAGATAATGGACTCCTCTTTAATGCATAAGCATGTAGCAACAGTTTAATGTTCTCATATGAGATTGAGGATATATGTCCAAAACTGAAACTTCCACCATGATTCATGGCTTTAGTTAGCGGCCTAATGTTCTTCTCTAACAATATGCATGCTTAACCATAAGGTGGTAGATCTCTCTTACTTCAGACAAGACGGACATGCATAGCAACTCACATGATATTCAACAAAGAAATAGTTGATGGCGTCCCCAGAAACATGGTTATCGCACAACAAGCAACTTAATAAGAGATAAAGTGCATAAGTACATATTCAATACCACAATAGTTTTTAAGCTATTTGTCCCATGAGCTATATATTGTAAAGGTAAAGAATGGAAATTTTAAAGGTAGCACTCAAGCAATATACTTTGGAATGGCGGAGAAATACCATGTGGTAGGTAGATATGGTGGACACAAATGGCATAGTGGTTGGCTCAAGGATTTTGGATGCATGAGAAGTATTCCCTCTCGATACAAGGTTTAGGCTAGCAAGGTTATTTGAAACAAACACAAGGATGAAGCGGTACAGCAAAAGTCACATAAAAGACATATTGTAAATATTATAAGACTCTATACCGTCTTCCTTGTTGTTCAAACTCAATACTAGAAATTATCTAGACCTTAGAGAAACCAAACATGCAAATCAGATTTTAGCATGCTCTATGTATTTCTTCATTAATGGGTAAAAAGTATATGATGCAAGAGCTTAAACATGAGCACAACAATTGCCAAGTATCACATTATTCAAGATGTTATACCAATTACCACATATATCATTTTCCAATTCCAACCATATAACAATTTATCGAAGAAGAAACTTCGCCATGAATACTATGAGTAAAGCCTAAGGACATACTTATCCATATGCAACAGCGGAGCGTGTCTCTCTCCCATACAATGAATGCTAGGATCCATCTTATTCAAACAAAACAAAAATAAAAAAACAAACAGACGCTCCAAGCAAAGTACATCAGATGTGACGGAATAAAAATATAGTTTCAGGGGAGGAACCTGATAATGTTGTCGATGAAGAAGGGGGTGCCTTGGGCATCCCCAAGCTTAGACGCTTGAGTCTTCTTAATATATGCTGGGGTGAACCACCGGGGCATCCCCAAGCTTAGAGCTTTCACTCTCCTTGATCATGGTGTATATCATCCTCCTCTCTTGATCCTTGAAAACTTCCTCCACACCAAACTTAAAGCAACTCATTAGAGGGTTAGTGTACAATTAAAGTTCAGAGGTGACACAATCATTCTTTATACTTCTGGACATTGCATAAAGCTACTGAAAGTCAATGGAATAAAGAAATCCATCAAGCATGGCAAAACAGGCAATGCAAAATAAAAGGCAGAATCTGTCAAAACAGAACAGTTCGTAAAGACGAATTTCTAACAGGCACCAGACTTGCTCAAATGAAAAAACTTAAAACTAATGAAAGTTGCGTACATATCTGAGGATCACTCACGTAAATTGGCATAATTTTCTGAGTTACCTACAGAGAATTAGACTCAGATTCGTGACAGCAAAGAAACCTGTTTCTGCGCAGTAATCCAAATCTAGTATCATACTTTTATTAGAGACTTTACTTGGCACAACAATGCAATAAAACTAAGATAAGGAGAGGTTGCTACAGTAGTAAACAACTTCCAAGACTCAAATATAAAACAAAATACTGTAGTAAAAACATGGGTTGTCTCCCATAAGCGCTTTTCTTTAACGCCTTTCAGCTAGGCGCAGAAAGTGTGTATCAAGTATTATCAAGAGGTGAAGCATCTGCAGCGGGATGAGGAGTTTTCTCAACCATGCATAGTATATTGGATACATAAGTTTTAGCGTCCCCCTTTTCATTAGTCTTGGGCTTGCTACTTTCATCAAACAAATTTTCGGGAACAAGCCAAGCATAGTTATTTTCTAGTGCATCATTCATAGCTAAGAGTTTACATGGTATTGGTGCTTTGATCTCCCCACCATCATCAATATTATTGGTGTACTTTATTCTATCCAAGTCCATCTTTTCAAGGAGACTAACAAAATTGGTGCAAGAACCAAGCATATTATATTTAGCAAAGACCTTTCTAGCCTCTCTTGCTATACCACCAAATTCTCTAAGAAGGGTTTCTAAAACAAAATCTTTCTTTTCCCCTTCTTCCATATCACCGAGTGTAAGAAACATATGTTGGATTATAGGATTGAGATTAAAAAATTTAGTTTCCATCATACGAACTAAAATAGCAGCGGCAATTTCATAAGTAGGAGCAAGGTCTACCAAGTGTCTATCTTCAAAATCATCAGCCATACTAACATGGGTGAAAAATTCTTCTATATTATTTCTCCCAATTATAGACCCGCGCCCTACCGGCATGTCTTTAGCGGTAAAATTAAAAGGAAACATGATGAAATAAGTAAAGTAAGTGCAAGTAACTATTTTTTGTGTGTTTTTGATATAGAGTGCAAGACAGTAAATAAAGTAAAACTAGCAACTAATTTTTTTGTATTTTTGATATAGTGCAGCAAACAAAGTAGTAAATAAAATAAAGCAAGACAAAAACAAAGTAAAGAGATTGCGATGTGGAGACTCCCCTTGCAGCGTGTCTTGATCTCCCCGGCAACGGCGCCAGAAAAACTGCTTGATGGCGTGTAACTCACACGTTCGTTGGGAACCCCAAGAGGAAGGTATGATGTCGTATAGCAGCAGGTTTTCCCTCAGTAAGAAACCAAGGTTTATCGAACCAGTAGGAGCCAAGAAGCACGTTGAAGGTTGTTGGTGACGGAGTGTAGTGCGGCGCAACACCAGGGATTCGAGCGCCAACGTGGAACCTGCACAACACAACCAAAGTACTTTGCCCCAACGAAACAGTGAGGTTGTCAATCTCACCGGCTTGCTGTAACAAAGGATTAGATGTATAGTGTGGATGATGATTGTTTGCAGAAAACAGTAGAACAGTATTGCAGTAGATTGTATTCGATGTAAAAGAATGGACCGGGGTCCACAGTTCACTAGAGGTGTCTCTCCCATAAGAAATAGCATATTGGGTAAACAAATTACAGTTGGGCAATTGACAAATAGAGAGGGCATGACAATGCACATACATGACATGATGAGTATTGTGAGATTTAATTGGGCATTACGACAAAGTACATAGACCGCTATCCAGCATGTATCTATGCCTAAAAAGTCCACTTTCAGGTTATCATCCGAACCCCTTCCGGTATTAAGTTGTAAACAACAGACAATTGCTTTAAGTATGGTGCGTAATGTAATCAATAACTATATCCTCGAACATAGCATCAATGTTTTATCCCTAGTGGCAACAGCACAACACAACCTTAGAACTTTTCGTCACTCGTGCCGTGTGTCAATGCAGGCATGAACCCACTATCGAGCATAAATACTCCCTCTTGGAGTTACAAGCAATGACTTGGCCAGAGCCTCTACTAGCAACGGAGAGCATGCAAGATCATAAACAACACATAGATAGATTGATAATCAACATAACATAGTATTCTCTATTCATCGGATCCCAACAAACACACATGTAGCATTACAAATAGATGATCTTGATCATGATAGGCAGCTCACAAGATCAGACAATGAAGCACAATGGGGAGAAGACAACCATCTAGCTACTGCTATGGACCCATAGTCCAGGGGTGAACTACTCACTCATCAATCCGGAGGCGACCATGGCGGTGTAGAGTCCTCCGGGAGATGATTCCCCTCTCCGGCAGGGTGCCGGAGGTGTTCTCCGTAATCCCCCGAGATGGGATTGGCGACGGCGGCGTCTCGATATGTTTTCTCGTATCGTGGCTCTCGGTATCGGGGGTTTCGCGACGAAGGCTTTAAGTAGGCGAAGGAGTTAGGTCAAGGGGTGCCCGAGGGGCCCACACCACCGGCGGCGCGGCCGGGGCCCGGGCCGCGCCGCCCTATGGTGTGGCCACCTCGTGGCCCCACTTCCTTTCCCCTCAGGTGTTCTGGAAGCTTCGTGGAAAAATAGGGACCTGGGCGTTGATTTCGTCCAATTCCGAGAATATTTCCTTACTAGGATTTCTGAAACCAAAAACAGCAGAAAACAGCAATCGGCTCTTCGGCATCTCGTTAATAGGTTAGTGCCGGAAAATGCATAATAATGACATATAATGTGTATAAAACATGTGAGTATCATCATAAAAGTAGCATGGAACATAAGAAATTATAGATACGTTTGAGACGTATCACCTATCCCAATGCCAGGGGATGATGTTGTGTGTTTGGTCTGGACCTAGCCCGCGCTCCATTGGTGGTGGTTCTCGGGTCTGGGTGAAAACTTTGCAGGTCATTTTCTGCCGACGGCGATGACGCATTCTTGCGCCATTCACCTTCTTGGAGGCGTCGCCGCAAGACCCTCGCTTTTTTGGTTCCTCAAGCTCTGCTAGGTGGCCGGCCCGTCGTTGAGTTTGCCCTTGAGTTGCAGTCTTGGTGCGGTGAAGGTTTGTTGGCGTGGACATGGTTGTGTTCGCTCCAATGCAACAGAAAACAAGGCTCCCTCTTCGTGGATCAAATGGCTTCGGCTTACTTTTCTATGTTGTCTTTTGTTATGGTTTGGGTTGTGCGCTTGGCGCGTGTGTTGTAACTTTCGGTGTAACTCCTAGGTTGATGGCTTCATTAATTCAAAATTAATTTAAAATCGGACTCACTTCAAACCTTCCGTCTAAAAAAGAGCTGCAGGAAACTACGTGGAAGGGTTACTCGATCTAAACACGTGGTTTGCCAGACCTCGTAGTGCCAATTAAGTAACGGAGTAGATCGATCGAGCACGGACTACGGTAGATATCTGCATCGATCCTGCTAATTAAATTAAGTGATTGGCTGCAGCCAGCAGGCGTGCGTGCCACGCGTGATCGATTTTTCCAAGACGATCACATGTGGTGCTGCTTGTGCTCGCTCTTTTCGACAATTTGACCAACAAAAAGAATTTCACTGAGTGTACGTTCGATTACGAAAATCAGCACGCAAGCTAATCTTCCTGGAACAATGCAAAGATGGTGAAATGCTAATTGGCATAGGAGGCCTGAACTTGCTGGAGTATCGTGTTTCTCTGCAGAGTATTGCTCTGACCGTGCCCTGTTGTTTTATCATTCCAGGTAGAAACTGCCGGTGACTCTGACTGGCACCACATGGCAGTGGAGTGTACATGCCCTACTGGAAGGAAAACTCCACAGGGCAACACGTATATGGAGTGGAGTTCCCGATTGTTCTTATTATTCAGCGACCCACCACTCTGTGGAATTCCGTCGCTCCGCTCCGCTTGACGCAACGAACGCGATCAATGTTCAGCTCGCCCCGCTCTGTAAGATACAGAGAGAGCATGGGCTGACAGCGCATGCAAAACAGATGCAGCACATTCGGGTGAAAACATGCAGGCCGGTCCAACCTCGATCGTGGGAGCTGTTGTTTCAATTGAGAAACCCCTGATTAATTTGTAGGGCGGCCACGCAGTAGTGTGTACTAATACTATGTTATCAACAACTACTCATGAACTCATGATGCCCCCTTATTTTGTTGATTTGTTAAACATGAAAAATCATGAGAAGAACAAAGTGTCTATCCGGCTGAAAAGAAGAAGAAAAGAAAGAGATTAGTTGCATAACTGGACGAATGATATCTTGGAGGAGATTAATTGTGAAGGTATAATTGAAGATTTTATTTTAAGAAATACGAGATGAATGATGCTTTTCGGTCGAACATGAGGTTTGTTTATTACTTCAGTGCTATATTCCACTCTTAGAATGAAAACTTGATATATATTTAAGCATTATATGGAATAGTACACACTCAACTTATATAGTTAAATGAACACGTGATTTCATTTTACTAGTTATTAAGTTTGAATAAAAAAATTGGCCCCATTTTCTAAGTCGCACCAGGGCCCCCATATCCTGGAGACGGAGCTGAATTGTTGCTATGACCCAAGATGGAGTAAACGAAGCCCCTGCTCTTAGGACATGTCTAATGGTGGACGCTTATCTAGGCTCTAATAAAGAAAGAAAATAAACATTACCTAATAAAAACGATATAAGCATCGATTCTTTCCAACCCTGAGCGCTAAACCAGATGCTAAACTGCCTTCAACTGGCATCTCTCTTCTCTTATTCATGCTTCCTCAAGCGCCGCTGCCTATCTTTGCGTCGACGCAGCACCTTGCGCTAGGATTAGCTAGTGTAACCGCGCTCCTAATCCAGGAAAATAATCCTACCGCCCTCCCCTATCGTCCTGCGTTGTACATGCCCTTAAACTGGCTGTCATTGGTCAACAATGGGTACTACCAGCAGGTCGGTGACGGCGACACGCGCGGCCACCGCGACCGCTAGCATCTAGCATCCACCGTTGCCGCCTTGCCTTCTCGGCTCTCCTTGTCCTCATCCTGCTCCGGCCACAACCCGTCCAACGCCTCCGTCACCGGTGATGTCGTGGAGGATCTACAGTCGAGATCTCGCATGTGGGGTGCTGCCGCCCACCGCTGCTACTAGCTATGTCCATGTGTCGACCTTGCATCTTCAGACCATCCTTTTATATCGTTTACGTGATACAACATTAGAAGAACGATGGTGCTACTATAGGCCGACAACGGTGTCACATTTCTAGTCAACTATGTTGCTACCATGTATGGCGGAGGTTCTTCAAATGGCAGACGATGATCCTGCAAACGTTGGTGCTGGATGCTAGAAACTGTGGTGCTCGGTGCTGGTATCAGCGGGATCACTGCCGGTTTTGGAAGTTTTGCTGCGGATTAGTTGCATTTTTTTCATTTTTTGATACAATCATTATGTGGTCTTACTAAAATTCTACAATTTTGTTACGTCATCTTCGCCGATGTCTCCGACAAGTTCTGATTTGCCACAATAGCACTTTTTTTTGCTACGATGTCCGGGTTAGGTCTTCGCCGAGGTGAGTATTCCTCGTTTATTTTATGGGAGAAGCTTTTTTATTACAATCGCAGTTAATTTTGCTACATTTGTGATTTCTGAAAAAAAGCAGAAAAAAGATAGATGATTTGATCAGAGTTTTATTTTTCAAAGTCAAATAGGTGGCGACCGGGGATCGTAAAGTTGATCCAGATCTTTCCCCGAAAGTGAAATAGATAAATCTGAAAAAGGAAGAAGTAGAAATAATTCAAGAGGTGCCAGAAGCATCTATATGGAACGATGAAAGTAGATTCAGCCCGTTGTAGGAAAAGTGGACCGCCCAAAAATATACAGTGATAGGAAGCAAGAGTAGCCCATCATGTAAATTCCTTTTTTTTGTTGATGTTTCTCTTCTGTTATATTTTCGTTTTTAAAAAATTAATAATTTTAAAATTTAATATGTACCAAAAATTGTAACTGTTTTTAAATATGAACAATTTCAATGTTTTTAAATCTAAACATTCAAATCTGAACAATTGTGAAAAAATTAAACATTTTTTAAACATGCACATTTTGTGAATTTTAATATTTTTGAATCCAAACATTTTTTGAATATTACAAAAAATAAAAAAAGTGAAAAAAAGAAACATAAAAACAAAATTAAGAATGGAAATAAAACCACCACAACGTCTAATTGGGTCGCCCCTTACCACGTGGTGGATATGAACTACCAATTACCCACCCATTAAATGTCACATCCTATATGCCACCTTTAGGAGCAAGTCAGGTCGTCAGCGCGACATACCTGGCCAACGGGCCGGGCTTTGGCGTGCCGTCCCACAGCACGTGGAAAAAGCCCGTTACGGGCCCAAACTGGCCTGTGACATGTCGGGCCTGAGCCGACCTGTGATACTCTGGTGTCGTGCATGTGCCACAACCTTAGGCACGCGTGTCGGCCCAGCACGGCCCGAGCCACGTGAAACATACAACAAGTGGTAATATATTCCTAAAAAATTGCATCGGAGGGGGTTCAAACTTGGCACCTCTACCTCCTGCACAGTCTCCTCAACCACCCCGCCACCTATTCCTTGTTGTTTCAGTTTTTTTTTTTGAGCTTCCTTGTTGTTTCAGTTGGAAGTCAGCATGTTTATGGGTTATTGCTTGATGGACCTAGAAAACCAACTAGCAGGGAAAAGAGCATGTGGCCCACACGTGCCAAATGGGCTGCATGTCGGCCCGGCAAAACTTGGGGTATGCCCGGGCCTCGAGGCCAGACCCGTGCCGGCCCGGCATGACCCGTGACTAGATGGACCATGGCGTGCCGGGCTATGCCAGGCACGTGCCACACTAGGATGGGCCAGGTATGCATGGCGCATCCAGCATGGCGGTTGGGCTCGGCAATTGGCCCGCTAGCACACCGATGCACTATTTATTCGTTCGAATGCTTTTTTGTAGCGCTTTGCTCATTTAGTGGTAGTCTGCTATGGTTTTTTTCATTCTCCCAGATTTTGCCAGTGCAAAATGATTTCTAAGATGGTTTATATTTAATTAATATACATAAGAAGTGTTGGTGGTTTAGTTTACATCTGGGCATGGGAAGCCCGGCCCGACCCAGCCCGAAAATCCTGGGCCTGGCCGGGTCGGGCTTGCACTTCGGGCCGGGCTCGGGCCTAAAATCTGAGCTCGAACGTCGGGCCAGGCCGGGCTCGGGCCTTCATTGTCACACCCCAACTTTTGCAACCTTGATTAGATGTCCTTATTTCAAAAATTAGGGGGAACAAAACTTTTTCTAAAGACTAATTAGATTAATTGCCTTGATCTATTGGTTGTAATGAATTGCTTTGATCTGTCGGTAGATGTATTGTCTTGTTCTGTTTGTTAAGTTTGTCTTGAGCTACTCAAAGAACAACACCCCTAGTGGTAAAACAAACAACTCACCTAATAAAACACATGTGTGGCTTAGGGAAAATTGTTTTCCTTTTTCACTACACCAAACCTCTCTACTTATGGCAACATGGGTGTGCCTTCTCAAAATTCCTCTTTGTGGTATAATCTAGCTCAAACCATCCTTGATTCAAAACTTGGGGATCATCTACCCCTTTCTACATCCTTATCTTATACCCACTCCTCCTGGCTGATTCTGAAGCCAAGTCAACAATCTATTTTGGCGGGCTTATAAGATTCCAACTTTGGCAGTCGATCTCTAAGCACCCACAACTGTTATTGGTGACCTCAATGCGTGGATCTCATCTATGCATCATCATCTGCAACTTCCACGTCTTGCATGTCCCATTCTACCATAGCAACTCTTACATTCACCCTGATCTTGTACCCTATCCAATGTTCAACACTAGATCACTTCCTCCTCTTTTATCTCTGGTTTTTATTCAAGTTTAATCTTCACAAAACCAAGAGTGGGAATGATGGGTACATTTTGTAGCCACCATCTACCCTTGAGAACACTCCTCCCTAAATTAGTTTTCTTTCTCAAAAACCCTATTGTTTTTCCTTCTCTAGTTTTGATCACAAAACTACTTCTAGTTTTATAAAACCTTTTCAGGATTTTTCTTCAAAGAAAACACAGAACTGAAATGGGTTTTGTTTTTCATCCCATTTCTACCAAGTACCGATTTCTAAAACATTACTTTCTATTTTGTTTTCCTTTTTACAAAAGGCTTGCTTATGGTACTTTTACCATTTCTTGTTTCTCTCTTGGTTATTTAAAATTGAGAAAACTCCACCTTACTTGATAAAGTAAGTAGAACATTTTGAATCCTTTGCTCTACCTAACTTCTCTCAATCCTTTTCAAAGTCCTTTTTAAATTAATTTCCTTCCCAATTGTCCCTAGACAATTGAGGTGTTTCGAATACCTTTCAACTGAATTCTATTTCAAATGACAACACTTGCACATCTTATGCACATCTCTGATCCACCACATTGTATCCCCCATCAACCAATTCTTGATCGTATGGATGATCATGTGATACTTTCAAATGAACTCCCTTCAACTAACCCTAGACTCAGGGAGTATTTCAAACCACTCCCAATTGACCTCTTATATTGAAGCGCAACTTATATTTCGTCATGCCCACCTCACTCCCCTACTCATCATCATCATCTCCTTGGCACAAATCCATCAAGCAACAAATACCCTCATGGTGCATATCACCATCACACTATTCCTCCATCTCTATATCTTTTATATTTTCATACACATCATTTAAGACACCATATTGGCAAAGAATTATGTGGCTCCAACTTGACCAACATGCTTGATGAAAGCTCCATGTTGATGATTCATTTTTGCATGACACAAGAATGGAGCCGGCCATGTTTTGTGCATGTCAACTTTGGACATCAATTCCTCTCTCTCTACTTTACTCCACCTTGGGAAGCCTCTCCTCCTTTGTCCCTTCCCAATGCCACAAATAAATTCAGCTTGGGTCAAATATATCTTCCCCAAACCAGCCTCCCAACCAACCCAATCAATGAGGAGGCAGCCCACCCCCTCTCCCTCTATATAAAGGGGCTTGGCAGCCCACCCCCTCCTCACTTGCTCTCACTTTTCCACTCCCCACTCTTCCCTCCACTCCCACACACTCGCCTCGTACCTCTCCCCACGAAATTGCTGCTCCTCCTAGCTTCATGGCCGGCCATGGCCATGAAAAGTTCTCCAAGATGAAGCTCTCCCCCTCCCTCAAGCTCCCCCTCTCCATGAGAGCATCCCTCTCCTTCTTCTCCCCAACCCTAGATGATTTTCTCTCCTCTTCTTCTTCCTCCCTTGCTAAGTTTGGATCTTGATGCAGGTGCATGTTGGTCCAAGCATGGAGAAGCTTCACCTATCCTCAGATCTGAAGTCCTTGACCAAAGTTCGTCCAAAACCTTGCAGTAATTTCTTTCATCTTGCTGTTTCAGATTCTGGTGCGAATTATAAAATCCACCAAAACTCGTGTACAGCTCCAAATCGAGTGATCCAAAGTTCCAAGGTTAGCTTATGAAAAGATCTACAACTTGGCGTTTGTTTTATCCTCAAATTCGTAGCAGATATTCCTGAGTAATTAAAGTTCTTAAAACATGCAGATTCACTATTTGTTAGATTTGTTTTGTTTTACAAAACCTTTTTGAGCAAACTCAACTGGAGATGAAAGCCCTCCCCAGTAGCGTCATTTTGACGTTGGTCTCACCTCAAATAACCACCTAGAATTGAAATGGTTCACAGATCAATTTCTGGTCAGATCTGACTTTGTCTGTTTATACCAGGAGCTTGGAGATGAGTTTGCGAGTGAAACCAATTTCATTAGAACCGTATTGTCAATACCTTTCAGATTCAACTGACCTCATATCTTTAGGATTTTTCTACGATTTTTGGCATACAGATCTTGTTTTCTGTACAGTCAGATTCAAGCAAGGTCCTAAAATTGTAGGTTCAACCTTTTTGAGTGATTCCAATTGGGTTAGTCTTTTATTAGTATTGGCCATCTAGGAAAAATACTATTAGTATGTGTTCATGCATATTGGTTACTGGTATTAACATGTGTGTGCTATATGAGTTGTTGGTCCAAAACTTTTTGGTTTATTTAAAACCCTTGACCAAGTCTTTTTAGAAATGGGCAACCTTTGTTTTATGCTTGGAAAACAAAACCTCTGCAACTTAACTTTAGCTCTATTGTTTCGCTTAAGTTTTCAAATGATGTGATAGATGGTTTGCTTCCTAGTTTGGATGTAGTGTTTTGGGAGCAAATTAAATTGGGAAAACTGATTTCTACTTTTCCAAAAATGTTTGAAAATGTATTGTGTATGTGTTTGTTGCCAAACTAATGCATTTGTCCTCTTCATGATGTTATCTACCAGGGGACATTTGGTTTATACCATGGTGATAACCGAGAGAGGCAATTGCTAAGTCGTGATGCACTCATACCTCTACTAGGTTTTCTAAATTAAAACTCTTAAAGTTGTTTTGTGGTATCTATAAGTCCTAAGTATTTTATCCCTTGGCTGCATGGTTAGTTGTTGATTGTTGAATGTTGGTTTGTTGGTGCAATGTGATTGATTGTGTTCCTTTTATATTTTCCGGCGATAGATGTGAACAATTATGGAGAAGAAGAAGAAGTGGAATCAGATGAGGAGATTATTTGCATTGTTGGAATTATTATTGGATGGAGTTGGAGAAGTCCAGGGACAAACAAGCCAACCAAGGACAACCATCTCTTGATCTCTGAATGTTGAATCACATATTGCGGTTACTTTGTTGTTATTCTTGTCTCTCGATATATTTTGTGTGGTATCTACTTATGTTGATGGAGCGTGCTCACCATGAGCATGTTGGATTCTCTTTGACACCTCACCTACCACCCCCTTTTAGGGAAATGGTGGTCATTACCATGATCTTGGTGTACCCTTTAAGTGTGAGGGGTATGCCCACTTATCTTGTGTGTGTCGACCTCTTGACACCCTTCTTGAACCCCTTGTTGATGTTATGCATACTTACTCTCGAGTGTGTTGAACCCCTTGTTGATGTTTTGCATACTTACTCTCGAGTATGTTGAACCCCTTGTTGATTTTATGCATGCATACCCTGAGCATGTATGCCCCCTTGACCATCTATATTATCATCTTCTTAGCGGTATGATGATTAACATCTTGAACCTTGTTGAATCTTCCAACTTATGTTGATCATATACATGCTTACCCCAAGCATGTATGACCCCCTTTTGACACCACAATAATCATCTCCTTAGTGGTATGATGGTTAGCATCACGCCCTTGTTGATAGCCTTGTTCTCCACAATAAAACCTTAGGTTGGGAAACCCCGATGTTTTATGTTTTGGAAAGACTTTGAAAACCTTGGGAAGATGTTGTCTTGCCCAAGTGTTGTTTCAAGAAAAAGGTCTTGATGTTTTTAGAAAGTGGTGTATGGCTGATTGTTGGCCGCCAAAGGTTGTGTGAGTAAAAAAAATGAGTTTCAAAGAAGCACTGCGTATAAGTGTTCGCCATCACAACTTTTACAGCGCAACCATAGCTACTCCAACGTGGGCACGGGGCTTAACTTGACGTTTGTTCTTCTTAGCATGAGGCACCGCACAACTATACAAGGGTACGGTTACCCCCGAGTCCGGGTTGTCATGGTTGGGACAATAGTATAACAGGAGGCCTTCGGGGCTGACCCGTCCGGAAGACACTATGGGTCTCCTGGCTTGGCGGTGGAGCCACGCTCAAGAGGAGGTGAGCGGCCACGGTGCCGGGGAGGTACATACTCCATAGGGTAGGACCTCATGTTAAGTCGAATGGGCGAAAGGTTATGTCCGGGTATCCGTCGTGGCATATGTCGTTATGCGGGGATGATGCCCACACAATAGGTATCCGGGTAGCTGTGGTGAAAGTGTGCAAACTCTGCAGAGTCAAAACTATTCGAATATCCGCGTCCGCGGTCATGGACGGGTTGAAATGGGCATACTTAACCGGGGCTAGTTTTGTTTTAGAAAAGCTTTACAAAGAAAAAGAGAAAGTTGTTTTCGGAGTACCGGAAGGGTACGGGAAAGTGGTTGACCATGTTAAGATTGTCGGAAAGGAAATAAAAAGGGCTACTCCCATCCTAGTGTTTTATGTTGTAGAACTCTTTTGAAGTATCTTCTTTAACAAAGATATAGAGATGTCATAGAACCCTCTTAGTGTCCCCTTCAACTGCGATGTTGGGATGCTATATCCACAAGAGAAACTGATTCTCTTTCACATGCTATATCCACAAGAGAAACTGATTCTCTTTCACATGCTATATCCACAAGAGAAACTATCCTTCCTCTCTTGTCTCTTTTAGTTAGCATTGTTAGCACCTTTCTTGATGGTTTGCGAGTACAATTCCAATGTACTCACGGCTTTGTCCCTGGCTATTTACTTGGCCAGACTTGGAGGAATTTGACAGATGAAGGAGTTGACGACGTCTATGCGAGCTAGGAACGTCATCCCAGTCAGTTGCCTGTAGGGTTATGGCAGATGACTTGGGCTTTACGCTGATTGAAGTGATTCCGCTACTCTGATGATTAGATTAGGCCCTTTGAGGCTTTTATGTAAGTTTTGGTCATGTGACTTATTTTAATTTTCTTATTCCATTTTGTAAAGGATGATGTAATTTGATATCAGTTCAGTTATGTGTTCACGGTGCACTGATCATGGGATCCTGAACTGTATACATAACAGGGTATTTCAGACAGTTAGTCTGGGGTCCCCACAGAGCTGGTATCAGAGCTATCCTGACTGTAGGAGACCTTAGTTAGCATGGATGTTAGTTAGGAAACAAGTATTTGGGAAAAACTATTTATGAAACAAATTCTTTCTTTAGTCGGAAGCATAGCTTCTACTCCTCTTGACTCTTCAAAACTTCTAAATTCTTATCTCTCTGCTTCATAAAAGTGTTTGAAAATTCTTACTCTAATATCTTACCTACTTCAAACTTACATATTGGATGAGGTCCCCAACTCAGACCGGAGACACGAACTCAAAGATGGATCAATCCCTCAGAAAGACTCATGTATCTCCAACAGCAGCTATTGAAGATTGGAGGTCAACTTAGTGTGCACATATAGGGATGATAACGTCATGTCTTTGGTTGTCACCAAAGTTTGGCAAGGAGCTGACTTTGTTCCTCTTCGGACTCGCACTTTCGCAGTCGTCAAGGATCAAGTTCTCAATTTCTTGACTAGAAATTTTTAGGCCAGCCACGAGAAGATCTCGACTTCGGGAATACCTCAACAGCTATGCCTCTGAAGACCTCACGTCCTCGGGATGATGAGACCATAAGTTCTACGCAGTTTTCGCCTCTGTCTCAACAACGACGACTCAACGCCAGGCCGCCTCACCACCAACTGCTCCAAGAATCCTGTTGAAGATGATGTCAACAAGATGAAGACACCAACATATGTGACCAGCCCAAACCTATAGGATGGATAGGACAAACTCAATCACTTTGATTGAGCTACCCCCGCGTATTTGGCCTCCATGGGTACTTAAAGTACCATGTCTGGTGTGATGATTGCTTGTAGTTCCCTAGTGTGCTGCTTTGAGTGTCTTTTATCTGTTTGTTGTGTGTATGATTGTCTTGGTCCTTCGGTTTGAAAATCACTTTTACCGTGTTAACCCAGCGTATGAAGCCTCCCTAAGATGTTTTTCACCATCATCCACCCCGCCGATAAATGCTAACTGCTAGTTGACTGGATAGGTCACGGAAAGGCTCTAACTCTAGCCCATTAGCAGTTGTTTTTCAATCCTCGGAAAAACCAACCCAGACCCCTATCAACGCTGACTACTTTCAAGATCTGCTGAAGCGACTCTACTACGCCAATGAAGAAGAAGCCCTACCTTCAAGAGTGACTGCACCTCTGCGAGAAGGCATACTAACTTGGTCTAACCTTGGAGTAATCGCGCTACCCTCGAGGATATCTTCTTGAAACTATCCTCTGACACACCGTCTAACAAGCTTAGAGAACAATAGCGTCAAAGCCAAGCTACATCACATGGTTCGTCTGGTCCTCATCAAGTGAAGCTCCTGAAGATACTTCAAGACTCAAGATTAGGTATAGATTACCCGCTCACTTCTTGACTTGTTTAAGTCAGCACCGACCCTCAAGCTGAAGATTGTCTTCGACGACCCTTGTTGCTGTTTTAGATGGATACCAACCAGGAGTTCCATCGACTTACTAACTTACCGTGCGTCCTATGGTTTAACAAACACCGTGAGTGCCTCTTGAAGCCTTGATCTACACATCTCCTCTGAAGATTCTTCAACTGAATACAGAAGACCGATGACTTCTTCAGAAGCCCCAGACAGAACTACAAGGCAGAAGCTCTGAGTTTTTCCAAAACCCCGGTGAAAAATCTTAAGCGTCTTCCACTAAAAGTTGGAGCTAACCCTAAAAAGTTTTCAACCCTGCTAAAGCACCGTTGGGGTGCACTAACCCTCTCACAGTCTTGAACCTCCGCTAGGATCGTGAAGAAGCTACAGATCTAACACCTGCTTGGAGTGATCAACCTCTTCACGAAGCTTGCCTCGGCAACCTCCTATCGTGTCTCTCAGAAGATGAAGTTGCAACCCTCTCGACAACGGCACATCTACAGAAGAATGAAGTCTAACTTTAGTTAAACTTTACAACCCCTCTTGTTCTACGCTTAGTAATCTCGGGACGAGATTATTTTAAGGGTGGAAGATCTGTCACACCCCAACTTTTGCAACCTTGATTAGATGTCCTTATTTCAAAAATTAGGGGGAACAAAAACTTTTTCTAAAGACTAATTAGATTAATTGCCTTGATCTATTGGTTGTAATGAATTGCTTTGATCTGTCGGTAGATGTATTGTCTTGTTCTGTTTGTTAAGTTTGTCTTGAGCTACTCAAAGAACAACACCCCTAGTGGTAAAACAAACAACTCACCTAATAAAACACATGTGTGGCTTAGGGAAAATTGTTTTCCTTTTTCACTACACCAAACCTCTCTACTTATGGCAACATGGGTGTGCCTTCTCAAAATTCCTCTTTGTGGTATAATCTAGCTCAAACCATCCTTGATTCAAAACTTGGGGATCATCTACCCCTTTCTACATCCTTATCTTATACCCACTCCTCCTGGCTGATTCTGAAGCCAAGTCAACAATCTATTTTGGCGGGCTTACAAGATTCCAACTTTGGCAGTCGATCTCTAAGCACCCACAACTGTTATTGGTAACCTCAATGCATGGATCTCATCTATGCATCATCATCTGCAACTTCCACGTCTTGCATGTCCCACTCTACCATAGCAACTCTTACATTCACCCTGATCTTGTACCCTATCCAATGTTCAACACTAGATCACTTCCTCCTCTTTTATCTCTGGTTTTTATTCAAGTTTAATCTTCACAAAACCAAGAGTGGGAATGATGGGTACATTTTGTAGCCACCATCTACCCTTGAGAACACTCCTCCCTAAATTAGTTTTCTTTCTCAAAAACCCTATTGTTTTTCCTTCTCTAGTTTTGATCACAAAACTACTTCTAGTTTTATAAAACCTTTTCAGGATTTTTCTTCAAAGAAAACACAGAACTGAAATGGGTTTTGTTTTTCATCCCATTTCTACCAAGTACCGATTTCTAAAACATTACTTTCTATTTTGTTTTCCTTTTTACAAAAGGCTTGCTTATGGTACTTTTACCATTTATTGTTTTTCTCTTGGTTATTTAAAATTGAGAAAACTCCACCTTACTTGATAAAGTAAGTAGAACATTTTGAATCCTACGTTCTACCTAACTTCTCTCAATCCTTTTCAAAGTCCTTTTTAAATTAATTTCCTTCCCAATTGTCCCTAGACAATTGAGGTGTTTCGAATACCTTTCAACTGAATTCTATTTCAAATGACAACACTTGCACATCTTATGCACATCTCTGATCCACCACATTGTATCCCCCATCATCCAATTCTTGATCGTATGGATGATCATGTGATACTTTCAAATGAACTCCCTTCAACTAACCCTAGACTCAGGGAGTATTTCAAACCACTCCCAATTGACCTCTTATATTGAAGCGCAACTTATATTTCGTCATGCCCACCTCACTCCCCTACTCATCATCATCATCTCCTTGGCACAAAGCCATCAAGCAACAAATACCCTCATGGTGCATATCACCATCACACTATTCCTCCATCTCTATATCTTTTATATTTTCATACACATCATTTAAGACACCATATTGGCAAAGAATTATGTGGCTCCAACTTGACCAACATGCTTGATGAAAGCTCCATGTTGATGATTCATTTTTGCATGACACAAGAATGGAGCCGGCCATGTTTTGTGCATGTCAACTTTGGACATCAATTCCTCTCTCTCTACTTTACTCCACCTTGGGAAGCCTCTCCTCCTTTGTCCCTTCCCAATGCCACAAATAAATTCAGCTTGGGTCAAATATATATTCCCCAAACCAGCCTCCCAACTAACCAAATCAATGAAGAGGCTACCTCCCAACCAACCCAATCAATGAGGAGGCAGCCCACCCCGTCTCCCTCTATATAAAGGGGCTTGGCAGCCCACCCCCTCCTCACTTGCTCTCACTTTTCCACTCCCCACTCTTCCCTCCACTCCCACACACTCGCCTCGTACCTCTCCCCATGAAATTGCTGCTCCTCCTAGCTTCATGGCCGGCCATGGCCATGAAAAGCTCTCCAAGATGAAGCTCTCCCCCTCCCTCAAGCTCCCCCTCTCCATGAGAGCATCCCTCTCCTTCTTCTCCCCAACCCTAGATTATTTTCTCTCCTCTTCTTCTTCCTCCCTTGCTAAGTTTGGATCTTGATGCAGGTGCATGTTGGTCCAAGCATGGAGAAGCTTCACCTATCCTCAGATCTGAAGTCCTTGACCAAAGTTCGTCCAAAACCTTGCAGTAATTTCTTTCATCTTGCTGTTTCAGATTCTGGTGCGAATTATAAAATCCACCAAAACTCGTGTACATCTCCAAATCGAGTGATCCAAAGTTCCAAGGTTAGCTTATGAAAAGATCTACAACTTGGCATTGGTTTTATCCTCAAATTCGTAGCAGATATTCCTGAGTAATTAAAGTTCTTAAAACATGCAGATTCACTGTTTGTTAGATTTGTTTTGTTTTACATAACCTTTTTGAGCAAACTCAACTGGAGATGAAAGCCCTCACCAGTAGCGTCATTTTGCGGTTCGTCTCACCTCAAATAACCACCTAGAATTGAAATGGTTCACAGATCAATTTCTGGTCAGATCTGACTTTGTCTGTTTATACCAGGAGCTTGGAGATGAGTTTGCGAGTGAAACAAATTGCATTAGCACCGTATTGTCAATACCTTTCAGATTCAACTGACCTCATATTTTTAGGATTTTTCTACGATTTTTGGCATACATATCTTGTTTTCTATACAGTCAGATTCAAGCAAGGTCCTAAAATTGTAGGTTCAACCTTTTTGAGTGATTCCAATTGGGTTAGTCTTGTATTAGTATTGGCCATCTAGGAAAAATACTATTAGTCTGTGTTCATGCATATTGGTTACTGGTATTAACATGTGTGTGCTATATGAGTTGTTGGTCCAAAACTTTTTGGTTTATTTAAAACCCTTGACCAAGTCTTTTTAGAAATGGGCAACCTTTGTTTTATGCTTGGAAAAAAAAAACCTCTGCAACTTAACTTTAGCTCTATTGTTTTGCTTAAGTTTTCAAATGATGTGATAGATGGTTTGCTTCCTAGTTTGGATGTAGTGTTTTGGGAGCAAATTAAATTGGGAAAACTGATTTCTACTTTTCCAAAAATGTTTGAAAATGTATTGTGTATGTGTTTGTTGCCAAACTAATGCATTTGTCCTCTTCATGATGTTATCTACCAGGGGACATTTGGTTTATACCATGGTGATAACCGAGAGAGGCAATTGCTAAGTTGTGATGCACTCATACCTCTACTAGGTTTTCTAAATTAAAACTCTTAAAGTTGTTTTGTGGTATCTATAAGTCCTTAGTATTTTATCCCTTGGCTGCATGGTTAGTTGTTGATTGTTGAATGTTGTTTTGTTGGTGCAATGTGTTTGATTGTATCCTTTTATATTTTCCGGCGATAGATGCGAACAATTCTGGAGAAGAAGAAGAAGTGGAATCAGATGAGGAGATTATTTGCATTGTTGGAATTATTATTGGATGGAGTTGGAGAAGTCCAGGGACAAACAAGCCAACCAAGGACAGCCATCTCTTGATCTCTGAATGTTGAATCACATATTGCGGTTACTTTGTTGTTATTCTTGTCTCTCGATATATTTTGTGTGGTATCTACTTATGTTGATGGAGCGTGCTCACCATGAGCATGTTGGATTCTCTTTGACACCTCACCTACCACCCCCTTTTAGGGAAATGGTGGTCATTACCATGATCTTGGTGTACCCTTTAAGTGTGAGGGGTATGCCCACTTGTCTTGTGTGTGTCGACCTCTTGACACCCTTCTTGAACCCCTTGTTGATGTTATGCATACTTACTCTCGAGTGTGTTGAACCCCTTGTTGATGTTTTGCATACTTACTCTCGAGTATGTTGAACCCCTTGTTGATTTTATGCATGCATACCCTGAGCATGTATGCCCCCTTGACCATATATATTATCATCTTCTTAGCGGTATGATGATTAACATCTTGAACCTTGTTGAATCTTCCAACTTATGTTGATCATATACATGCTTACCCCAAGCATGTATGACCCCCTTTTGACACCACAATAATCATCTCCTTAGTGGTATGATGGTTAGCATCACGCCCTTGTTGATAGCCTTGTTCTCCACAATAAAACCTTAGGTTGGGAAACCCCAATGTTTTATGTTTTGGAAAGACTTTGAAAACCTTGGGAAGATGTTGTCTTGCCCAAGTGTTGTTTCAAGAAAAAGGTCTTGATGTTTTCAGAAAGTGGTGTATGGCTGATTGTTGGCCGCCAAAGGTTGTGTGAGTAAAAAAAAATGAGTTTCAAAGAAGCACTGCGTATAAGTGTTCGCCATCACAACTTTTACAGCGCAACCATAGCTACTCCAACGTGGGCACGGGGCTTAACTTGACGTTTGTTCTTCTTAGCATGAGGCACCGCACAACTATACAAGGGTACGGTTACCCCCGAGTCCGGGTTGTCATGGTTGGGACAATAGTATAACGGGGGCCTTCGGGGCTGACCCGTCCGGAAGACACTATGGGTCTCCCGGCTTGGCGGTGGAGCCACGCTCAAGAGGAGGTGAGCTGCCACGGTGCCGGGGAGGTACATACTCCATAGGGTAGGACCTCATGTTAAGTCGAATGGGCGAAAGGTTATGTCCGGGTATCCGTCGTGGCATATGTCGTTATGCGGGGATGATGCCCACACGATAGGTATCCGGATAGCTGTGGTGAAAGTGTGCAAACTCTGCAGAGTCAAAACTATTCGAATAGCCGCGTCCGCGGTCATGGACGGGTTGAAATGGCCATACTTAACTGGGGCTAGTTTTGTTTTAGAAAAGCTTTACAAAGAAAAAGAGAAAGTTGTTTTCGGAGTACCGGAAGGGTACGGAAAAGTGGTTGACCATGTTAAGATGGTTGGAAAGGAAATAAAAAGGGCTACTCCCATCCTAGTGTTTTATGTTGTAGAACTCTTTTGAAGTATCTTCTTTAACAAAGATATAGAGATGTCATAGAACCCTCTTAGTGTCCCCTTCAACTGCGATGTTGGGATGCTATATCCACAAGAGAAACTGATTCTCTTTCACATGCTATATCCACAAGAGAAACTGATTCTCTTTCACATGCTATATCCACAAGAGAAACTATCCTTCCTCTTTTGTCTCTTTTAGTTAGCATTGTTAGCACCTTTCTTGATGGTTTGCGAGTACAATTCCAATGTACTCACGGCTTTGTCCCTGGCTATTTACTTGGCCAGACTTGGAGGAATTTGACAGATGAAGAAGGCGTTGACGACGTCTATGCGAGCTAGGAACGTCATCCCGCCCGGCTTGCTCGTAGGGTTATGGCAGATGACTTGGGCTTTACGCTGATTGAAGTGATTCCGCTACTCTGATGATTAGATTAGGCCCTTTGAGGCTTTTATGTAAGTTTTGGTCATGTGACTTATTTTAATTTTCTTATTCCATTTTGTAAAGGATGATGTAATTTGATATCAGTTCAGTTACGTGTTCACGGCGCACTGATCATGGGATCGTGAACTGTATACATAACAGGGTATTTCAGACAATTAGTCTGGGGTCCCCACATTCATTTTCGCGCATTTTAGCCTGATCGGGACGGGCTTCTTGGGCTGGGCCGGGCTTTTTGGTCATTCGGGCCAGGTTCGGGCTTAAATTACAGGCCCGACAGTCGGGCCGGGCCGGGCTCGGGCCTGAATTTTTACCCACGGGCTTTTTAAAGCCCGGCCCGAAGCCCGGCCCGGCCCGAACTTTGCCCAGGTGTAGTTTAGTTTAAATTTTAAATCTTGTGAACCTATTTTTTTAATCCGGAGATTTTATTTTCCGAAAACCGTTGAACATATTTTCTGATTTTTTTGCGATTATATATTTTTGAATCATGAAAAAAAATTACATGTGTTACGTAAAAGTATAATTTGTTTAACCTCTTGAATAATGTTAAATTAGGTGAAAGTATATATCTTGAACCTCGTGAACATCTTAGAACTCGTCAGAACGCAATTATTTTCACGCATATAGACCCAACTCCACACTGGGAAGGTCGGCCTCAACGAAACGATACCCAAGGGTACGCAGCGCTATCATTCGGTGCCGCAACGGGTGAAACATAGGTATTTTAACAAGAAATATATAGTATCATTTGGGCTCATAGAAAAACATATCTCGGCGACCAACTGTCGACCGAGGATCAAAGGTGCCTAGACGCACAACATGAAAGAACGATGATCTAAACCCTTGCAGTTGATACAGAAGAATTCCTATGAAGCCAAACAACACTCGATCATCTCTTAACAACACTGAATCGATACTAATGTATCTGCAATCTTCATGGGCCTCCATCATGCTCCATACTAGTTGATGCCCCGCGATTGGCTCTCTCGACGGTCAATATGGCGTATGCACTCGAGGCTGAGATGGATTGAGCTGAAGATTTAGAGAAACCACACTAGTAGAAAAGGGGGCTTCCGTCTAAGCCTTTAGTACCGGTTCCCTTACGAACCGGTACTAAAGGATGCATTAGTACCGGTTGTACTGCCTAGGTCTTTAATACCGGTTCGTAAGGACCTTTAGTACCGGTTTGTGTCACGAACCGGTACTAAAAGGTTAGCGCCAGCCGGAAAACCTTTAGTACCGGTTCGTGACACGAACCGGTACTAAAGGGTAGACCTTTAGTACCGATTCGTGTCACGAACCGGTACTAAAGGTTTTTCTGCTCCCCATTCGGTGAAAATGATAGAAATTTTGCTTTTATAAAATATAAATGAAAATGATAGAAAATTCAAAAAATAAAATATTTTTAGATTCTTGTATGTTATGCAACCTACTATTCGGTGAAATTAAGAAATTCAAATTTTGACTTTTTTTGCAAAAAAAGTTTGAAAATGGTAAAATCGCATTAATTTTTGCATACGACGTCGGAAAAATGCGTATAATATATCAAAATCATCGTGAGAAAAAGTTACATCCGAATTCACCTGGGTTTACCCGGTTAGCCAATTTTTAGATTCTCAAAATTCCAAATGAAAATATGAAAGCATGAAGATTTTAGTTTTTTTTCCAGAAATTTAGAATTTTATGTTTTTTTTTATTTTTAAAAATTAAAATTAATAATTATAAGATTTTTTGAGTACTAAAATATTACTATTACTTTTAGCAAATTATAAGATTTTCAAAATTTCAGGTTTTAGGTTTGGCAAAAAAAAAGTTAAAATTTTAAAAAATAATTAAAAATAATACAAATTAAAAAATTTAATTTAATTTATTTATTCAACATTATTATTACATCATTACTTTTGTTTATTAAAATAATTATTTGAATTTTAAACAATAAAGAAGTGTGACATCGACCAACATGTTAATAGGATTAATATGATAGTACTATCAACAACATGCGCGCGAAGCACTTGGAAGTGGAACGGGTTGGAACTCGGAAGTTAAGCGTGCTAGTGCGGGAGTAGTGTGAGGATGGGTGACCGACCGGGAAGTTTGACCACGGGTAAGTAATTTGACTAGAGATAAAGTGTAGTTAGAGACTAACGAAAATACTAGAAATTCTGAAAAAAAATAAAAAAAGAGGGAGTGAAAAAAATAAAATAAAAGAGAGAGTGAAAAATAATTAGAAAAATGGAAAAAAAAATTAAACGAAATAAAGGTATTCAGCCCAGCGGGCTTCTCCGTGCCCACGTGGAGCCACCTTTAGTACCGGTTCGTAAGGAACCGGTACTAAAGGTGGGAGGCCTTTAGTACTGGTTCCAAAACCGGTACTAAAGGCCCTTTAGAACCGGTACGAATGGGGGGTTTCTCTACTAGTGCCATCACCGAGCTCAATCTAAGGGAATCCCTGCCATTGAAACTGAGGATCAACAACAGAGGTGTTGTCGTGCATCTCTGGTGACACAACCCGAACAGCGAAAGGACAACATCTTCTACAAGATGATCATCTGACAAGTAAAATATTGTGCCCGTTGAAATCATGAAAATTCAATTCTGCACGTTGCCAGTTTTGGGAGTTATGCAAGCATAGAGGCAACTCCAGGATCTTTGCTTCCCAAGAATTTCTTTTGTTGTATTATGTGAGAATAGTTGATAGTTCAACATTGTTGTTGTTGAGTTAACTTGGCTCCATAAGCTCACAATCACGATATTGTTCCACCTCCGACATTCAAAATTGTGAGCAACGAAAACCATAGGCTGGAAGCATAAATCTAAAATTGGAGGCAGGATGCCACTGATGATTCTTAAAACGTAAATGTGAAAGCTGACATTGGTTCAACAATTTACGCACCAAAAAGAGCAATCCTGCAGGTTGGAGATGGCTTCCAAGTTCTGATCAAAGAAAACTAGCAGAAGCCACTCAGCAGCGTCCAGCTTCACAGCCATCCCATGGCGATCAGCACCGGCCCAGAATACATCACATGCAGCAGCATAAGGAAGAGCAACACAATACCTAAACACTACAGGAATGGCTGAGATACGCCAAGGGCCAAAAGTCGGGACCGTCGGCGTATGGCCTAGCCAAGCCAGCCCGCCAAGAGAGTCGCCGGCATAGCCACAACCTCAGCGTAGGTGACGCTACACCGACGGCTATCCTCAGCACACTCCGGGCCATCGACGTAGGTCTGGACATGCGTCCCTCCAAAGCCAGGCCGGGACGAGGTTGTCACGACGTTAGAGCTATGCCGAGGGATGCCCTCGACATAACCTCATCCTTTTTTTTCTTTTATCTAAGCCGACGGCCACCTTCGACGTAGCACCTTCCTTTTGTTTCGTTGTTTACTCCTAGTTTTTATATTATATTATATTTGTACTTATTTATTTATTTATTAGTATCATATTAAGACATGGTTCTATTTTTCATCAATTGGACAAATTCATACCCTCCGAATAGCCTATTTTATGCTAAAGTAGGCTCAACCTTCATGTACATAAGTCCTAAATAAACTAAACAAGAAAAAAAACTCCTTTTGTAAACCCTCATACGGAGAAAGCTGTAGGGATTTTACCCGGTTGACATTTTTAGTTTTAAAAACCTAAAAGGAAATATGAAAGTAGGAAAATTTTAGTTTTTGCTAGAAATTCAGGATTTTTTATTTTTTAAACAAAATTAATAATTGCATTCCGCATAAAGATTATTATTACTTAACCATTGATATTTATTTAAATAATTTTTAAAATTTAAAATAATAAAGAATTGTGATATCACAGTCTAAGGGTTAATACGATTGATATGGTAGTATTATAAATAATGTTTCGTTTCTTTCATCGAAGCTTAAGTGGAAGGAACGAAGAAGTCCAACATGCTACGACTAGAGTAGTGTGAGGATGAGTGACCAAATTGGAAAGTTTGACCATAAGTGTAATTTTAACCTAAAATTAAGTGTAGTTAGAATTAAAATGATCCATGTGGAGAGAACCAACCTGAGGTTGGGTGGTTAGGAGGGTGGTTGTACCCCCAGCCCACCAGAGTTCAAACCCCAGGTTTGACATCTGTGTGTCTCATAAAGGCGGAATATTCATTCAGTGGGAGTCGACGTTCCCGTCGATAGCGAGGCGCCTGTGGTGACTTCGTCAATTTCAAGATCCAATCCGCCGGCTCAGTCTTCCGGAGGTGCTCATAGGGGTAGGGGTGTGCGTGTGTGCGTTCATAGGGGTGAGTGTATGCGCGTGTATGTGAGCGTCTGCGTTTGTACTGTGTTTCTCAAAAAAAAAAAATGATCCATGTGGAAGAATTTATTTACAAAAAATTTAAAACATTTGAGTTGTGGCCCCACATGCCTGCACCGAGAGTCTATATGTGGAGGGTCCATCCTGTCCGTCGGTGTATACAGACTACGCTAACGGCCCACATGACTCTGCTAAGGAAGATCTTTGCCGAGGAGCTACACCGAGAGCTGCCCTCTACGCCAACAGCTTGTTGTGGCTCCGAGGGTTTTCGGCCATCCGTTCTTTGCGTCATTCCTATAGTGAAAAGTACTTTGTGCTATCATTTGGTGCCGCAAACGGCGGAACATAGGAATTCACGATTTGCCTTACCTATACCCGAATCTTGTAGCGTGGGATAGTGGTCGTAGCCTCATTCGAACCTGACGAAGTGTTGCTTTCCGCCATGAGAACATATCTAGTGGTAAGTATGTCCTCTTCCCGGCCGCCATGGCCGATTTACACTATCTAACTTGATTCTACGTACGTATAACCGGAACCGTACTGGGAATCCACGGTCGCACACAGTCTCCTCCCGATAATCAAGTCACATGCATGAACGCAGAGAAGGAGAATACTATAAGCTTTTTAAAAAAATATGGGAGGAAGAGCCATGACTTTTGGTGTAGGAACGCACGTGCCCTACACTGACTCGATCTATGTATACAGTATCTCCTACTAGATCTAGCAGTACCGATTATCCCCGGTTTAATAGTTAACTACTCGTAGTACAGTACCAGAACACGTGTCTCTCCTATACATCTATCGAATGTGCCAGGCTTTGTATCGTTGGCATCCTCCGAGAGATGCTCACCAATTCCGAAAGATCCAATTAAATTTGTCCGCTTGATGCCATCATGATAGCAGCAGTGTACGCTATTCCTGCCCATGCTAGCAACAAAGTTGCAAGTGTTTTGATCGTTTTTTCCCAAAAACTTTTGATTTTCAGCCGGCCGGGTGCATGCGACTGTTACCGTGAAATTCGATCATGGCCAATCGACCGGCAGTATTCTAGAAAATACTTATACAAGTATTGGCGCCGTCTAGCGTTATGGTGGCTTCCACGTGCAGGCATGACTAGGTCCATGCCTTGATCCTGTTTTCAAGATGGGACGGTGGAAGATGCCGCCGGTGACTTTTGCAGCGTGTGTTCGTCATGAGGGTTTGCTGGACAAGTTTGGTGAGGTCTCCGCCTCTCCGGTTTTGAAATAAGTAATGTGCATAGGTGCTAGGTTAAGGACTTAAGGCGTCCGACATGTTCATCCCTTCATCAAGTTTCTAGGTGATGCTACAACTGTCGGTATTAAGATGGTTTCATGTTGATTTTTTTATTTTATTTTGTAAGATTTCGCTAAATAATTTTGAAAATATTATTGGAAAACAAGACCTAGAATTGAACTAAAGGGCTATTGCCTTTCTGTTCTGTGCAAAGTAAACTGTCAGATTGAATATCGTGTGGTCCATATATAAATACCTATTAACAATTTTTCTGAAGGGACCCTCAGCTTATTTCTCATTCAAATCATGTACTCCCATTGGACCAGTTTAACAGGCACGCATGTAATTTAAGAAATTGTTTTGACCATCATTCTGGTCAGCAAAATATGGAATATATGTCACAAAACTATATGATCATTATTTTGGTCAACATAAGATGCTTATATATTTTGTATCATATTAGAACATTGACAACCACTCTAGATAAATATAGCTCGTACGACCGTCGTTAACCGAGTGTAACATAAATTTATTGGCCCCATTGATCCTCAGGACCACATGCGGATCTAATATGTGTCTTAGTGGATAACATGAAGAAAACAACACCTTCCACCCGGTCAAAAATCACATCATGTTGACAATTCCAAGTTTCCCAAAACAAAGCACATACTCTAACACGGAATCGAGCGTTGATATTAGTTCAAGGAGATAGATTAAACGTAAAATGTACCACCCTCCAAATTAGTTTCGGAAGGGTGAATCTAATAAATAAAAGTTCCACACTTTCCTGAAATCACAGAAAGTGCATTTCTTAGATCATGTTCAATTTCTTTTGGATAGGTTATCTTTTACGGGCAACATCTTTTTATTTAGCAACCACATAAAAATCCTAATCTTGAGCGGTACTTTTAGACACCATATGTATTTACTCGGAAATCTTGTATGGTCATTCATAAGTTCTGCATAAAGAGATTTCTCGGAGAAAATCTGTGAAGGCATTAGATGCCAAGTAAACGTATCTGGCTCATCTGATAGATGAACCCTCATGAGTTGCTCAACTAGTTTTAACAAAGTTTTTGTTACTTCCTCCATAATGGTATATTGGGCTACTAATGAGCTCCATCGTGATCAAGACAAACGGGGATAGGTGGAGAAAAATGATGTCCCAAGCTCTCAATCCCTAATTTTCCCTCGTTTTATATGTGGTTGTTAATTAGGGAAGATCAAACAGTTTTGCATGGAAAGGCATGCATAGGCTAATTTGGGTTTTAAATGGAGAAGATGCATAGTTTGAGAGCAATTTCAAGAGGCGAGGGGCCTACAACGGCTATTATTCTATTAACTTGCCCTAATTAATATTGATTTGATCCTAATTCTTTTGTATTTTTCTGATTTCACTAGGAGACAAATAAACATGTATGGATGGAGTACATACAATGTTCACCATGCATATAGGTGACACGAAGTATCATTAAATGACTAATTAGACACTTTTAGTAATGTGTTACATTATCACAACATAATGCATATCAAGAGAAAATGACTCCACAAACTAATGAATATAACATTCCATTATAATGTTTAGGCTACTTGTAGTAATATAGAATGGGTGTGATGTCGTCGAATATCGGATGAGGCAACCTGCAACTCACTATTAGTATGAATCACGAAACAAATCTAATGGTTGGAATGTATTTTTTTCATCGTTATAACCCAACATGCAACTCAAGTACACAAATGAAGATGCAAATGTGATAGTGTAGGACTTGACCAAGAACTAAGTCAGTTCTCCTGAACTAGCAAAACCGATATAAATAGTAGCATATGGAGTAGTACCGTCATCCAAAATTCCAAATCGAATATGCTTGGACATCGCAAGTTGATAAGTAAATTATGGCCGGCCATATTTAACAAATAGTAACGGAAACCATGAAACTTTAAGGTTAGGTGGGTTCGCCCCTAGTATATTTCCTGTGGGAAGCGCTGAGCGTCCCCCGGGGGATCAAATCCCCGATCCCCCGGGTCCGCTTCCGTTGGATCAAGTTGAATTTATCCGTCTGATCGTGTTCTCTCTCCCACGGGTGGTTTTCAGTTCCAGAAAAAAAAGGTCAACAAAAGAAATCCACCCTGGCAAAATAAACACACAGTAACCGCACCGACGCGCGCCTACCCTCCGCTGCCACAGTCGCCCGTCGGAGCTCCGGTGAATCACACCGGCTTGCAGCCTCGCCGGCCATGACTGGCAGCGCCCTCGCCCGCCGCTCGTAGCACCTCCGGCCAGCGATAGAAGCCGCTAACAGCATCGCTGCTGTCGATAGCAGCGCCGTCGACGCCAGCACCTTCCGACATGGCTCGCCGCACCGTCGTCGCCTCTAGGCCTCTGCCGCTCGCCTCGCCGCCGTGCCATGGGAGCAACTCCGGAAGCCCCTTGCAGCAACTCCGGCCGCTCCTTGTAGCAAGGACGTACGCCGCTGGCAGCAACCATGTCCGCCTCCGCCAACAGCCCCTTGCAGCAACTCCGGTCGTCCCTTGTAGCAACTCCGGCAGCCCTTTGTAGCAAGGCCGCCCATCGCTAGAGCAACCATGTCCGTCGCCAACCCCTTGCAGCAACTCCGGCATCCCTTTGTAGCAAGGCCGCCCATCGCTGGCAGCAACCGCGTCAACCGCAGGTAGCACCGCCATCTCCGACCGCCAACCTTACAACCCACGACTTGCAGCAGGGAGGCCATGGTGGAAAGCTTGTAGCAGATGTGGCCAGCGCTTGTAGCAACGCCACCCAGGGTGGCAGCAGCAGCGGCGCCCATGGCAGGAGCGTGCCGGACGCCCAAGGCAGCAGCGCCAGCCGCCCAGTGTAGCGATGGCGGTGAGCGGTTGCAGCATCTCTGCATCAAGACGCGGACGAGGAGTCGAGGACATCTGGGCCTGACACATCCTCCATCGAGCGGCTAAGCAGGAAGTAGCTCGGGATCCGTGGCGGAGCTAGGTACCGGCGGGGAGAGGAGCTCCAGGGGGCAGTGGGGAGAGGGTGCTCGCGGCGGCGGCGCGTGGCGGAGTCCGGCGAGGGAGCCCATGGTGCGCGACGGCGGAGTAGGTAAGGGAACGCGGTGGCTATAGTCCACTGGATAGAAAGGGGACGGAGATCTGTAGATGAATGGCGGTTGGCGTCACCGGCGCGAGCTCTCCATGGCGGGCAGCCGGCGGGAGCTCTTCATGGCGGCCATGGCAATGCGGCTATGCTGCGCTCAAGGTAGAACAGAAGAAAGGGGAACGAACGAGTAAACTGCTAGAGAAAAAAAAAGGCAGGAAAGCGATAACATCACGTGGGTGGGCCCCGTACGTGTTGTCCAGCCAGAAAAAGGACGCGTGGCGCACGCTCGACCCGGAGGACGAAGTCGCGCGATCCCCCGGGGGCAAGCCAGGGTTTCCCATTTCCTGTACCAGTTAACATATCTTAAAACAAAATACGAGGATAAGTACCATGGCTTCTAGATCGAAGTCATGCAAAATTTATTTATTTAAGAGCTTTAAGCATTTATAGTCTTACAACCTCAAGGATCAAATGATGTGGCTAGATGAATGGGCCATCGAAGTACATAATACATAGTAATACATAAGATGCTTATGCATTTCGTAAGAGCTGGTTGAAGATAGCTCGTCAGCCGCCATCAATCGAGTGCATCTTGAATTTATTGGCTCCCGCTGATCCTCTCGAAATAGATAGGACCACATGTAAATGAGTAAATCTAATATGCGAGTTTGTGAACAACATGAAAAAAAGTACCTTAAACTTGGTTAAAAATCACATCATATTGACAACTCCAAATTGCCCAAAGTAAAGCACAGACTCTTACAAGGATTCGAGCTTTGCTCTTTTTATCAATTCCATTTAACCAATACCAAACAAATATTTGATAGTAGTTTTGATATTAGTTTCATGAGATATATTCAACGTAAAATGTACCACCCTCCAAATCAGTTTCGCAAGGGTTAATAATAAATATATCCTCCACATTTTCCTTAAATCACAGAAAGTGCACTTCTTATATCTTGTCCAAATTCTTTTGGCTAAGTTATCTTTTGAATAAAAGTACAGTTCAAGATTAAAAAAAAACTGATATAAATATAAAGTATCGTGTCATCTAAAGTCCAAATCGAATATGCTTGGGACATTGCCAGCTTGATAAGGCAAAGTAGTAACGCTGTAACGGTAATTAACCAAGAAACTTGTAAGGTTAGGTGGGTTGGCCCTTAATATATTTTTCTGTAGCAGTTAACATATAGTATGTCACTGTATAGCGTAGTAGGTTCACATACATGGCCCTTGAAGAAGATGCCAGGAAACTAGACGACAGATTAATAAACACACGTCGGAATACTTTCCGACTAGACTATTAATCCTTGCTCTAGTTGCACATGTTGGTCCACTTGCTAAATATAAGTCCCTGAGACTAGCAGGGTGTTGTGGATCAGATCGAACAGGAGTACTAGCTCTTGCTTGCTTGGACATGAGATACTAATTAACCATCCACACCGTCTATAAATATCAGAGTCCCGGCTTGATCGTGCAACCCACACTCCCTAGTCCCTACACCCTAGCTTACTCTTAGCTAGCTAGAGATCGACGACGGCCATGGCTTCCACCAGAGCGGCAGCCATCATCCTGGTGGCCATGATCTGCGGCACCATGCACTACCACCCCGCGGCCGCCATGAAGGTGGACACAACCGGCGTGGCGGTGGCCGACGGCCTCTCCTTGGGCTTCTACCAGGACACATGCCCTTTCGTGGAGCACATCGTGGAGTTCTTGGTGGGCGAGGCCTTCAAGAAGGACGTCGGCATCGCCCCGGCGCTCATCCGCATCTTCTTCCACGACTGCTTCCCGCAGGGCTGCGACGCGTCGGTGCTCCTCAACGGCACGGCCAGCGAGCAGATCCAGCCCCCGAACCAGACGCTGCGCCCGACGGCGCTCAAGCTCATCGAGGACATCCGCGCCGCCGTCCACTCCGCGTGCGGGCCCGTCGTCTCCTGCGCCGACATCCTCGCCCTCGCCACCCGCGACTCCCTCGTGGACGCCGGCGGTCCCAGCTACGACGTGGCGCTAGGCCGGCGCGACGCGCTCGCCCCGGCGGTGCCAGATATCACCAACACACTCCCGGCGCCCTTCTTCACCGTGCCCCAGCTCATCAAGTCCTTCGGCGACCGCGGTCTCAACGTGACCGACCTCGTCGCGCTCTCCGGCGCGCACTCCTTCGGCGTCGCCCACTGCCCCGCCTTCGAGGACCGCTTCAAGAATGGCACCGACACCAACCCACCCATCGACCCTAAGTTCGCCGCGACGCTCAAGGCCAAGTGCGCCGGCGACAACCCCGTCGGCACCCTCACCCAGAAGCTTGACGTGCGGACCCCGGACAAGTTCGACAACAAGTACTACTTCGACCTGGTCGCCAGCCAAGGGCTGTTCAAGTCCGACCAGGCGCTCATCCTCCACTCGGCCACCAACCGCACTGCCGTCCGGTTCTCGCTCAACGAGGGAGCCTTCTTCACCCAGTTCGCCATTTCCATGGTCAAGATGAGCCAGATGGACGTGCTCACCGGCACCCAGGGCGAGATCCGGAACAACTGCGCCGTCCCCAACAAGCGCGTCGGCATCGAGACCGCCGCCGGCAACAACGAAGGCCTCACCGCCGAGATGTAAGAGATAGAGGGATCGAGGATGTGGTGTTCTTCAATCGTCAGTGGACTGGGGTTTAGTTGATGCTTTCTCTGTAAGTGTGCTTTCTAGGTTAATAAGACGAGTGACTAATCAATATGCATATGCTTCCTACGGTATCCAGGATCGAGGTTCCATCTGGATACAAATATATATGATCATCAGTAGTAGAATCGTAAGACCAGGAAAGCTTACCATGTCTATGTGTTTTACTTTGCGCTGCATGATTGGTGGTCAATACTAGGGTTTTGCTTCAGTGTCCCCCGGGGAAGCCGAGGAACTAAACAATGTCACTGTCACTACCGGTGCCACCACTTTTGTTTTTGACAAAGAGGCTACCTGTATGATGGTCAATGTAAGGCCTTAAATGCTAGTACCAAAGATAGTTGACATTTCAAGTGTAAGAGCCGGCAAATATTAGAAATAATAAGGGAACTACGAAGGAACGAAAACATCTATATCATGGAGACTACTAGCTCTCATCTGGCCGAGAATTAGGTTGGTGAGATATTTTCTCACTTACAACCCATGTACAAAGGCCAGCACACATCACAACGTTAATTTCCAACAATCTAGAGATATGATTACAGATTGTGAAGAAAATTTATATCAAAGTATCTTTGAAAACACAGTTGACAGCATTAATTCCATTTACCATATGTTTATAAATTCTGAAAATAGATAATGTAAGATACAATTTTTCATGAAAATTTGACAGCTATTTACGTCTCAAGTTATCATATCTAAGTACAGTATTATCAATGAAATTTACAGACAAGATTTCAAGATTTCCCACTCTACTTGTAACTTTTTATTTACGAAAAAATCACAAACTATTAATAATCATCAATGATAGTATAAATAGCCTAAAATTCAGTGCCCTTTTGCGAAGATAATATGGCGTATGATATACCTTACATATAACATTCCGCTGTCAGCTAATATTACTAATATGTTTGGTAGATGGCTGAATGGTGTGAAGAAAGATGACAAACAAAAAAACCGCATTGGTGTGTCGGCCATTTGTTGGGTTATTTGGAGGACTCGAAATGATATTATATTTAACAAACAAATTAGAAATAATTTTTTTGCAGGTTATCCGGCGAGCTCCTCATTCAATCCAGCAACGGGTTTTCCTTCTCCCGGTGGAGCAGCGGGAGGGTTATTGGATGCAACCGGATGCTAGTGGTTGCTCAGGACTTATTTTTTCAACCTACTGGGTGGCGGTATCTTAATAGAATAGCAAATGCAAAGTTTTTTTGAGTGCCATATTTTCAGCAGGTTGATTCATATATCGATCTTAGCTTTTTCGTGATTGTAATAAGTGGCGATGAACCTTTTGTGATTTGATACTTTGTTCAATAAAGCAAGCCGTGTGCATCTATTGATGCAGAGGTCAGGCTAAGCTCCTTTATCGAAAAAATAGCCTAAAATTAATACATTATAATAGATACTTGCACCACCTAACGACAGCCACTCTACTGTGTCTAACTGGCTATTATTATTTTGTGTGAAATGAAGTATATTTATGGTAACACTCGCAAAGCACCCAACTGATCTTAGGTGGCTCGTCCGAAAGCAATCACGACATTTGCAACTTGTTGGTATGGGCTGCCATAATTTACTCATCAAGTTGAGCATCCAAGGATGTACTTGAACGGATCACATTGAAATTTTTAACGACGCATGGTTGGGGAGCCTCTCCCGGAGGATGCCTGCCACTTACCAGACAAAGCCGTTGGATTTTTGTGTAGATACGAAGGCCGGGCACGTGCCATTGTTCAAGATAATCTTGACTATTGATCAAGTCAGTCATTGATGCGCGCTTTCAGACACAAAAGGTCACATATACTACAACCTGAATAGCACGACGGCCACACATGCTTTCAAACCAAAGTATTAGCCCATGAAGGCTACACGATTAATGCTATCCAATTCGGTAATATGAATGGAGATATGGTTATATTACGAGATTTGCTAGTTCTCATCTACTACCTCCGTTCCAAGAAACAAGCGCACACGTATTCCAAGATGAACTTTGACCATAAAAATTGAGCAACTAAATCTTGGTTATATTATATTAATTAGTATCGTTGGATTCGTATTGAAAAACACTTTCTAATGATGTTAATTTCATACAAACAATCTTTATATATTTGAAGTAATTCTTAGTCAAACAAAAAACACGTAAAACGAGGGCGCCTTATTCCTTGAATCGGAGGTAGAAAACAAAAAGCACGTAAAACGAGGGCGTCTTATTCCTTGAATCGGAGGTGATAACTAATTTCGTGTTTGCACTAGTAAAAAAGGGACATTAGTCCCGGTTGGTAACGGACATTAGTCGCGGATTCAGAATCGGGACTAATTATGCGAGACTAAAGCCCTCCCCCTCCTCCCTAGTCGCGGTTGCTTACGAACCGCGATTAAAGAGTCATCCACGTGGGCTGCTGGCGTGCGTTGGGGCGGAGTATCTTTAGTCCCGGTTGGTCTGCATGTTTAGGGTTTAAACCCCTAAATCTGGTTTTATTTTAGGGTGTTTTTATTTGTTTTATATTTTATTTTGTGTTTTATTTTAGTTTCAAAGAAGTTTCAGTACACATATTCTACGCTACTATATACACGTTACACGTTGATGCATATGAATATATAATTTCAAACAAGTTTGAAATTTCAAACAAGAAGAATTCAAGAGGAATATATAATATTCAATCTCGGGCCGGTGACCATATACAACTTCAAACAAGTTTCCATATACAATTTTCAAGTGGATGTCGGATGCATTAGAAGTTCGTCGTCCTCGTAATAGTGTTGACCATTCGGATGGAGTACCTCCCTCATCAAAAATTCTGCTAATTTCTCTTGAATTGGTCGGAAGCGAGCTTCTGAATCAAGCTTATCCCGCAAGTCACTCCTCCGCAAGTTGATATCCTGAGCCCTCCGTTCAGAGGTGACTCCCCAGATGAACTCACAAACATAGTATCCACATAGATTGGTCCCCTTTGGCTGAGTTGAAACATTAATTGATCTTCTAAATGTTAGCTGATCTTTGAATTCACCGGTTATGTTATCTTTGAACCGTTTCTAAACCTTGCAGGGCAAAGAAATTAAATGAACAAGGGAGTTATTAGTTACTTGATATCAGGAAATGAACGAAAGAGGTCGATATAGTGCGCAAATGATTGAAAATAATTACTTTTGCAGCATTAATCTTATGCTGGTGCAATGCTTTGGGTCCATATTCAGAGAGTCCATGACTTCAACCCTGGAGTTGTCAAATTGAATTATTAGCATAATTCAGTGGAACCCGCGGACACGTTACATGCACAATCATGCATAACTCATCGATTAGACATAACATGGAGGAAACAAAAGAGAATATGCACAAGATAGAAACACTCACCCAAAATGGTAAGGAAATAGAATATCGCTTTTGAGTTCCTGCTTTGTAAGAAACTTGTACAGGTCTCTCTCCACGTCTTGGGGTGATTTTGTAACACATATCCATTAATGATTTGTGGTAAAAATGAACCCAACATCATGGATGTTCCTTCTCTTGCATTCCCCAAGCTTCATTCTGCATAATAGCGTACACAAGAATATAGTTAGGACAATATAGTGCAGGCAATGAATGAGATGAGGTAGAGATTTAATTACAGAAATAAATTGATCACTTACAGAACGTAGCAACTCAGGATAGATTTGTTGAGCTCGCGCAGATTGAACAACTGGAACAATTCACTCATATGAACTTGTACATAGTAATGTTTGAAGTGATGCTCCTCTCTAACTTTCGCATAAATATATTTTTTGCCGGTCTTATTTTTATGAAATCCTTATACCAATATGGAAGCTTTCGCATTTGTGTTGGTAGACTCGCTTCCGGCGCAGGCTCGACGAGAGGCCCATTCAGCACATATGTAAATGCCACCTCACTTATTGGCGCATCCTCAAGGCCTAACAATGCACGAGGAGTCATAACGAACTCGAACGCTCTTTCTCTGGCCACCGTTACAGTCATTCCCTGTGCGCTAGCAGCTGCTAGGATAGCGGGGTCCAATAGTTCAATGTCCTTATCCATATCGGCTCTGAAGGGCACCGCAACGGAAGGATCGGCTTCCACTTTGAGCGGGGGGGGGGGTGTCGATTGTTTTGTCTGTTCCCCAAGCTGGAAAACTTTTTCCCGCATTTTTTACTTGCTGCTTTCTTCTCCGCCAAGGCTTTTTCCCGTAATCATTTCTGCCTAAGAAATTCACGTTCATAGTCGTCTGATAGATTCTGCTGGATTTGGGATGGTGTCGTCAAAAAATCCTTAGCCCGCTTCTTTTGCTTCTCAGTATATTCCGGCTTGGGCTCAGGCTCTTTTTTCAACTTGACTTCCGCCTTCCATTTCTCATGGTGAGTAGCCGCGGCCATGTCGGTTTCCTTGACACTAAGTTCCCAAGGTCGCGGGAGGAGAGGCTTCAGTAATGGCATTGGTACCCTTGTGGTCTTAGGTACATAAGGCTCTGGGTTAATAGTCCAGGAGGGGGTTGCCTTGCTATCCCTTGTAAACCCCTGCTTCTGCTTCTTCGCCGGAGGTGGACTGGGGGCGGCGTCTGCTTATCCGCCGGAGGTGGATTGGGGGGCGGCGTCCGCTGACGTGAAGGAGGTGTAGGTGGACCACCACCACCACCGGAGGGGGGGTGGACTTGTTGGGTGATTCCTCGGGGTCGGTGGCCTTGGCGCCTCGCCTGGAAACTTGATGTACTTCTTTTTTCATAGAACGATTTGGTGCTTGACATCTCAAAGTCTCACACCCCGTTCGGGTGTAGCATAGTCAATCTCTAGGTCCTCACACCCTTGGACTATGTCATCCACCGTGACACGAGCATAGCCATCTTCAATGGGATTGTTGTGGTGGAGTGCTGCAGGTTTACAAGGTAAAGCGCTACCGATCGCCACCTTCATGGAAATGTTCCCCATTGGATAATGCAGCTCACATTCTTTCATCTCCTGTACATCGTCCATGGGGTAGCGAGGCTCCGGTGCACCAATATCGATCATCAGTGCATTAGCACCAACCGTGGCCAAGGGTGCATTAGCACCAGCCGGGGCCTCCGTGGAAGCCACGCTGCTTCTCGCTGCTGGCTTCCGACATCCGGTGCAGGATCTTCATGCGGCCCTTCCGATCGTCTGTCTTTTACTAGTTCCTGCACCATCTTCTTCACCTAAAATAGTTCCACTTCCATCCTCCCCATACGATCTGCATCCCGTTCCATCTTTCTCTTACGGCTTTATAACTGTACGGATCATTGTTCTAGGGAAACCCTTCTTTCCACGAAATGGCGCCTTTGCCTCGTACACGTCCTGGGTGTCCAGGATTTCCGAGGGCTATTGTCAGCGCGTCATTCTCTCTGTTGAACTTGGTCTTCCCCGCTTGAGCTTCGACGATTGCTTTAATAAGGGCGGCGGTGGGTCACGGAGCATCGAAATCCTCTCGGGACCCGAAACCGTGAACTAGCCCACGAAAACGGCCAGAAATGCTCGAAATCATGGACGATGCCGCTAGAGTCGTGTACAGGGGGGTCACTGGGCATCGAAATCCTCCTGGGACCCCAAAAACCATGGACTATAGCCCACGAAAACGGCCAGGAATGCTCGAAATCACGAGTTTTGGCGATGCCGCTAGAGTCATGTACCGGGGGTCATAGGGCATCGAAATCATCCCCGGACCCGAAAACCGTGGATTATTGCCCATGAAAAGAGCCACAAATGCGCGAAATCACGAGTTTTGACAATGCCGTTAGAGTCATGTACCGGGGGGTCACGGGGCATCGAAATCCTCCCGAGACCCAAAAACGTGGACTATAGCCCCCGAAAAAAGCCAAAATGCTCGAAATCACGAGTTTTGATGATGCCGCTAGAGTCGTGTACCGTGGGTCACGGGGCATCGAAATCCGGGACCCGAAACCGTGGACTAGCCCACGAAAACGGCCACAAATACTCGAAATCACGAGTTTTGACGATGCCGCTAGAGTCGTGTACCGGGGGTCATGGGGCATCGAAATCCTCCCGGGACCCGAAAACGTGGACTATAGCCCACGACAACAGCCAAAAATGCTCGAAATCACGAGTTTTGACGATACCGCTAGAGTCGTGTACTGTGGGTCACGGGGCATCAAAATCCTCCCGGGACCCGAAACCTTGGACTATAGGCCACGAAAATGGCCAGAAATGCTCGAAATCACGAGTTTTGATGATGCCGCTAGAGTCGTGTACCGGGGGTCACCGGGCATCGAAATCCTCCTTGGACCCCAAAAACCGTGGACTATAGCCCACGAAAACAGCCAGAAATCCTCGAAATCACGAGTTTGACGATGCCGCTAGAGTGATGTACCGAGGGATCACGGGGCATCGAAATCCTCCCGGGACCCGAAATCGTGGACTATAGCCCACGAAAATGGCCGGAAATGCTCGAAATCACGAGTTTTGACGATGCCGCTAGAGTCGTGTACCGGGGGTCACGGGGCATCGAAATCCTCCCGGGACCCGAAAACGTGGACTAAAGCCCACGAAAACAGCCAGAAATGCTCGAACTCACGAGTTCTGACGACGCCACTAGAGTCGTGCACAGGGGGGTCACGGGGCATCGAAATCCTCCCGGGACCCGAAACCGTGGACTATAGCCTACAAAAACGGCTAGAAATGCTCCAAATCATGAGTTTTGATGATGCCGCTAGAGTCGTGTACCGGGGGTCACGGGGCATCGAAATCCTCCTTGGACCCCAAAAACCGTGGACTATAGCCCACGAAAACGGCAAGAAATGCTCGAAATCACGAGTTTTGACGATGCCGCTAGAGTCATGAACCGGGGGTCACGGGGCATCGAAGTCCTCCAGGGACCCGAAAACGTGGAATATATCCCACGAAAACAGCCGGAAATGCTCGAAATCGCGAGTTTTGACGATGCCGCTAGAGTCGTGTACCGTGGGTCACGGGGCATCGAAATCCTTCCGGGACCCGAAATCGTTGACTGTAGCCCACGAAAACGGCCGGAAATGCTCGAAATCACGAGTTTTGACGATGCCGCTAGAGTCGTGTACCGTGGGTCACGGGGCATCGAAATCCTCCTGGGGCCCGAAACCGTGGACTATAGCCCACCAAGACGGCCAAAAATGCTCGAAATCACGAGTTTTGACGATGCCGCTAGAGTCATGTACCATGGGTCACGGGGCATCGAAATCCTCCCGGGACACGAAAACGTGGACTATAGCCCACGAAAACAGCCAGAAATGCTCGAAATCACGAGTTGTGATGATGCCGGTAGAGTCGTGTACCGGGGGGTCACGGGCATCGAAATCCTCTCGGGACCTGACGACATAGGCATCCCCAATGGGTCTGCCGAAGATGGTACCCGGGGTTTACTAAAAGCCCACGACCCGAAGATTATGAAGGCCAGAAGCCCAGTTAAGAAGTAGTTTGGAAAGATAGTTTGTATTAGGAATTAAGTGATTTGTAACTTTACGGGTCGAACTCAAAGAATCTCCCGATGTCTGTAATCGTGTGTAATACGAATCCCTCGGCTCCGCCTCCTATATAAGGGGAGTCGAGGGACAAAGAAAGGATCGATTCATTGTCAACAAAACCCTAGTTTTCGGCAGTCGAGTACTTTTCCGGCTGAACACTCGAGATCTACTTGCCCTCTACTTCCGCTAAAACCCTAGTCTACAATCCGTAGGCCTTGACAAGTTAAAACCTTGTCAATTGGCGCCGTCTGTGGGAATTAGAGGCGACAAGGATCTGATCTCGATGGCACGCTCAACATCATCAACATCTTCGGTAGCAAGCAACGCGATGGACAGAGGTAAACAGGTCGCTACTGGTCTAGTTGATTTTGTTCCTCACCCACCGTCCCATGTGGATGCATATGCGAATCTGGAGGAGCCTATGGAGATGACGTTGGGGAGTTTCCACTTCCGCGTCGAGAAGGAAGGATCACATCGTGTGGAAGTTCCGGACTCGTCGGAATCAGCAGCAATTGATTCCGACCTGTTGGAATTTTTGTCATCATTCGAGACAGGCGATGAGAAGATCTCGCCGCCGCGCTTCGCCAAAACTACGACAAACGACAACCTTGCCAAGATCTTCGGCAACATGTCCTTCGAGTCGTCTGCGGACTCCAATATAAGCAGTGATTCAGACAGAGTCGACAGCCTCGACTTCATCGACAAATCCACTTCTGTTAGGGAGGTCTTCAACGATCTATACGACGGTGTCACCAATCCCGACAAAAGTCAGATGTCAAAATACCATCAAATATATGCAATTGGAGACTCAAGTCGCCAACAGCAAGAGACGTCAGAGGCTTTCGATGATTTGGGAAATCCATACATCAATCCCGCTGATCTTATGAGAGGCCTAGGCACCAAGTACGTCGGGCCTGCAACACGGCAAATGGTGCAACTCCGCCTAGCACGCAATTCAGCCATCAATCTAATATTTTCATTAATTCGAACTTGGATGGCGTTTGCTGTAGCAAATGACTTAATATCTTTAGTTTCATTTGGCATAATTTTCAATTTCAAAAGATCAACATCAGCAGCAAGACTATCAACCTTAGAAGCAAGAATATCAATTTTACCAAGCTTTTCTTCAACAGATTTATTAAAAGCGGTTTGTGTACTAATAAATTCTTTAAACATGGCTTCAAGACCAGAGGGTACATTCCTATTATTTTTGTAAGAATTCCCATAAGAATTACCATAACCATTACTATTATGAGAAGGATATGGCCTATAGTTGTTACTAGAATTATTCTGATAAGCATTGTTGTTGAAATTATTATTTTTAATGAAGTTCACATCAACATGTTCTTCTTGGGCAACCAATGAAGCTAACGGAACATTATTAGGATCAACATTAGATCTACCATTCACAAGCATAGACATTATAGCATCAATCTTATCACTCAAGGAGGAGGTTTCTTCAACAGAATTTACCTTCTTACCTTGTGGAGCTCTTTCCGTGTGCCATTCAGAGTAATTAATCTTCATATCATCAAGAAGCTTTGTTGCGGCGCCTAGAGTGATGGACATAAAAGTACCTCCAGCAGCTGAATCCAATAGCTTCCGTGAAGAAAAATTCAATCCTGCATAAAAGGTTTGGATGATCATCCAAGTAGTCAGTCCATGGGTTGGGCAATTTTTAACCAAAGATTTCATTCTTTCCCATGCTTGAGCAACATGCTCATAATCCAATTGCTTAAAATTCATTATGCTACTTCTCAAAGATATAATTTTAGCAGGAGGATAATATCTACCAATGAAAGCATCCTTACATTTAATCCATGAATTAATACTATTCTTAGGCAAAGATAGCAACCAATCTTTAGCTCTTCCTCTTAAGGAGAAAGGAAACAATTTTAATTTTATAATGTCACCATCTACATCCTTATACTTTTGCATCTCACAAAGTTCAACAAAATTATTAAGATGGGCAGCAGCATCATCAGAACTAACACTAGAAAATTGCTCTCTCATAACAAGATTCAGTAAAGCAGGTTTAATTTCAAAGAATTCTGCTGTAGTAGCGAGTGGAGCAATAGGTGTGCATAGGAAATCATTATTATTTGTGCTAGTGAAGTCACACAACTTAGTATTTTCAGGAGTACCCATTTTAGCAATAGTAAATAAAGCAAACTAGATAAAGTAAATGCAAGTAACTAATTTTTTTGTGTTTTTAATATGGAGAAAGCAAACAAGATAGTAGATAAAGTAATTTTTTTTTGTATATTGATATAAGAAAGCAAACAAAGCAGTAAATAAAGTAAAGTAAAGCAAGACAAAAACAAAGTAAAGAGATTGGAAGTGGGAGACTTCCCTTGCAGCGTGTCTTGATCTCCCCGGCAACGGCGCCAGAAATTAGCTTGTTGACGCGTAAAGCACACGCCCGTTGGGAACCCCAAGTGGAAGGTGTGATGCGTATAGCAGCAAGTTTCCCTCAGTAAGCAACCAAGGTTTATCGAACCAGTAGGAGTCAAGAAGCACGTTGAAGGTTGTTGATGGCGGAGTGTAGTGCGGCGCAACACCAGGGATTCCGGCGCCAACGTGGAACCTGCACAACACAATCCAAGTACTTTGCCCCAACTTAACAGTGAGGTTGTCAATCTCACCGTCTTGCTGTAACAAAGGATTAGATGTATAGTGTGGAAGATGATGTTTGCAAAGAACAGTAAGAACTAGTATTGCAGTAGATTGTATTCAATGTAAAAGAATGGACCGGGGTCCACAGTTCACTAGTGGTGTCTCTCCAATAAGAAGTAGCATGTTGGGTGAACAAATTACAGTTGGGCAATTGACAAATAGAGAGGGCATGACAATGCACATACATATCATGATGAGTAGTGTGAAATTCAATTGGGCATAACGACAAAGTACATAGACCGCTATGCAGCATGCATCTATGCCTAAAATGTCCACCTTCAGGTTATCATCCGAACCCCTTCCAGTATTAAGTTGCAAACAACAGACAATTGCATTAAGTATGGTGCGTAATGTAATCAACACAAATATCCTTAGACAAAGCATTGATGTTTTATCCCTAGTGGCAACAGCACATCCACAACCATAGAACTTTCTGTGACTGTCCCAGATTAAATGGAGGCATGAACCCACTATCGAGCATAAATACTCCCTCTTGGAGTTACAAGTATCAACTTGGCCAGAGCCTCTACTAGAAACGGAGAGCATGCAAGATCATAAACAACACATATATGATAGATTGATAATCAACATAACATAGTATTCCATATTCATCGGATCCCAACAAACGCAACATATAGCATTACAAATAGATGATCTTGATCATGTTAGGCAGCTCACAAGATCGAACAATGATAGCACAATGAGGAGAAGACGACCATCTAGCTACTGCTATGGACCCATAGTCCAGGGGTGAACTACTCACACATCAATCCGGAGGCGATCATGGCGATGAAGAGTCCTCCCGGGAGATGATTCCCCTCTCCGGCAGGGTGCCGGAGGCGATCTCCGAATCCCCCGAGATGGGATTGGCGGCGGCGGCGTCTCTGGAAGGTTTTCCGTATCGTGGCTCTCGGTACTGGAGTTATTATCGACGAAGGCTTCTTATAGTTGGAGAGGTAGGTTTAGGGGCGACACGAGGGGCCCACACAACAGGGCCGCGTGGCCAGGGCCTGGGGCGCGCCGCCCTGGCGTGTCGCCGCCTCGTCGCCCCACTTCGTTTCCCTTTCGGTCTTCTGGAAGCTTCGTGGAAAAATAAGACCCTGGGCGTTGATTTAGTCCAATCCCGAAAATATTTCCTTACTAGGATTTTTGAAACCAAAAACAGCAGAAAACAACAACTGGCTCTTCGGCATCTCGTCAATAGGTTAGTGCCGGAAAATGCATAAATATGACATAAAGTATGTGTAAAACATGTGAGTATCATCATAAAAGTAGCATGGAACATAAGAAATTATAGATACGTTTGAGACGTATCACATAGCATTATATATCATAGCCAAGGTACTGCCGAAGAAATCCCGAAGCTTACGAACCTGGGCAGCACGATCTTGGAACCGAACGATTTGGCGAGCACGATCTTCGCCTGCCCAGAAGTCAATATTATTTTTCTTTGAGAGCTCCAGAAGAGAACCCACTCGAGAATTCACACGTTGTTCTTCGGTAGAGGCATCAAGAAAGGAACCTACAAGCAACATAGACACCTCATAAGCTTCAAAAGCTAAGCAGAACAAAAAGAAGGGAATATTATAGAAGGCATACCCGCCATATCTTCACTTGCGTCAATCATCAGCTCAAGCATGAAGTTTTCACGTTTAGTAGCTCGAGAAACCTCGGCAATGGCAGAGTCTCTTGGCTCCAAGGCTTCCCGAACCTTTTCAATAGCAGCCCGTTCACTCTCCAAGGATTTTCGAATCTGATCCATAGCAGTTAGAGCTTGTTTCTTCACAGTGTGGAGTTGTTGTCGAAGTTCAGCCAATTCCAATTTTTTCGCGGGAGTGTGCGAAGAAACATCCAGGGAAATATCATCACAAGTACGTCTAGAGTAAGATGTAGCAGGGGAAGCAGATGATCGTCTAGGAGCTTTCGAATAATTATCAAACACCAACTGGAGATCAGAAAAAATTGACCAAATGAGGATTTTCTCCTTTTTCCATTCACAAGTCGCAATATTTACACAAGTGAAGATCTATTACAAACTATCGGCTCCAAGCAAGCCACGCAGGGACAGCTGCATATCCTAAGGATATCGACACCCACCAAAATAAAAAGAAACAAAAGATTGGGATGGTCTACTTGACCTCCGGTTTAGCAGAATTGGGGGGAGCAGCCGACTTGTATCCAAGGAAGGAGAGGATCTTCTTCGACTGTGGCTTGGCAGCCTTGATCAAAGACTGCCACCTCTCCTTACCGATTTTGTTCGCATCGCCAGCCTTCGCCCAGTTGATGCATTGCCGGCTCTCAGCAACCAAGGCCATGGTACCTTCGACACCGACCTTTAGACTTTCCTGCCGGAAAGCAAATCCAAGATCCTCGTCAGGAGCATAAAGCTTCGCCAGATCAGAGAAGACCTCGAGTCGTTTTTGCTTCGGGAAGTAGGGGAAGAGGCGCGTGAAAGTAGTCCGTGCATCAGCAATGCTACTGCGCGCCAGGTCCCCATGAATCTCAAGGAGAGATACAGTGTCGAGAAGGCGACCCCCTTAAGGATCTGAAAGATCAAAATCAGTGCCCATCTTTCCTGCTGAAGCAAAGCATCGAATCATCAATAAATACAGAAAGAGATGTCTTCCAAAGAAAAGCTTGGGTGGCAATGTTACGGGAACTTACTGGCAAAGCGCCGACTATGCGATTCCAAGCGGCCAATAATGTTTTCCTCCCAAGCTATCTGCTGAGTTATGTTCTCGCTTAAGGAAATTTCCGCTTGATGAAGTCTTTTACGAAGAACTTCAACAGAGGCAGCATCCTGTTCAGCCTTCTCGCGAGCTTTTTCACTCTGTTCAAGCTTCAAGGCGATGGCATCGACGTGCTCGTTAGCTTTGGCAAGAGCCTCTAACAAAGGCAGAAAAGAGCAAGTCAAGATAAAGAAAACATTATAGTCAAAAGAAAGAGATGGTGGAAATAAGTACCTTTCAGCCCATTCACAGTATCACGGTACCCAACAAATTGAGTACCGAGACGGATGAATTCCTTCATCAGAGGCTGTCAAAGAGTCGACGGAAAGATCATGAGAGGAGTAAATCGATAAAGGACAATAAAGCTGCAAAATACTTACGTCATCCAAGGAGGGAGTCACAAAATTTCCAGCTACAAGGCCCTTTTCTTCGCCAAGTTCAACCCTTGCTCTCGTCGGCGAGGGGGCTCGGGAGCTAGCAGCAGGATCCGACGTTCCTGGATCTTGCAGAGGAGGCGAAGCTTCCCCCGCTGCTTGGCGAGTTTCTGATAGAACCAAAGTTTGTGACGTGCTTGTAAAAGTAGTCACATTGACAGTGAGTTCCTCTTCTTCTTCGCCACTGTCCACAAGATAGTATGAGAATAAGCACAGAATAGTATGCGAAAAGGGAAAAAGAAAGGCAAGATAGTTTACGAGCTAACAAGGGCGGCGTCGTAGGGGTCGAAGGCCTCTTCCTCGGGAGCGTCTCCCTCGGCAGGTGACGCATTGAGCTTGGAGGTGCCCGAGTCTTCAACCTCTTCCCTTTTCCTCTTGTTCTTCGGGGAAGCAGCGGAAGGGAGAGATGGCACTGAATCAGAAGCTTCCGATCCAGTTCTTTCAGAGGAAGCCGCGGATTTGTGAGATCCCGCAACTTCACTCTCAGGGCGAGAAGTACCCTGTACATCATCAGCAACGATGTCGCGATCCTCAACCTCCCACCTTCAGGTAAGGGAGGTAACGAGGAAGTGACTTGGTGGTTCTGTAAAAGGAAGCAAAATAGCAAAAGAAATTTGAGGACATAAGTCAAAAGCAAGACAACAAGATAGCAGTCGAAGTTGAAATTAAATTTGGGAAGGCAAGATAAGCGATACATAAATGCTTGAAATCACTAGTTTGGATGATGCCGTTAGAGTCGTGTACCGAGGGTCACAGGGCATCGAAATCATCCCCTGACCCGAAAACCGTGGGCTATATCCCACGAAAACGGCTAGAAATGCTCGAAATCACGAGTTTTGACGATGCCGCTAGAGTCATGTACCGGGGGTCACGGGGCATCGAAATCCTTCCGGGACCCGAAAACGTGGACTATAGCCCACGAAAACAGCCAAAAATGCTCGAAATCAAGAATTTTGACAATGCCGCTAGAGTCGTGTACCGTGGGTCACGGGGCATCGAAATCCTCCCGGGACCCGAAATTGTGGACTATAGCCCACGAAAACGGCCAGAAATGCTTGAAATCACTAGTTTGGATGATGCCGCTAGAGTCGTGTACCGTGGGTCACGGGGCATCGAAATCATCCTGGGACCCCAGAAACCGTGGACTATAGCCCACGAAAGTGGCCAGAAATGCTTGAAATCACGAGTTTTGATGATGCCGCTAGAGTTGTGTACCGGGGGGGTCACGGGGCATCGAAATCCTCCCGGGACCCGAAACCGTGGACTATAGCCCACGAAAACGGCCAGAAATGCTTGAAATCACTAGTTTGGATGATGCCGCTAGAGTCGTGTACCGAGGGTCACGGGGCATCGAAATCATCCCTCGACCCGAAAACCGTGGGCTATATCCCACGAAAACGGCTAGAAATGCTCGAAATCACGAGTTTTGACGATGCCGCTAGAGTCATGTACCGGGGGTCACGGGGCATCGAAATCCTTCCGGGACCCGAAAACGTGGATTATAGCCCACGAAAATAGCCAAAAATGCTCGAAAGCACGAATTTTGACAATGCCGCTAGAGTCGTTTACCGTGGGTCACGGGGCATCGAAATCCTCTCGGGACCCGAAACCGTGGACTAGCCCACGAAAACGGCCAGAAATGCTCGAAATCATGAGTTTTGACGATGCCGCTAGAGTCGTGTACCGTGGGTCACGGGGCATCGAAATCCTCCTAGGACCCGAAACCGTGGACTATAGCCCACGAAAACGGCCAGAAATGCTCGAAATCACGAGTTTTGACGATGCCGCTAGAGTCATGTACCGGGGGTCACGGGGCATCGAAGTCCTCCCGGGACCCGAAAACGTGGACTATAGCCCACGAAAGCAGCCGGAAATGCTCGAAATCACGAGTTTTGACGATGCCGCTAGAGTCGTGTACCGTGGGTCACGGGGCATCAAAATCCTTCCGGGACCCGAAATCGTGGACTTTAGCCCACGAAAACGGCCGAAATGCTCGAAATCACGAGTTTTGACGATGCCGCTAGAGTCGTGTACCGTGGGTCACGGGGCATCGAAATCCTCCCGGGGCCCGAAATCGTGGACTATAGCCCACCAAAACGGCCAAAAAATGCTCGAAATCACGAGTTTTGATGATGCCGCTAGAGTCGTGTACCGTGGGTCACGGGGCATCGAAATCCTCCCGGGACACGAAAACGTGGACTATAGCCCACGAAAACAGCCAGAAATGCTCGAAATCACGAGTTTTGATGATGCCGCTAGAATCGTGTACCGGGGGGCCACGAGGCATCGAAATCCTCCCGGGACCCGAAACCGTGGACTATAGCCCACGAAAACAGCCAAAAATGCTCGAAATCACGAATTTTGACAATGCCGCTAGAGTCGTGTACCGTGGGTCACGGGGCATCGAAATCCTCCCGGGACCCGAAATCGTGGACTATAGCCCACGAAAACGGCCAGAAATGCTTGAAATCACTAGTTTGGATGATGCCGCTAGAGTCGTGTACCTTGGGTCACGGGGCATCGAAATCCTCCCGGGGCCCGAAACCATGGACTATAGCCCACCAAAACGGCAAAAAAATGCTCGAAATCACGAGTTTTGATGATGCCGCTAGAGTCGTGTACCGTGGGTCACGGGGCAACGAAATCCTCCCGGGACACGAAAACATGGACTATGGCCCACGAAAACAGCCAGAAATGCTCGAAATCACGAGTTTTGATGATGCCGCTAGAGTCGTGTACCGGGGGTCACGGGGCATCGAAATCCTCCCGGGACCCGAAAGCGTGGACTATAGCCCACGAAAACGGCCAGAAATGCTTGAAATCACTAGTTTTGATGATGCCGCTAGAGTCGTGTACAGGGGGTTACAGGGCATCGAAATCATCCCCTGACCCGAAAACGTGGACTATAGCCCACAAAAACAGCCAAAAATGCTCGAAATCACGAATTTTGATGATGCCGCTAGAGTAATGTACCGGGGTCACGGGGCATCGAAATACTCCCGGGATCCGAAAACGTGGACTATAGCCCACGAAAACAGCCAAAAATGCTCGAAATCACGAATTTTGACAGTGCCGCTAGAGTCGTGTACCGTGGGTCACGGGGCATCGAAATCCTCCCGGGACCCGAAATCGTGGACTATAGCCCACCAAAACGGCCAAAAAATGCTCGAAATCACTAGTTTGGATGATGCCGCTAGAGTCGTGTACCGTGGGTCACGGGGCATCGAAATCATCCTGGGACGCCAGAAACCGTGGACTATAGCCCACCAAAATGGCCAGAAATGCTTGAAATCACGAGTTTTGATGATGCTGCTAGAGTCGTGTACCGGGGGTCACGGGGCATCGATATCCTCCCGGGCCCGAAACCGTGGACGATAGCCCACGAAAACGGCCAGAAATGCTTGAAATCACTAGTTTGGATGATGCCGCTAGAGTCGTGTACCGAGGGTCACAGGTCATCGAAATCATCCCCTGACCCGAAAACCGTGGGCTGTATCCCACGAAAACGGCTAGAAATGCTCGAAATCACGAGTTTTAACGATGCCGCTAGAGTCGTGTACCATGGGTCACGGGGCATCGAAATCCTCCCGGGGCCCGAAATTGTGGACAATAGCCCACCAAAACGGCCAAAAAATGCTCGAAATCACGAGTTTTGATGATGCCGCTAGAGTCGTGTACCGTGGGTCACGGGGCATCGAAATCCTCCCGGACACGAAAACGTGGACTATAGCTCACGAAAACAGCCGTAAATGCTCGAAATCACGAGTTTTGATGATGCCGCTAGAATCGTGTACCGGGGGTCACGGGGCATCGAAATCCTCCCGGGACCCGAAACCGTGGACTATAGCCCACGAAAACAGCCAAAAATGCTCGAAATCACGAACTTTGACAATGCCGCTAGAGTCGTGTACCGTGGGTCACGGGCATCGAAATCCTCCCGGGACCCGAAATCGTGGACTATAGCCCACGAAAACGGCCGAAATGCTTGAAATCACTAGTTTGGATGATGCCGCTAGAGTCGTGTACCGTGGGTCACGGGCATCGAAATCATCCTGGGCCCTGAAACCGTGGACTATAGCCCACGAAAATAGCCGTAAATGTTTGAAATCACGAGTTTTGATGATGCCGCTAGAGTCGTGTACCGGGGGGTCACGGGGCATCGAAATCCTCCCGGGACCCGAAACCGTGGACTATAGCCCACGAAAACGGCCGAAATGCTTGAAATCACTAGTTTGGATGATGCCGTTAGAGTCGTGTACCGAGGGTCACAGGGCATCGAAATCATCCCCTGACCCGAAAACCGTGGGCTATATCCCACGAAAACGGCTAGAAATGCTCGAAATCACGAGTTTTGACGATGCCGCTAGAGTCATGTACCGGGGGTCACGGGGCATCGAAATCCTTCCGGGACCCGAAAACGTGGACTATAGCCCACGAAAACAGCCAAAAATGCTCGAACGCACGAATTTTGACAATGCCGCTAGAGTCGTTTACCGTGGGTCACGGGGCATCGAAATCCTCTCGGGACCCGAAACCGTGGACTAGCCCACGAAAACGGCCAGAAATGCTCGAAATCATGAGTTTTGACGATGCCGCTAGAGTCGTGTACCGTGGGTCACGGGGCATCGAAATCCTCCTAGGACCCGAAACCGTGAACTATAGCCCACGAAATCGGCCAGAAATACTTGAAATCACGAATTTGACGATGCCGCTAGAGTCATGTACCGGGGATCACGGGGCATCGAAATCCTCCCGGACCCGAAATCGTGGACTATAGCCCACGAAAGCAGCCGGAAATGCTCGAAATCACGAGTTTTGACGATGCCGCTAGAGTCGTGTACCGTGGGTCACGGGGCATCAAAATCCTTCCGGGACCCGAAATCGTGGACTTTAGCCCACGAAAACGGCCGGAAATGCTCGAAATCACGAGTTTTGACGATGCCGCTAGAGTCGTGTACCGTGGGTCACGGGGCATCGAAATCCTCCCGGGGCCCGAAATCGTGGACTATAGCCCACCAAAACGGCCAAAAAATGCTCGAAATCACGAGTTTTGATGATGCCGCTAGAGTCGTGTACCGTGGGTCACGGGGCATCGAAATCCTCCCGGGACACGAAAACGTGGACTATAGCCCACGAAAACAGCCAGAAATGCTCGAAATCACGAGTTTTGATGATGCCGCTAGAATCGTGTACCGGGGGTCACGAGGCATCGAAATCCTCCCGGGACCCGAAACCGTGGACTATAGCCCACGAAAACAGCCAAAAATGCTCGAAATCACGAATTTTGACAATGCCGCTAGAGTCGTGTACCGTGGGTCACGGGGCATCGAAATCCTCCCGGGACCCGAAATCGTGGACTATAGCCCACGAAAACGGCCAGTAAATGCTTGAAATCACTAGTTTGGATGATGCCGCTAGAGTCGTGTACCTTGGGTCACGGGGCATCGAAATCCTCCCGGGCCCGAAACCATGGACTATAGCCCACCAAAACGGCAAAAAAATGCTCGAAATCACGAGTTTTGATGATGCCGCTAGAGTCGTGTACCGTGGGTCACGGGGCAACGAAATCCTCCCGGGACACGAAAACATGGACTATGGCCCACGAAAACAGCCAGAAATGCTCGAAATCACGAGTTTTGATTATGCCGCTAGAGTCGTGTACCGGGGGTCACGGGCATCGAAATCCTCCCGGGACCCGAAAGCGTGGACTATAGCCCACGAAAACGGCCAGAAATGCTTGAAATCACTAGTTTTGATGATGCCGCTAGAGTCGTGTACAGGGGGTTACAGGGCATCGAAATCATCCCCTGACCCGAAAACGTGGACTATAGCCCACAAAAACAGCCAAAAATGCTCGAAATCACGAATTTTGATGATGCCGCTAGAGTAATGTACCGGGGGTCACGGGGCATCGAAATACTCCCGGGATCCGAAAACGTGGACTATAGCCCACGAAAACAGCCAAAAATGCTCGAAATCACGAATTTTGACAGTGCCGCTAGAGTCGTGTACCGTGGGTCACGGGGCATCGAAATCCTCCCGGGACCCGAAATCGTGGACTATAGCCCACCAAAACGGCCAAAAAATGCTCGAAATCACTAGTTTGGATGATGCCGCTAGAGTCGTGTACCGTGGGTCACGGGGCATCGAAATCATCCTGGGACGCCAGAAACCGTGGACTATAGCCCACCAAAATGGCCAGAAATGCTTGAAATCACGAGTTTTGATGATGCTGCTAGAGTCGTGTACCGGGGGTCACGGGGCATCGATATCCTCCCGGGACCCGAAACCGTGGACGATAGCCCACGAAAACGGCCAGAAATGCTTGAAATCACGAGTTTGGATGATGCCGCTAGAGTCGTGTACCGAGGGTCACAGGTCATCGAAATCATCCCCCGACTCGAAAACCGTGGGCTGTATCCCACGAAAACGGCTAGAAATGCTCGAAATCACGAGTTTTAACGATGCCGCTAGAGTCGTGTACCGTGGGTCACGGGGCATCGAAATCCTCCCGGGGCCCGAAATTGTGGACTATAGCCCACCAAAACGGCCAAAAAATGCTCGAAATCACGAGTTTTGATGATGCCGCTAGAGTCGTGTACCGTGGGTCACGGGGCATCGAAATCCTCCCGGGACACGAAAACGTGGACTATAGCTCACGAAAACAGCCGTAAATGCTCGAAATCACGAGTTTTGATGATGCCGCTAGAATCGTGTACCGGGGGGTCACGGGCATCGAAATCCTCCCGGGACCCGAAACCGTGGACTATAGCCCACGAAAACAGCCAAAAATGCTCGAAATCACGAATTTTGACAATGCCGCTAGAGTCGTGTACCGTGGGTCACGGGGCATCGAAATCCTCCGGGACCCGAAATCGTGGACTATAGCCCACGAAAACGGCCGAAATGCTTGAAATCACTAGTTTGGATGATGCCGCTAGAGTCGTGTACCGTGGGTCACGGGGCATCGAAATCATCCTGGGCCCCAGAAACCGTGGACTATAGCCCACGAAAATGGCCAGAAATGTTTGAAATCACGAGTTTTGATGATGCCGCTAGAGTCGTGTACCGGGGGGTCACGGGGCATCGAAATCCTCCCGGGACCCGAAACCGTGGACTATAGCCCACGAAAACGGCCAGAAATGCTTGAAATCACTAGTTTGGATGATGCCGTTAGAGTCGTGTACCGAGGGTCACAGGGCATCGAAATCATCCCCCGACTCCGAAAACCGTGGGCTATATCCCACGAAAACGGCTAGAAATGCTCGAAATCACGAGTTTTGACGATGCCGCTAGAGTCATGTACCGGGGGTCACGGGGCATCGAAATCCTTCCGGGACCCGAAAACGTGGACTATAGCCCACGAAAACAGCCAAAAATGCTCGAACGCACGAATTTTGACAATGCCGCTAGAGTCGTTTACCGTGGGTCACGGGGCATCGAAATCCTCTCGGGACCCGAAACCGTGGACTAGCCCACGAAAACGGCCGAAATGCTCGAAATCATGAGTTTTGACGATGCCGCTAGAGTCGTGTACCATGGTTCACGGGGCATCGAAATCCTCCTAGGACCCGAAACCGTGGACTATAGCCCACGAAAACGGCCAGAAATGCTCGAAATCACGAGTTTTGACGATGCCGCTAGAGTCATTTACCGGGGGTCACGGGGCATCGAAGTCCTCCCGGGACCCGAAAACGTGGACTATAGCCCACGAAAGCAGCCGGAAATGCTCGAAATCACGAGTTTTGACGATGCCGCTAGAGTCGTGTACCGTGGGTCACGGGGCATCAAAATCCTTCCGGGACCCGAAATCGTGGACTTTAGCCCACGAAAACGGCCGGAAATGCTCGAAATCACGAGTTTTGACGATGCCGCTAGAGTCATGTACCGTGGGTCACGGGCATCGAAATCCTCCCGGGGCCCGAAATCGTGGAATATAGCACTATAGCCCACGAAAACAGCCGAAATGCTCGAAATCACGAGTTTTGACGATGCCGCTAGAGTCGTGTACCGGGGGTCACGGGGCATCGAAATCCTCCCGGGACCCGAAACCGTGGAGTATAGCCCACGAAAACAGCCAAAAATGGTCGAAATCACGAATTTTGACGATGCCGCTAGAGTCGTGTACCGGTGGTCACGGGGCATCGAAGTCCTCCTAGGACCCGAAACGTGGACTATAGCCCACGAAAACAGCCAGAAAGGCTCGAAATCATTAGTTTTGACGATGCCGCTAGAGTCATGTACCGGGGTCACGGGGCATCGAAGTCCTCCCGGGACCCGAAAACGTGGACTATAGCCCACGAAAGCAGCCGGAAATGCTCGAAATCACGAGTTTTGACGATGCCGCTAGAGTCGTGTACCGTGGGTCACGGGGCATCAAAATCCTTCCGGGACCCGAAATCGTGGACTTTAGCCCACGCAAACGGCCGGAAATGCTCGAAATCACGAGTTTTGACGATGCCGCTAGAGTTGTGTACCGTGGGTCACGGGCATCGAAATCCTCCCGGGGCCCGAAATCGTGGAATATAGCCCACCAAAACGGCCAAAAAATGCTCGAAATCACGAGTTTTGATGATGCCGCTAGAGTCGTGTACCGTGGGTCACGGGGCATCGAAATCCTCCCGGGACACGAAAACGTGGACTATAGCCCACGAAAACAGCCAGAAATGCTCGAAATCACGAGTTTTGATGATGCCGCTAGAATCGTGTACCGGGGGTCACGGGGCATCGAAATCCTCCCGGGACCCGAAACCGTGGACTATAGCCCACGAAAACAGCCAAAAATGCTCGAAATCACGAATTTTGACAATGCCGCTAGAGTCGTGTACCGTGGGTCACGGGGCATCGAAATCCTCCCAGGACCCAAAATCGTGGACTATAGCCCACGAAAACGGCCAGAAATGCTCGAAATCATGAGTTTTGACGAAGCCGCTAGAGTCGTGTACCGTGGGTCACGGGGCATCGAAATCATCCTGGGACCCCAGAAACCGTGGACTATAGCCCACGAAAATGGCCAGAAATGCTTGAAATCACGAGTTTTGATGATGCCGCTAGAGTCGTGTACCGGGGGTCACGGGGCATCGAAATCCTCCCGGGCCCCGAAACCGTGGACTATGGCCCACGAAAACGGCCAGAAATGCTTGAAATCACTAGTTTGGATGATGCCGCTAGAGTCGTGTACCGAGGGTCACAGGGCATCGAAATCATCCCCTGACCCGAAAACCGTGGGCTATATCCCACGAAAACGGCTAGAAATGCTCGAAATCACGAGTTTTGACGTTGCCGCTAGAGTCGTGTACCGTGGGTCACGGGGCATCGAAATCCTCCCGGTGCTCGAAATCGTGGACTATAGCCCACCAAAACGGCCAAAAAATGCTCGAAATTACGAGTTTTGATGATGCCGCTAGAGTCGTGTACCGTGGGTCACGGGGCATCGAAATCCTCCCGGGACCCGAAACCGTGGACTATAGCCCACGAAAACGGCCGAAATGCTCGAAATCACTAGTTTGGATGATGCCGCTAGAATCGTGTACCAGGGGGTCACGGGGCATCGAAATCCTCCCGGGACCCGAAACCGTGGAGTATAGCCCACGAAAACGGCCGGAAATGCTAGAAATCACGAATTTTGACAATGCCGCTAGAGTCGTGTACCGGTGGTCACGGGGCATCGAAGTCCTCCCGGGACCCGAAAACGTGGACTATAGCCCACGAAAGCAGCCGAAAATGCTCGAAATCACGAGTTTGGATGATGCCGCTAGAGTCGTGTACCGTGGGTCACGGGGCATCAAAATCCTTTCGGGACCCGAAATCGTGGACTATAGCCCACGAAAACGGCCGGAAATGCTAGAAATCACGAGTTTTGACGATGCCGCTAGAGTCGTGTACCGTGGGTCACGGGGCATCGAAATCCTCCCGGGACCCGAAATCGTGGACTATAGCCCACCAAAACGGCCAAAAAATGCTCGAAATCACTAGTTTGGATGATGCCGCTAGAGTCGTGTACCGTGGGTCACGGGGCATCGAAATCATCCTGGGACGCCAGAAACCGTGGACTATAGCCCACCAAAATGGCCAGAAATGCTTGAAATCACGAGTTTTGATGATGCTGCTAGAGTCGTGTACCGGGGGGTCACGGGGCATCGATATCCTCCCGGGACCCGAAACCGTGGACGATAGCCCACGAAAACGGCCAGAAATGCTTGAAATCACTAGTTTGGATGATGCCGCTAGAGTCGTGTACCGAGGGTCACAGGTCATCGAAATCATCCCCTGACCCGAAAACCGTGGGCTGTATCCCACGAAAACGGCTAGAAATGCTCGAAATCACGAGTTTTAACGATGCCGCTAGAGTCGTGTACCGTGGGTCACGGGGCATCGAAATCCTCCCGGGGCCCGAAATTGTGGACTATATCCCACCAAAACGGCCAAAAAATGCTCGAAATCACGAGTTTTGATGATGCCGCTAGAGTCGTGTACCGTGGGTCACGGGGCATCGAAATCCTCCCGGGACACGAAAACGTGGACTATAGCTCACGAAAACAGCCAGAAATGCTCGAAATCACGAGTTTTGATGATGCCGCTAGAATCGTGTACCGGGGGGGGTCACGGGGCATCGAAATCCTCCCGGGACCCGAAACCGTGGACTATAGCCCACGAAAACAGCCAAAAATGCTCGAAATCACGAATTTTGACAATGCCGCTAGAGTCGTGTACCGTGGGTCACGGGGCATCGAAATCCTCCCGGGACCCGAAATCGTGGACTATAGCCCACGAAAACGGCCAGAAATGCTTGAAATCACTAGTTTGGATGATGCCGCTAGAGTCGTGTACCGTGGGTCACGGGGCATCGAAATCATCCTGGGCCCCAGAAACCGTGGACTATAGCCCACGAAAATGGCCAGAAATGTTTGAAATCACGAGTTTTGATGATGCCGCTAGAGTCGTGTACCGGGGGGGTCACGGGGCATCGAAATCCTCCGGGACCCGAAACCGTGGACTATAGCCCACGAAAACGGCCGGAAATGCTTGAAATCACTAGTTTGGATGATGCCGTTAGAGTCGTGTACCGAGGGTCACGGGGCATCGAAATCATCCCCGACCCGAAAACCGTGGGCTATATCCCACGAAAACGGCTAGAAATGCTCGAAATCACGAGTTTTGACGATGCCGCTAGAGTCATGTACCGGGGGTCACGGGGCATCGAAATCCTTCCGGGACCCGAAAACGTGGACTATAGCCCACGAAAACAGCCAAAAATGCTCGAACGCACGAATTTTGACAATGCCGCTAGAGTCGTTTACCGTGGGTCACGGGGCATCGAAATCCTCTCGGGACCCGAAACCGTGGACTAGCCCACGAAAACGGCCAGAAATGCTCGAAATCATGAGTTTTGACGATGCCGCTAGAGTCGTGTACCATGGTTCACGGGGCATCGAAATCCTCCTAGGACCCGAAACCGTGGACTATAGCCCACGAAAACGGCCAGAAATGCTCGAAATCACGAGTTTTGACGATGCCGCTAGAGTCATTTACCGGGGGTCACGGGGCATCGAAGTCCTCCGGGACCCGAAAACGTGGACTATAGCCCACGAAAGCAGCCGGAAATTCTCGAAATCACGAGTTTTGACGATGCCGCTAGAGTCGTGTACCGTGGGTCACGGGGCATCAAAATCCTTCCGGGACCCGAAATCGTGGACTTTAGCCCACGAAAACGGCCGGAAATGCTCGAAATCACGAGTTTTGACGATGCCGCTAGAGTCATGTACCGTGGGTCACGGGCATCGAAATCCTCCCGGGGCCCGAAATCGTGGAATATAGCACTATAGCCCACGAAAACAGCCAGAAATGCTCGAAATCACGAGTTTTGATGATGCCGCTAGAATCGTGTACCGGGGGGTCACGGGGCATCGAAATCCTCCCGGGACCCGAAACCGTGGAGTATAGCCCACGAAAACAGCCAAAAATGGTCGAAATCACGAATTTTGACGATGCCGCTAGAGTCGTGTACCGGTGGTCACGGGGCATCGAAGTCCTCCTAGGACCCGAAAACGTGGACTATAGCCCACGAAAACAGCCGGAAATGCTCGAAATCACTAGTTTTGACGATGCCGCTAGAGTCATGTACCGGGGGTCACGGGGCATCGAAGTCCTCCCGGGACCCGAAAACGTGGACTATAGCCCACGAAAGCAGCCGGAAATGCTCGAAATCACGAGTTTTGACGATGCCGCTAGAGTCGTGTACCGTGGGTCACGGGGCATCAAAATCCTTCCGGGACCCGAAATCGTGGACTTTAGCCCACGCAAACGGCCGGAAATGCTCGAAATCACGAGTTTTGACGATGCCGCTAGAGTTGTGTACCGTGGGTCACGGGCATCGAAATCCTCCCGGGGCCCGAAATCGTGGAATATAGCCCACCAAAACGGCCAAAAAATGCTCGAAATCACGAGTTTTGATGATGCCGCTAGAGTCGTGTACCGTGGGTCACGGGGCATCGAAATCCTCCCGGGACACGAAAACGTGGACTATAGCCCACGAAAACAGCCGAAATGCTCGAAATCACGAGTTTTGATGATGCCGCTAGAATCGTGTACCGGGGGTCACGGGGCATCGAAATCCTCCCGGGACCCGAAACCGTGGACTATAGCCCACGAAAACAGCCAAAAATGCTCGAAATCACGAATTTTGACAATGCCGCTAGAGTCGTGTACCGTGGGTCACGGGGCATCGAAATCCTCCCAGGACCCAAAATCGTGGACTATAGCCCACGAAAACGGCCAGAAATGCTCGAAATCATGAGTTTTGACGATGCCGCTAGAGTCGTGTACCGTGGGTCACGGGGCATCGAAATCATCCTGGGACCCCAGAAACCGTGGACTATAGCCCACGAAAATGGCCAGAAATGCTTGAAATCACGAGTTTTGATGATGCCGCTAGAGTCGTGTACCGGGGGGTCACGGGGCATCGAAATCCTCCCGGGCCCCGAAACCGTGGACTATGGCCCACGAAAACGGCCAGAAATGCTTGAAATCACTAGTTTGGATGATGCCGCTAGAGTCGTGTACCGAGGGTCACGGGGCATCGAAATCATCCCCTGACCCGAAAACCGTGGGCTATATCCCACGAAAACGGCTAGAAATGCTCGAAATCACGAGTTTTGACGTTGCCGCTAGAGTCGTGTACCGTGGGTCACGGGGCATCGAAATCCTCCCGGTGCCCGAAATCGTGGACTATAGCCCACCAAAACGGCCAAAAAATGCTCGAAATTACGAGTTTTGATGATGCCGCTAGAGTCGTGTACCGTGGGTCACGGGGCATCGAAATCCTCCCGGGACCCGAAACCGTGGACTATAGCCCACGAAAACGGCCAGAAATGCTCGAAATCACTAGTTTGGATGATGCCGCTAGAATCGTGTACCGGGGGGTCACGGGGCATCGAAATCCTCCCGGGACCCGAAACCGTGGAGTATAGCCCACGAAAACGGCCGGAAATGCTAGAAATCACGAATTTTGACAATGCCGCTAGAGTCGTGTACCGGTGGTCACGGGGCATCGAAGTCCTCCCGGGACCCGAAAACGTGGACTATAGCCCACGAAAGCAGCCGAAAATGCTCGAAATCACGAGTTTGGATGATGCCGCTAGAGTCGTGTACCGTGGGTCACGGGGCATCAAAATCCTTTCGGGACCCGAAATCGTGGACTATAGCCCACGAAAACGGCCGGAAATGCTAGAAATCACGAGTTTTGACGATGCCGCTAGAGTCGTGTACCGTGGGTCACGGGGCATCGAAATCCTCCCGGGCCCGAAATCGTGGACTATAGCCCACGAAAACGGCCGGAAATGCTAGAAATCACGAGTTTTGACGATGCTGCTAGAGTCGTGTACCGTGGGTCACGGGCATCGATATCCTCCCGGGACCCGAAACCGTGGACTATAGCCCACGAAAACGGCCAGAAATGCTTGAAATCACTAGTTTGGATGATGCCGCTAGAGTCGTGTACCGAGGGTCATAGGTCATCGAAATCATCCCCTGACCCGAAATCCGTGGGCTGTATCCCACGAAAACGGCTAGAAATGCTCGAAATCACGAGTTTTGACGATGCCGCTAGAGTCGTGTACCGTGGGTCACGGGGCATCGAAATCCTCCCGGGGCCCGAAATTGTGGACTATAGCCCACCAAAACGGCCAAAAATGCTCGAAATCACGAGTTTTGATGATGCCGCTAGAGTCGTGTACCGTGGGTCACGGGGCATCGAAATCCTCCCGGGACACGAAAACGTGGACTATAGCTCACGAAAACAGCCAGAAATGCTTGAAATCACGAGTTTTAATGATGCCGCTAGAATCGTGTACCGGGGGGTCACGGGGCATCGAAATCCTCCCGGGACCCGAAACCGTGGACTATAGCCCACGAAAACAGCCAAAAATGCTCGAAATCACGAATTTTGACAATGCCGCTAGAGTCGTGTACCGTGGGTCACGGGGCATCGAAATCCTCCCGGGACCCGAAATCGTGGACTATAGCCCACGAAAACGGCCAGAAATGCTTGAAATCACTAGTTTGGATGATGCCGCTAGAGTCGTGTACCATGGGTCACGGGGCATCGAAATCATCCTGGGCCCCAGAAACCGTGGACTATAGCCCACGAAAATGGCCAGAAATGCTTGAAATCACGAGTTTTGATGATGCCGCTAGAGTCGTGTACCGGGGGGTCACGGGGCATCGAAATCCTCCCGGGACCCGAAACCGTGGACTATAGCCCACGAAAACGGCCAGAAATGCTTGAAATCACTAGTTTGGATGATGCCGTTAGAGTCGTGTACCGAGGGTCACAGGGCATCGAAATCATCCCCTGACCCGAAAACCGTGGGCTATATCCCACGAAAACGGCTAGAAATGCTCGAAATCACGAGTTTTGACGATGCCGCTAGAGTCATGTACCGGGGGTCACGGGGCATCGAAATCCTTCCGGGACCCGAAAACGTGGACTATAGCCCACGAAAACAGCCAAAAATGCTCGAAAGCACGAATTTTGACAATGCCGCTAGAGTCGTTTACCGTGGGTCACGGGGCATCGAAATCCTCTCGGGACCCGAAACCGTGGACTAGCCCACGAAAACGGCCAGAAATGCTCGAAATCATGAGTTTTGACGATGCCGCTAGAGTCGTGTACCGTGGTTCACGGGGCATCGAAATCCTCCTAGGACCCGAAACCGTGGACTATAGCCCACGAAAACGGCCGGAAATGCTCGAAATCACGAGTTTTGACGATGCCGCTAGAGTCATGTACCGGGGGTCACGGGGCATCGAAGTCCTCCCGGGACCCGAAAACGTGGACTATAGCCCACGAAAGCAGCCGGAAATGCTCGAAATCACGAGTTTTGACGATGCCGCTAGAGTCGTGTACCGTGGGTCACGGGGCATCAAAATCCTTCCGGGACCCGAAATCGTGGACTTTAGCCCACGAAAACGGCCGGAAATGCTCGAAATCACGAGTTTTGACGATGCCGCTAGAGTTGTGTACCGTGGGTCACGGGCATCGAAATCCTCCCGGGGCCCGAAATCGTGGAATATAGCCCACCAAAACGGCCAAAAAATGCTCGAAATCACGAGTTTTGATGATGCCGCTAGAGTCGTGTACCGTGGGTCACGGGGCATCGAAATCCTCCCGGGACACGAAAACGTGGACTATAGCCCACGAAAACAGCCAGAAATGCTCGAAATCACGAGTTTTGATGATGCCGCTAGAATCGTGTACCGGGGGTCACGGGGCATCGAAATCCTCCTGGGACCCGAAACCGTGGACTATAGCCCACGAAAACAGCCAAAAATGCTCGAAATCACGAATTTTGACAATGCCGCTAGAGTCGTGTACCGTGGGTCACGGGGCATCGAAATCCTCCCGGGACCCGAAATCGTGGACTATAGCCCACGAAAACGGCCAGAAATGCTCGAAATCATGAGTTTTGACGATGCCGCTAGAGTCGTGTACCGTGGGTCACGGGGCATCGAAATCATCCCGGGACCCCGAAACCGTGGACTATAGCCCACGAAAATGGCCAGAAATGCTTGAAATCACGAGTTTTGATGATGTCGCTAGAGTCGTGTACCGGGGGTCACGGGGCATCGAAATCCTCCCGGGCCCCGAAACCGTGGACTATAGCCCACGAAAACGGCCAGAAATGCTTGAAATCACTAGTTTGGATGATGCCGCTAGAGTCGTGTACCGAGGGTCACAGGGCATCGAATTCATCCCCTGACCCGAAAACTGTGGGCTATATCCCACGAAAACGGCTAGAAATGCTCGAAATCACGAGTTTTGACGATGCCGCTAGAGTCGTGTACCGTGGGTCACGGGGCATCGAAATCCTCCCGGGGCCCGAAATCGTGGACTATAGCCCACCAAAACGGCCAAAAAATGCTCGAAATTACGAGTTTTGATGATGCCGCTAGAGTCGTGTACCGTGGGTCACGGGGCATCGAAATCCTCCCGGGACACGAAAACGTGGACTATAGCCCACGAAAACAGCCGGAAATGCTCGAAATCACGAGTTTTGATGATGCCGCTAGAATCGTGTACCGGGGGTCACGGGGCATCGAAATCCTCCCGGGACCCGAAACCGTGGAGTATAGCCCACGAAAACAGCCAAAAATGCTCGAAATCACGAATTTTGACAATGCCGCTAGAGTCGTGTACCGGGGGTCACGGGGCATCGAAGTCCTCCCGGGACCCGAAAACGTGGACTATAGCCCACGAAAGCAGCCGGAAATGCTCGAAATCACTAGTTTGGATGATGCCGCTAGAGTCGTGTACCGTGGGTCACGGGGCATCAAAATCCTTTCGGGACCCGAAATCGTGGACTATAGCACACGAAAACGGCCGGAAATGCTAGAAATCATGAGTTTTGACGATGCCGCTAGAGTCGTGTACCGTGGGTCACGGGGCATCGAAATCCTCCCGGGGCCCGAAATCGTGGACTATAGCCCACGAAAACGGCCGGAAATGCTAGAAATCACGAGTTTTGACGATGCCGCTAGAGTCGTGTACCGTGGGTCACGGGGCATCGAAATCCTCCCGGGGCCCGAAATCGTGGACTATAGCCCACGAAAACGGCCAAAAAATGCTCGAAATCACGAGTTTTGATGATGCCGCTAGAGTCGTGTACCGTGGGTCACGAGGCATCGAAATCCTCCCGGGACCCGAAATCGTGGACTATAGCCCACGAAAACGGCCGGAAATGCTAGAAATCACGAGTTTTGACGATGCCGCTAGAGTCGTGTACCGTGGGTCACGGGGCATCGAAATCCTCCCGGGGCCCGAAATCGTGGATTATAGCCCACCAAAACGGCCAAAAAATGCTCGAAATCACGAGTTTTGATGATGCCGCTAGAGTCTGTTGCGGTCAAAACCCAACGGCGGGCAGCGACGGGCAACACAGTAGAGCCGGGAACAACTTAGGGCTTCGGCTGGCCCTGGTCCCTCCGAGCGACGGCCCGCAAAGCCTCTGGTACACACGTCCGATGCTGATGCAAGGGCGTGCCACCTGACCTATACCTGGTCGGGAAGGTGATGGAGATGCCTCGCTTAGTTTCCTGCATGGCATACACGTAAACATTAAATACGAGCCTCGATCGGCTCTCGAGTTATCCCGTGAATCGGCTCAAGGAGCCGATCCACCCATGATTCGTACGAGGTGCACGAATATATGGTGGTCCTGCTTGATCAAGATAAAGCTAATGCGATCTACGACGATTTAGGGTTTTCACCGCATAATCGGATCATCCTACTCACGATTGGGCCTCGCGGCCACGCACGGTGATCGTAAGCCGATCCTAGACAAGGCCTAAAAACCAACACGAGGTTGATCCCCGGAACATCCTGTCTAGGACTAGCAAACGACACCCTACGTGCCGCTGGATCCTCCAACCCTTTTTAAGGCCTAACTATTGCAGATATTAAACTAATCCTTGAAGAACAAGGAGCAACCGTAACGGACCGGATCTACTAAATAATGATCAAGGGGGGTGCCGCCCCGACACCTAGGATAGGTGTAAGGGCGGCTAGATATGCAAGGGTTGCACTACGACAGCATATGATACGAAGAACAATGCTAACCCTAACATATCTAAGATAACTACGTTGCTCGCCATCAAAAAGGCTTCAGTACGAGCAACGCATGAACAACGAGCATAAGCTTGTGCTGCCTAGATCGCAAGATGCGATCTAGGCAGCATGAGGCTTACCGGTAGAAACCCTCGAGACGAAGGAGTTGGCGATGCGCCGAGATTGATTTGTTGCTTGAACGTTGGTTGTTGTTTATTCCATAAACCCTAGATACATATTTATAGTCCAGGGGACTTTCTAATTTAGGCGTGCACCTAACCGTGCACGGGTGAAACTCTATCTTTTAATCTAAGATGCGATCTACTAGGTTACAGATACAAGGGCAAACTTGCCCAAACTTTGCATAACGGGCCGATTCGCGTATTTCTTCCATGTATATTCTTCAAGTCCATCTTGATCGCGGCCCACCTCTGACTCGGTCAAATTCTGGTGATAACACATGCCCCCCTGGTTTTGGAATTGATAATTCCAAAATCATTCTGCTCTTTCTTCGTCGGGTCATGTCGTGGCAGAGCAGAACTGTTGCAGTATCCTTCATCATGATACCCTGTCTTCTCAACTTCTCTGTAAAATTTGACAGCTTTAGCATCACCCCCTCGGAAACTGTAATGTCATTAAAACTCCACTAGGCTCCTCATTATTTAACCGTGCCGACTGGTTAACCCACTTCATCCTCTTCCTCTGTTCTAGCCATCGGCACCCAAAAACCCTCTTCTCTTGTAGCAATGCCTTCCTCTTCCTCCGTCTCCTCCGGCCTCTCCCTCCAATCCTTCTCCTCGAGCGAGCCGGAGTGGAACTCCGATCACGTGCCAGAGGGCAACCTGCCTCTGACCGATGGGGAAGACGACCTCAAGTTCCTCATCGAAGGGGAACTGATAAGCGAAAGCGAAGACGACCTCCATCCCTGGGTGAAACCCACGCCTCCTCCGTCTGGTGTGAGGATGACAAATCCTTGACCAACGGAGACGAAGACCTCCAGTTCCTTGCTGATGGGGAGCTGGAGCCGGAGAGCGAGGACGACTCGTTCTCCTGGGACGACTACACCTCCTCTGAGAAAGAGGAGGAGAGGGAGGAAGAGGAGGAGGACGACGCCTCCTCCAACGAACCGCCGGCCAAGCGCTTCTGTCCCTGGCCGGGGAACTTCAGCGACCTCGACAGCGATGACACTGCTGACGAGGAGGACGAGGATGACGAGGGCCCTGCTGGCAGCCGCGACAGCAGTGACGAGGAGCTCGCTGGTAGCAGCGCCGACGAGAGCTCCGACGATGAGGGCAGCGATGGCCCGTAGAGTAGGACCTAGTAGCATAGGCCTAGCAGTAGTAGATTGGCCCATCAGGCCCTTTCTTTTGTTCTTCTTCCCTTGAGCAATCGGCTCCATCTTTGTAAAAAATCCCCTCATTATGAAGAAATATTTCTCCCTTAACTTTGCCTTCTTGTTAATTTTGCCGATTGTCAAACGAAGTCACTGTGCAGAGAGCCGATGGTAGGGCATTGGCTTGCGATAATCGCCTATTCACATGGTCAAACAGATCTCATTTATGTCCATGCCACCTTCGAATCTCAAACATACAGATTCGAGAAACCCAACGAGAGCATCATCTCAAATGCCATGGGTCCTAGCTTAGGAATGACCTGTTGACCTGCTCAATGAGCCGATGATAACGCACCGGCCGCTCACAATCCATCTTTCACCCCCCCAACTGACGACTCTGAGATCTGAGGTACAAAGGGTCGATGATGATGGATCCCCTTTCAGATTCCTTCCAGCAGCTCTGATGGTCTTCTCTTGTAACAATCCGCCGCCTTTGAAGAAGGTTATGATGCCAGGCCAGCCGAGGACCCTCCAATCGGCTCCCAGAGCAGAGTGTCTACTAGATTAGCTGCCCCCCGAGCCTCAGACGAGGCGAGGATAAAGGTGAGGATGTTGATCATCCACAATGTCAATCCAGTCAAACTTGCCCCCACCAATCGTCTCCTTACCCATCAAAGTCGATATCATCGTTGGACCTGTGGCAAGTAGACCTTGTGTAATTTGTGCTAGAGTCGATGGCCATGCATCAGCTTCTGCTTTATATATTTTTTTTACTGGCTGATTTTTTCCTAATCGGCTCCCACTGTTTCACTGCACACATGTTCTCCTGCACATGTCCACATGTTCATCGTGTAGAAGGTGCCCCCCGAGCCGAATCTGTCAGGGAACGGCAGATATCGGCTCTGTAATTTGTACGTCGGCTCCAGTAGGACCAATGTCGAACACAAACAGAACATGTGGTGAGGATAATTTTGGCCGATTGCTGGAATCGGCCTCCATATTGATTGAAGCGCTCCATGAAGGCTTTGTAATGTTGCTTCATAGATCCTTGGGGCCGATCCAAAGGATCGGCCTCGCCACGTTTCTCATTGGTTTGTTCTTGCTACTCGGTCAAGCCAGTGCATAAGACCAGCCTAACCCTGCCCTTCGTCACGTCGATGCGCTCGCAGTCGTCCAAATTGATACCTGAGAGGGGTTCTTGGCCTACTGCTTCCCATGCATTCATGCCAGCCGTTGAAATTTCGGCTGAATCATCGGCCTGGACGACCTCTACCTCATCTCCATCCCACTGTATTATGCATTGGTGCATCATGGAGGGAATGCAACAATTGGCGTGGATCCAATCTCTTCCTAGCAGAACAGCATAGGTGCTCTTGCTATCGACGATGAAGAACGTCGTAGGTATGGTTTTCCTTCCTACGGTCAGATCCACGTTCAGAACACCTTGCGCGTCAGACGCTTGGCCGTTGAAATCGCTTAGAGTCACGTTGGTCTTGATTAGATCCGAGCTAGAGCGTCCCAACCGACGTAGCATAGAGTACGGCATAATGTTGACTGCCGCTCCGGTGTCCACCAGCATCTTATTGACAGGCCTCCCATCGATATAACCTCGCAAGTACAGGGCCTTCGGATGTACGCTAGCTTCTTTCTCGTGGCTTCTCAAAGATAACCGGCCGTGGGCCGCGATCAAGTTGTGCCACAGGTGCCTCATCTAATCCTGGAGCATTGAACTCTGAAGGAAGGATGAACACCATGTTTGTGCCAGCCGATGTATCATCATCGGCTTTCCTTTGCTTGGGGCGCCACTCCATTCTCCGTGGTCGACCCTCTTCATCCAGGGTTCGCTGAACTTTCGCAGCCAGATCAGGTCGCGCCTTCCTTAGCGTATGCAAGTATAACCTTTCGGCTTCCTCCAGGCCGCGCAATCGCTGAACCCTGCGCTTCTGGGAACGGCTGAGTCCATCAGGGCACCACCTTGGACGGTGGTACCTGTCTTCTTCTTCTCCCTCGTCTTCTGAATCCTTGAGATCTTCCAATCGAGGGGACTCAGCGCGTTTGCTTCGTCGTGGGAGAGGCCCTAAGCGTTGGAACACGGACACGTTGGCTGCCTCCTTCTTCTTCTGGTTGCATTCTGGGCAATTGCCGATTGTGGGCAATCGGCTCATTCCTGAATCCCAGCAGTGTTTGAAGAAGGGGCAGTCCAAGTGTCTATCGTTGTCGTCTTGCTCCCTTGATTTTTCCTTGGCACGGCGCTCGTACTTCTCCTCATCGCGATCATGCCGACGATGTCTTCTGGCTTCTCTGGCCAGACGATCTCTTTCATCATCATCGCTGGATCGTCGGCGTTGGTCATACTGACTCACATACTTGTTGAGGAGGTGATCAGAGAGGGTCGCTGATATCTTATGTTCTTCACTTCTCCCTCTGTGACGTAGCGCTTGCCATCATGACGGAGCCGATCGCGTGGAGCGGCCTCCTCTGTGTCCTTGCTACGAGAGCAGCTGCCCTCGTCTTCATCCTTGCCAGAGTGGTGCCCAGGTCCTACCATGTTGATGCTGAGCGAGGATCCTGGCTGGCAACCTTCAGGGTAGGTGCATCCCACCATGTTAACGGCGGGGAAAGGGTGAGTGTCGACCTTCATGGCGTACTGGTTGAAAATCAGACGTCCTTGTTCTATCGCCATTTGGATCTGCTGACGCCACACCCTGCAGTCGTTGGTGGCATGGGAGAGCGAGTTATGCCATTTGCAGTATGGCTTTCCATTCAGCTCTTGTACCGTGGGGAATTTGAGACCTTCGGGTATCTTCAACTGCTTCTCCTTGAGTAAAAGGTCGAAGATTTGCTCAGTCTTGGTCACGTCAAAATCAAACCCCCTGGGCGGGCCTGGTGGCTTTACCCATTTGCAGGACACGGGGGTTGCCCCCCGAGTCCATTCAGCCACTACTACCTCTTGATCTCCCGCAGAAGCTTCGTCTTCCTCTGCTTCGACCAGGACTACTGCACGCTTGAATTTGTCCTGGTACAAGTCCGGGTGGCGCTGTTCATATGCTAACAGTTTCTGAACCATGTGTGCCAGTGAAGGATAATCTGCTTGGGAGGCCATGTCCTTGATTTGTGAGGCAAGGCCCACCACTGCCAACTCGACTGCCTCTTTTTCAGTCACACGAACCGAATAACATCGGTTCCTCAGATTTCTGAAGCGCTGGATGTATTCTGCCACGGTTTCTCCACGCTTCTGACGTATTTGTGCTAGATCGGCAAGGCCAGACTCGGAAGCATCTGAGTGATACTGCATGTGGAACTGTTCTTCCAACTGCTTCCAAGTCCGGATCGAGTCTGGTGGCAACGAAGTGTACCACCCGAAAGCCGATCATGTGAGGGACTGTGCGAAGAACCTCACACGTAGTGGATCCGACGCTGAGGCCGTTCCTAGCTGCGCCAAATATCGGCTCACATGTTCGATGGAGCTGGAGCCATCTGATCCACTGAACTTGGAGAAGTCAGGGAGCCGATACTTGGGTGGTAGTGGGACGAACTCGTATTCATCGGGGTACGGCTTGGAATAGCCGATTGTCCTCCTTTTCGGCACCATGCCGAACTGGTCCCTCAGGATCGTACTGATCTGATCCGCGGTGCTGGCTGTAGGAGTCGAACTCTGAAGATTCGCCGGGGTGGCGTACTTAGCCAGCCATGCTTGCTTTTCCAGCTCTGAGCCAACTGCAGGAGCTGTGCTCTGGAGGTTCGTCGGGGTGGCGTATTTAGTTAGCCACGTCTGCTTCTCAAGATCCGTTGCTGACGTTCCTCCCGTTTTCCCAGAAGTCCCTGATGTCACGGCCTGGTTTGTGAGCGCCCAGTTACCGCAATCTGTCACATACGTGCACATGTAACCGTGAGGGATCTCCTTAGGCGCCTCATGCAAGAACTGGCAGTCACTAGGGTCACCACCGATCTTGTAGACGACGAATGCCGGTGAGTTCGGCACTTCTGGTGCTGCCAACGCAAATGGCAACGGTGGACGGGACTGGAGTGGCAACTCTCCTTGATGCATCCCGAGAGCTGGTCCTGACGGCGAGTACTGGTGCCTCATGATCTCCTGGATCACCCGAAGAGCGACATGCTCCAAAGTGTTCACCAGGTTCTAGGAGTGGCGGTGTAGCGAGTGAGCCACCAAGTAGTTGATCTCCTGCCGCTGGGACCTGGTGCGTTCTTCCGACGGGGCGGATAGATCTATCCCATCGAGTGCACCATCAGGCAAGAACCCCTTCCACCTGATGCCATGTGAACGGGTTCTGTGAAAAGAGCCGATGAGGTCGGCTTCGAGGATTGCTTTGACCTCGTCATACTTCTTCTTGAGCTCGTCGGTCAGATCCTCGTACGTGACTGGGGTGCCGTCCGCCATCTCAGATGTAGATGGCGATGTGGTTGATGTCGAAGCTCGTCCCACCGGGCGTGCCAGAATGTGTTGCGGTCAAAACCCACCGGCGGGCAGCGACGGGCAACACAGTAGAGCCGGGAACAACTTAGGGCTTCGGCTGGCCCTGGTCCCTCCGAGCGACGGCCCGCAAAGCCTCGGTACACACGTCCGATGCGGATGCAAGGGCGTGCCACCTGACCTATACCTGGTCAGGAAGGTGATGGAGATGCCTCTCTTAGTTTCCTGCATGGCATACACGTAAACATTAAATACGAGCCTCGATCGGCTCTCAGGTTATCCTATGAATCGGCTCAAGGAGCCGATCCACCCATGATTCACACGAGGTGCACGAATATATGGTGGTCCTGCTTGATCAAGATAAAGCTAATGCGATCTACGACGATTTAGGGTTTTCACCGCATAATCGGATCATCCTACTCACGATTGGGCCTCGCGGCCACGCACGGTGATCGTAAGCCGATCCTAGACAAGGCCTAAAAACCAACACGAGGTTGATCCCCGGAACATCCTGTCTAGGACTAGCAAACGACACCCTACGTGCCGCTGGATCCTCCAACCCTTTGTAAGGCCTAATTATTGCAGATATTAAACTAATCCTTGAAGAACAAGGAGCAACCGTAACGGACCGGATCTACTAAATAATGATCAAGCGGGGTGCCGCCCCTACACCTAGGATAGGTGTAAGGGCGGCTAGATATGCAAGGGTTGCACTACGACAGCATATGATACGAAGAACAATGCTAACCCTAACATATCTAAGATAACTACGTTGCTCGCCATCAAAAAGGCTTCAGTACGAGCAACGCATGAACAACGAGCATAAGCTTGTGCTGCCTAGATCGCAAGATGCCATCTAGGCAGCATGAGGCTTACCGGTAGAAACCCTCGAGACGAAGGAGTTGGCGATGCGCCGAGATTGATTTGTTGGTTGAACGTTGGTTGTTGTTTATTCCATAAACCCTAGATACATATTTATAGTCCAGGGGACTTTCTAATTTAGGCGTGCACCTAACCGTGCACGGGTCAAACTCTATCTTTTAATCTAAGATGCGATCTACTAGGTTACAGATACAAGGGCAAACTTGCCCAAACTTTGCATAACGGGCCGATTCGCGTATTTCTTCCATGTATATTCTTCAAGTCCATCTTGATCGCGGCCCACCTCTGACTCGGTCAAATTCTGGTGATAACAGAGTCGTGTACCGTGGGTCACGGGGTATCGAAATCCTCCCGGGACACGAAAACATGGACTATAGCCCACGAAAACAGCCAGAAATGCTCGAAATCACGAGTTTTGATGATGCCGCTAGAATCGTGTACCGGGGGGTCACGGGGCATCGAAATCCTCCCGGGACCCGAAACCGTGGACTATAGCCCACGAAAACAGCCAAAAATGCTCGAAATCACGAATTTTGACAATGCCGCTAGAGTCGTGTACCGTGGGTCACGGGGCATCGAAATCCTCCCGGGACCCGAAATCGTGGACTATAGCCCACGAAACCGCCGTAAATGCTTGAAATCACTAGTTTGGATGATGCCGCTAGAGTCGTGTACCGTGGGTCACGGGGCATCGAAATCATCCTGGGCCCCAGAAACCGTGGACTATAGCCCACGAAAATGGCTAGAAATGCTTGAAATCACGAGTTTTGATGATGCCGCTAGAGTCGTGTACCGGGGGGGGTGACGGGGCATCCAAATCCTCCCGGGAGCCGAAACCGTGGACTATTGCCCACGAAAACGGCCAGAAATGCTTGAAATCACTAGTTTGGATGATGCCGCTAGAGTCATGTACCGAGGGTCACAGGGCATCGAAATCATCCCCTGACCCGAAAACCGTGGGCTATATCCCACGAAAACGGCTAGAAATACTCGAAATCACGAGTTTTGACGATGCCGCTAGAGTCATGTACCGGGGTTCACGGGGCATCGAAATCCTTCCGGGACCCAAAAACGTGGACTATAGCCCACGAAAACAGCAAAAAATGCTCGAAAGCACGAATTTTGACAATGCCGCTAGAGTCGTTTACCGTGGGTCACGGGGCATCGAAATCCTCTCGGGACCCGAAACCGTGGACTAGCCCACGAAAACAGCCAGAAATGCCCGAAATCATGAGTTTTGACGATGCCGCTAGAGTCGTGTACCGTGGGACACGGGGCATCGAAATCCTCCTAGGACCCGAAACCGTGGACTATAGCCCACGAAAACGGCCAGAAATGCTCGAAATCACGAGTTTTGACGATGCCGCTAGGGTCATGTACCGTGGGTCACGGGGCATCGAAGTCCTCCAGGGACCCGAAAACCTGGATTATAGCCCACGAAAGAAGCCAGAAATGCTCGAAATCACGAGTTTTGACGATGCCGCTAGAGTCGTGTACCGTGGGTCACGGGGCATCGAAATCCTCCCGGGACCCGAAATCGTGGACTATAGCCCATGAAAACGGCCAGAAATGCTTGAAATCACTAGTTTGGATGATGCCGCTAGAGTCGTGTACCGTGGGTCACGGGGCATCGAAATCATCCTGGGACCCCAGAAACCGTGTACTTTAGCCCACGAAAATGGCCATAAATGCTTGAAATCACGAGTTTTGATGATGCCGCTAGAGTCGTGTACCGGGGGGTCACGAGGCATCGAAATCCTCCCGGGACCCGAAACCGTGGACTATAGCCCACGAAAACGGCCAGAAATGCTTGAAATCACTAGTTTGGATGATGCCGCTAGAGTCGTGTACCGAGGGTCACAAGGCATCGATATCATCCCCTGACCAGAAAACCGTGGGCTATATCCCACGAAAACAGCTAGAAATGCTCGAAATCACGAGTTTTGACGATGCCGCTAGAGTCATGTACCGGGGGTCACGGGGCATCGAAATCCTCCCGGGAGCCGAAAACGTGGACTATAGCCCACGAAAACAGCCAAAAATGCTCGAAAGCACGAATTTTGACAATGCCGCTAGAGTCGTTTACCGTGGGTCACGGGGCATCGAAATCCTCTCGGGACCCGAAACCGTGGACTAGTCCACGTTTTCGGGTCCACGTTTTCGGGTCCCGGGAGGACTTCGATGCCCCGTGACCCCCGGTACATGACTCTAGCGGCATCATCAAAACTCGTGATTTCGAGCATTTCTGGCCGTTTTCGTGGGCTATAGTCCACGGTTTTGGGGTCCAAGGAGGATTTCGATGCCCCGTGACCCCCCGGTACACGACTCTTGCGGCATCGTCAAAACTCGTGATTTCAAGAATTTCTGGCCATTTTCTTGGGCTATAGTCCACGGTTTCGGGTCCCGGGAGGATTTCGATGCCCCGTGACCCACGGTACACGACTCTAGCGGCATCGTCAAAACTCGCGATTTCGAGCATTTTCTGGCTGTTTTCGTGGGCTAGTCCACGTTTTCGGGTCCCGGGAGGACTTCGATGCCCCGTGACCCCGGCACATGACTCTAGCGGCATCGTCAAAACTCGTGATTTCAAGAATTTCTGGCCATTTTCTTGGGCTATAGTCCACGGTTTCGGGTCCCGGGAGGATTTCGATGCCCCGTGACCCACGGTAAACGACTCTAGCGGCATTGTCAAAATTCGTGATTTCGAGCATTTTTGGCTGTTTTCGTGGGCTATAGTCCACGCTTGGTCCCGGAGATTCCGATGCCCCGTGACCCCCGGTACATGACTCTAGCGGCATCACCAAAACTCGTGATTTCGAGCATTTCTAGCCGTTTTCGCGGGATATAGCCCACGGTTTTCGGGTCAGGGGATGATTTCGTTTCCCTATGACCCTCGGTACACGACTCTAGCGGCATCATCCAAACTAGTGATTTCAAGCATTTCTGGTCGAAATCACGAGTTTTGACGATGCCGCTAGAGTCGTGTACCATGGGTCATGGGGCATCAAAATCCTCCCGGGACCCGAAATCATGGACTTTAGCCCACGAAAACGGCCGGAAATGCTCGAAATCACGAGTTTTGACGATGCCGCTAGAGTCGTCTACCGTGGGTCACGGGGCATCAAAATCCTCCCGGGGCCCGAAACCATGGACTATAGCCCACCAAAACGGCCAAAAAATGCTCGAAATCACGAGTTTTGATGATGCCACTAGAGTCGTGTACCGGGGGTCACGGGGCAACGAAATCCTCCCGGGACACGAAAACGTGGACTATGGCCCACGAAAACAGCCAGAAATGCTCGAAATCACGAGTTTTGACGATGCCGCTAGAGTCGTGCACCGGGGGTCACGGGGCATCGAAATCCTCCCGGGACCCGAAAGCGTGGACTATAGCCCACGAAAACGGCCAGAAATGCTCGAAATCACGAGTTTTGACGATGCCGCTAGAGTCGTGTACCGTGGGTCACGGGGCATCGAAATCCTCCCGGGCCCGAAATCGTGGACTATAGCCCACCAAAACGGCCAAAAAATGCTCGAAATCACGAGTTTTGATGATGCCGCTAGAGTCGTGTACCGTGGGTCACGGGGCATCGAAATCCTCCCGGGACCCGAAAACGTGGACTATAGCCCACGAAAACGGCCAGAAATGCTTGAAATCACTAGTTTTGATGATGCCGCTAGAGTCGTGTACCGGGGGTCACAGGGCATCGAAATCATCCCCTGACCCGAAAACGTGGACTATAGCCCACGAAAACAGCCAAAAATGCTCGAAATCACGAATTTTGATGATGCCGCTAGAGTCATGTACCGTGGGTCACGGGGCATCGAAATCATCCTGGGACCCCTGAAACCGTGGACTATAGCCCACGAAAATGGCCAGAAATGCTTGAAATCACGAGTTTTGATGATGCCGCTAGAGTCGTGTACCGAGGGTCACAGGGCATCGAAATCATCCCCTGACCCGAAAACGGTGGGCTATATCCCACGGAAACGGCTAGAAATGCTCGAAATCACGAGTTTTGACGATGCCGCTAGAGTCATGTACCTGGGGTCACGGGGCATCGAAATCCTTCCGGGACCCGAAAACGTGGACTATAGCCCAAGAAAACAGCCAAAAATGCTCGAAATCACGAATTTTGACACTGCCGCTAGAGTCGTGTACCGTGGGTCACGGGGCATCGAAATCCTCCCGGGACCCGAAATCGTGGACTATAGCCCACGAAAACGGCCAGAAATGCTTGAAATCACTAGTTTGGATGATGCCGCTAGAGTCGTGTACCGTGGGTCACGGGGCATCGAAATCATCCTGGGACCACAGAAACCGTGGACTATAGCCCACGAAAATGGCCAGAAATGCTTGAAATCACGAGTTTTGATGATGCTGCTAGAGTCGTGTACCGGGGGGGTCACGGGGCATCGGTATCCTCCCGGGACCCGAAACCGTGGACTATAGCCCACGGAAACGGCCAGAAATGCTTGAAATCACTAGTTTGGATGATGCCGCTAGAGTCGTGTACCGAGGGTCACAGGGCATCAAAATCATCCCCTGACCCGAAAACCGTGGGCTATATCCCACGAAAACGGCTAGAAATGCTCGAAATCACGAGTTTTGACGATGCCGCTAGAGTCATGTACCGTGGGTCACGGGGCATCGAAATCCTCTCGGGACCCGAAACCGTGGACTAGCCCACGAAAACGGCCAGAAATGCTCGAAATCACGAGTTTTGACGATGCCGCTAGAGTCGTGTACCGTGGGTCACGGGGCATCGAAATCCTCCCGGGGCCCGAAATCGTGGACTATAGCCCACCAAAACGGCCAAAAAATGCTCAAAATCACGAGTTTTGATGATGCCGCTAGAGTCGTGTACCGTGGGTCACAGGGCATCGAAATCCTCCCGGGACACGAAAACGTGGACTATAACCCACGAAAACAGCCAGAAATGCTCGAAATCACGAGTTTTGATGATGCCGCTAGAATCGTGTACCGGGGGGTCACGGGGCATCGAAATCCTCCTGGGACCCCAGAAACCGTGGACTATAGCCCACGAAAATGGCCAGAAATGCTTGAAATCACGAGTTTTGATGATGCCGCTAGAGTCGTGTACCGAGGGTCACAGGGCATCGAAATCATCCCCTGACCCGAAAACGGTGGGCTATATCCCACGGAAACGGCTAGAAATGCTCGAAATCACGAGTTTTGACGATGCCGCTAGAGTCATGTACACAGGGGTCAAGGGGCATCGAAATCCTTCCGGGACCCGAGAACGTGGACTATAGCCCAAGAAAACAGCCAAAAATGCTCGAAATCACGAATTTTGACACTGCCGCTAGAGTCGTGTACCGTGGGTCACGGGGCATCGAAATCCTCCCAGGACCCGAAATCGTGGACTATAGCCCACGAAAACGGCCAGAAATGCTTGAAATCACTAGTTTGGATGATGCCGCTAGAGTCGTGTACCGTGGGTCACGGGGCATCGAAATCATCCTGGGACCACAGAAACCGTGGACTATAGCCCACGAAAATGGCCAGAAATGCTTGAAATCACGAGTTTTGATGATGCTGCTAGAGTCGTGTACCGGGGGGGTCACGGGGCATTGATATCCTCCCGGGACCCGAAACCGTGGACTATAGCCCACGGAAACGGCCAGAAATGCTTGAAATCACTAGTTTGGATGATGCCGCTAGAGTCGTGTACCGAGGGTCACAGGGCATCAAAATCATCCCACGACCCGAAAACCGTGGGCTATATCCCACGAAAACGGCTAGAAATGCTCGAAATCACGAGTTTTGACGATGCCGCTAGAGTCATGTACCGTGGGTCACGGGGCATCGAAATCCTCTCGGGACCCGAAACCGTGGACTAGCCCACGAAAACGGCCAGAAATGCTCGAAATCACGAGTTTTGACGATGCCGCTAGAGTCGTGTACCGTGGGTCACGGGGCATCGAAATCCTCCCGGGCCCGAAATCGTGGACTATAGCCCACCAAAACGGCCAAAAAATGCTCAAAATCACGAGTTTTGATGATGCCGCTAGAGTCGTGTACCGTGGGTCACAGGGCATCGAAATCCTCCCGGGACACGAAAACGTGGACTATAGCCCACGAAAACAGCCAGAAATGCTCGAAATCACGAGTTTTGATGATGCCGCTAGAATCGTGTACCGGGGGGTCACGGGGCATCGAAATCCTCCCGGGACACAAAACCGTGGACTATAGCCCACGAAAACAGCCAAAAATGCTCGAAATCACGAATTTTGACAATGCCGCTAGAGTCGTGTACCGTGGGTCACGGGGCATCGAAATCCTCCCGGGACCCGAAATCGTGGACTATAGCCCACGAAAACGGCCAGAAATGCTTGAAATCACTAGTTTGGATGATGCCGCAAGAGTCGTGTACCGTGGGTCACGGGGCATCGAAATCATCCTGGGACCCCAAAACCGTGGGCTATATCCCACGAAAACGGCTAGAAATGCTCGAAATCACGAGTTTTGACGATGTCGCTAGAGTCATGTACCGGGGGTCACGGGGCATCGAAATCCTTCCGGGACCCGAAAACGTGGACTATAGCCCACGAAAACAGCTGGAAATGCTCGAAATAACGAGTTTTGACGATGCCGCTAGAGTCACGTACCGTGGGTCACGGGGCATCGAAATCCTCATGAGATCATTGTATTGAAGTACATAGGGAGAGAGATGAACCACATAGCTACCGGTACAGCCCCGAGCCTCGATGGAGAACTACTCCCTCCTCATGGGAGACAGCAGTGTTGATGAAGATGGCGGTGGTGTCGATGGAGAAGCCTTCAGGGGGCACTTCCCCGTCCCGGCGGAGTGCCGGAACAGAGACTCCTGCCCCCCAGATCTTGGCTTCGCGATGGCGGCGGCTCTGGAAGGTTTTTGCGGGTTTCGTCGATCGTGATAGGGTTTTCGCGACGGAGGCTTTAAATAGGCGGAAGGGCAAGGTCGGTGGAGTTCTGGGGCCACCACACCATAGGGCGGCGCGGCCAGGGCCTGGGCCGCGCCGCCACCATGTGTGGGCCCCCTGTGGGTCCACTCTGGCGACTCTCGGGTGTTCTGGATGCTTCCGGAGATTCTAAGATGCTGGGCGTTGATTTCGTCCAATTCCGAGAATATTTCCTTACTAGGATTTCTGAAACCAAAAACAGCAGAAAATAGCAACTGGCCCTTCGGCATCTCGTCAATAGGTTAGTTCCGGAAAATGCATAATAATGACATATAAAGTGTATAAAACATGTAGGTATCATCAATAAAGTAGCATGGAACATAAGAAATTATCGATACGTCGGAGACGTATCAGCATCCCCAAGCTTAGTTCCTGCTCGTCTCGAGCAGGTAAACGATAACAAAGATAATTTCTGAAGTGACATGCCATCATAACCTTGATCATACTGTTGTAAGCATATGTAATGAATGCAGCGATCAAAACAATGGTAATGACATGAGTAAACAACTGAATCATAAAACAAAGACTTTTCATGAATAGTACTTCAAGACAAGCATCAATAAGTCTTGCATAAGAGTTAACTCATAAAGCAATAAATTCATACTAAAGGAATTGAAGCAACATAAAGGAAGATGAAGTTTCAGCGGTTGCTTTCAACTTGTAACATATATATCTCATGGATAGTTGTCAATGCAAAGTAATATAACAAGTGCAATATGCAAGTATGTAGGAATCAATGCACAGTTCACACAAGTGTTTGCTTCTTAAGGTGGAGAGAAATAGGTGAACTGACTCAACATAAAAGTAAAAGAAAGGCCCTTCGCAGAGGGAAGCAGGGATTAAATCATGTGCTAGAGCTTTTCAAGTTTTGAAATCATATAGAGCATAAAAGTAAAGTTTTGAGAGGTGTTTGTTGTTGTCAACGAATGGTAATGGGTACTCTAACTACCTCGCCAACCAGACTTTCAAGAGCGGCTCCCATGAAGGACGTTATCTCTACCAGCAAGGTAGATCATCCCTCTTATCTTTTGTGTACACATGTACTTTAGTTTTTATTATGGGTGACACTCCCCCCAACCTTTGCTTACACAAGCCATGGCTAACCGAATCCTCGGGTGCCTACCATCAATCTCATACCATGGAGGAGTGTCTATTTGCAAAATTAAGTTGCTTACTGATGAATCGGAGCAAAACATGTGAAGAGAATTATTAATGAAGTTTGATTAATCGGGGCTGGGAACCCTATTGCCAGCTCTTTTTGCAAAATTATTGGATAAGCGGATGTGCCACTAGTCCATTATGAAAGTCCGTCAAGAGTAAATGACAAGGTCAAAAGATAAACACCACATACTTCCTCATGAGCTATAAAACATTAACACAAATTGAGAAGCATTTTGAAGGTTTAAAGGTAGCACATGAAGCAATTTACTTGGAATGGCAGAAAATACCATGTAGTAGGTAGGTATGGTGGACACAAATGGCATAGTGGTTGGCTCAAGGATTTTTGATGCATGAGAAGTATTCCCTCTCGATACAAGGTTTAGGCTAGCAGGGTTATTTGAAACAAACACAAGGATGAACCGGTACAGCAAAACTCACATAAAAGACATATTGTAAACATTATAAGACTTTACACCGTCTTCCTTGTTGTTCAAACTCAACACTAGAAATTATCTAGACCTTAGAGAGACCAATTATGCAAACCAAATTTTAGCATGCTCTATGTATTTCTTCATTAATAGGTGCAAAGTATATGATGCAAGAGTTTAAACATGAGCACAATAATTGCCAAGTATCACATTATCCAAGACATTTTACCAATTACTACATGTAGCATTTTCCGATTCCAACCATATAACAAATTAACGAAGCAGTTTCAACCTTCGCTATGAACATTAAAAGCTAAGAACACATGTGTTCATACGAACCAGCGGAGCGTGTCTCTCTCCCACACAAGCATTTATTCAAATAAAAACAAAAACAAACACAAACACAAACAGACGCTCCAAGTAAAGCACATAAGATGTGACCGAATAAAAATATAGTTTCAGGGGAGGAACCTGATAATGTTATCGATGAAGAAGAGGATGCCTTGGGCATCCCCAAGCTTAGATGCTTGAGTCTTCTTGAAATATGCAGGGATGAACCACCGGGGCATCCCCAAGCTTAGAGCTTTCACTCTTCTTGATCATAGTATATCATCCTCCTCTCTTGACCCTTGAAAACTTCCTTCACACCAAACTTCTCATAAACTTCATTAGAGGGGTTAGTACATAATCAAAAACTCACATGTTCAGAGGTGACACAATCATTCTTAACACTTCGGACATTGCTCAAAGCTACCTGGAAGGTAATGGAACAAAGAAATCCACCCAACACAGCGAAAGAAGCAATGCGAAATAAAAGGCAGAATCTGTCAAAACAGAATAGTCCGTAAAGACGAATTTTTAATAAATACTTCCGTTGCTCAAATCAGAAAACTCAAAACTAATGAAAGTTGTACGTATCTGAGGAACACGCACGTAAATTGGCATATTTTTGTGAGTTACCTACAGAGAAAACAGCCCAAATTCGTGACAGATAGAAATCTGTTTCTTTGCAGAAATCCAAATCTAGTATCAACCTTCGATTAGAGGCTTCACTTGGCACAACAAATCACAAAACTAAGATAAAGAGAGGTTGCTACAGTAGTAAACAACTTCCAAGACACAAATATAAAACAAAGTACTGTAGCAAAATAACACATGGGTTATCTCCCAAGAAGTTCTTTCTTTATAGCCATTAAGATGAGCTCAGCAGTTTTAATGATGCACTCGCAAGAAATAGTAGTTGAAGCAAAAGAGAGCATCAAGAGGCAAATTCAAAACACATTTAAGCCTAACATGCTTCCTATGAAAAGGAATCTTGTAAATAAACAAGTTCATAAAGCATAATGCAACAAGCATAGAAAGATAAAACAAGTGCAGCTTCAAGATTTTCAGCATATAGAGAGGTGTTTTAGTAACATGAAAATTTCTACAACCATATTTTCCTCTCTCATAATAACTTTCAGTAGTATCATGAGCAAACTCAACAATATAACTATCACATAAAGCATTCTTATCATGAGTCTCATGCATAAAATTATTACTCTCCACATAAGCATAATCATTCTTATTAATTGTAGTGGGAGCAAATTCAACAAAGTAGCTATCATATATAGGAGGCATATTGTAATCATAATCAAATTTATCCTCCATAGTAGGTGGTAACAAAAGACTACTATCATTATAATCATCATAAATAGGAGGCAAAGTATCATCAAAGTAAATTTTCTCCTCCATGCTTGCAGGACTAAAAAGATCATGCTCATCAAAACCAGCTTCCCCAAGCTTAGAATTTTCCATAGCATTAGCAACAATAGTGTTCAAAACATTCATATTAATAACATTCCCATTAGCATGCATATAAAGTTCCATGGGTTTTTTAATTCTCTCTTCAAACACTTCATGTCCTAATTCAAGATAAAGTTCATAAAGATCTCTCATATTTTTGTTGTTTTCCATTATGCCTAACTAGTGTAAACAAGAAACAAAAAGATGCAATTGCAGGATCTAAAGGAAATAGCTTCGAGCACAAACACAATGGCGCCAGAAAAGTACTTTACCTGGAACCGGAGTATGAGTGCCTTTTACCTTTCATCCCCGGCAACAGCACCAGAAAATAGCTTGCTGCCTACAACTGGCGCGTGGTTGACGAGGGAGGAAATATCCGTGGTGAAGCTTTTCGGTCCCCGGCAACGGCGCCAGAAAATAGCTTGATGTCTACGCCCCCTCCTTTTCCTGTAGACAGTGTTGGGCCTCCAAGAGCAGAGGTTTGTAGAACATCAGCAAGTTTTCCCTTAAGTGGATCACGCAAGGTTTATCGAACTCAGGGAGGAAGAGGTCAAAGATATCCCTCTCATGCAACCCTGCAACCACAAAGCAAGAAGTCTCTTGTGTCCCCAACACACCCAATACACTTGTCAGGTGTATAGGTGCACTAGTTCGGCGAAGAGATAGTGAAATACAGGTGGTATGAATGTATATGAGCAGTAGTAACGGCGCCAGAAAAGTGCTTGCTGGCGTGCAGTAAGTAAACATGCAGTAAAACAGTAAACAAGCGGAGATTGCAGTATTTGGGAACAAGGCCTAGGGATACTACTTTCACTAGTGGACACTCTCAATATCGATCACATAATAAAACCACTCTACACTCTCTTGTTGGATGATGAACACCGCTATTTGTGTAGGGCTACAAGAGCACCTCAATGCCGGAGTTGGCAAGCTCCACAACATTCGATATTCATGTTTAATTAACCTTAGAGTGCATGATAGATCAACACAACTATACCAAGTACTAACATAGCATGCACACTGTCACCTTCATACTATGAGAGGAGGAATAGATCACATCAATACAATCATAGCAATAGTTAACTTCATAATCTCCAAGAGATCATAATCATAGCCTACGCCAAGTACTAACACGGATGCACACACTGTCACCATTACACCGTGCAGGAGGAATAAAACTACTTTAATAACATCACTAGAGTAGCATGCAGATAAATAGTGATACAAAACATATTGCAATCATAAAGGGATATAAATAAGCACTTCACTATGCCATTCATAACAGTGAATAAGTATTCTGTGAAATATAGCCTAAGAGACCCACACGGTGCACACACTGTCACCTTTACACACGTGGGACAAGGAGTCTCCGGAGATCACATAAGTAAAATTCACTTGACTAGCATAATGACATCTAGATTACAATCATCATCATATGGATCTCAATCATGTAAGGCAGCTCATGAGATCATTGTATTTAAGTACATAGGGAGAGAGATGAACCACATAGCTACCGGTACAGCCCCGAGCCTCGATGGAGAACTACTCCCTCCTCATGGGAGACAGCAGCGTTGATGAAGATGGCGGTGGTGTCGATGGAGAAGCCTTCCGGGGGCACTTCCCCGTCCCGGCGGAGTGCCGGAACAGAGACTCCTGTCCGCCAGATCTTGGCTTCGCGATGGCGGCGGCTCAGGACGGTTTTTGCGGGTTTCGTCGATCGTGATAGGGTTTTCGCGACGGAGGCTTTAAATAGGCGGAAGGGCAAGGTCGGTGGAGTTCTGGGGCCACCACACCATAGGGCGGCGCGGCCAGGGCCTGGGCCGTGCCGCCACCATGTGTGGGCCCCCTGTGGGTCCACTCTGGTGACTCTCGGGTGTTCTGGATGCTTCCGGAGATTCTAAGATGCTGGGCGTTGATTTCGTCCGATTCCGAGAATATTTCCTTACTAGGATTTCTGAAACCAAAAACAGCAGAAAACGACAAGCGGCCCTTCGGCATCTCGTCAATAGGTTAGTTCCGAAAAATGCATAATAATGACATATAAAGTGTATAAAACATGTAGGTATCATCAATAAAGTAGCATGGAACATAAGAAATTATCGATACGTCGGAGACGTATCAAGCATCGAAATCATCCCCTGACCTGAAAACCGTGGGCTGTTGTTGTCGTCAGAAACCCACCGGCGGGTAGCGACAGGCAACACAGTAGAGCCGGGAACAACTTAGGGCTTCGGCTGGCCCTGGTCCCTCCGAGCGACGGCCCGCAAAGCTTTCGGTCACACGTCCGATGCTGATGCTAGGGCGTGCCACCCGACCTATACCCGGTCGGGAAGGTGATGGAGATGCCTCGCTTAGTTTCCTGCATGGCATACACGTAAACATTAAATACGAGCCTCGATCGGCTCTCAGGTTATCTCCGTGAATCGGCTCATGGGAGCCGATCCACCCATGATTCGTACGAGGTGCACGAATATATGGTGGTCCTGCTTGATCAAGGTAAAGCTGATAAGATCTACGACGATTTGGGGTTTTCACCGCATAATCGGAACATCCTACTCGGGATTGGGCCTCGCGGCCACGCACGGTGATCGTAAGCCGATCCTAGACAAGGCCTAAAAACCAACACGAGGTTGATTCCCGGAACGTCCTGTCTAGGACTTGCGAACGACACCCTACGTGCCGCTGGATCCTCCAGCCCCTTATAAGGCCTAACTATTGCAGATATTAAACTAATCCTTGAAGAATCAAGGAGCAACCGTAACGGATCGAATCTACTATACTATGATCAAGCGGGGTGCCGCCCCTACACCTAAGATAGGTGTAAGGGCGGCTAGACATGCAGGGGTTGCACTACGCAAGCATATGATACGAAGAACTATGCTAACCCTAACACATCTATGATAACTACGCTGCTCGCCATCAAAAAGGCTTCGATACGAGCAACGCATGAACAACGTGGAGCTTGTGCTGCCTAGATCGCAAGATGCGATCTAGGCAGCATGTCGCTACCGGTAGAAACCCTCGAGACGAAGGAGTTGGCGATGCGCCGAGATTGATTTGTTGGTTGAACGTTGGTTGTTGTTTATTCCATAAACCCTAGATACATATTTATAGTCCGTAGACTCTCTAACCGTGGGAATAGTCCCAACCGGGCACGGGCCCAACTCTAACTAACCGACACGTATCCTACTATGTTACAGATACAAGGGCAAACTAGCCCAAACCTGCTATTCAAGGCCGATTCACGTATAACCTTCAATATATAATCTTCAACTCTATCTTGATCGCGGCCCACCTCTGACCTGGTCAAATTCTGGTGATAACACATGCCCCCCTGGTTTTGGAATTGATAATTCCAAAATCACTCTGTCCTTCCTTCACCGGGTCATGTCATAGCAGAGCAGAACCATCGCAGCATCCTTCATCATGATGTCCCGTCTTCTCAACTTCTCCGCATGATCTGGCAGTTTATTCTTTGGGCACCACCTCCTTGGGAACTGTTGTGGCATTGAATCCCCACTACATCACCTTTATTTAACCGCTTCGCACAGTTTATCTCCACATCCCCTTCGCATTAGCAATCCCAAAAACCCTCCTGCGCCACCATGTCTTCTTCCTCCTCTGCTCCATCGGATCTTTCCAGCCAGTCCTCCTCTTCCCGCGAGCCGACGCCGGAGCCGAACCCGGCGGAGATCCACGCTGCCAACACCCGCCGCGCCATTGAGGCCGGGGAGGAGTCTAGCCATGACTTCTCCATCTGGTCGGAGGACGACCACTCCCTGACCGACGGGGAGAGCGACCTCTGCTTCCTTGCCAACGGGGAAACAGAGGAGGAGAGCGACGACGATCGCTTCTCCTGTAACTTCTCCTCCCCCGAGGAGGAGGAGGAGGAAGACGAGGAGGAGGAGGAGGACGACACCTCCTCCGACGAGCCGCCGGCCAAGCGGTTCTGCCCCTGGCCGGGCAACCTCAGCGACTTCGACAGCGAAAACGATGACGCTGATGAAGAGGACGAGGACAACGAGGGCCCAGTCGGCGGCCATTGGAGCGACGACGAGCCCGCCGAGAGTAGCGCCGACAGCGGCGACGACGGCGACGACGAGGGCCGCGACAACCCGTAGATAGGACCTCTAGTATAAGGCCAGTAGCAGTAGATGGGGCAATGTATCCCCTAGTACTTCCTTTTGATAGCAATCAGCTTTTTATGTAAGAAATCTCGCCTATCAATGAAGAACTTTCCCCAAATTGATTTTGCCGATTTCCTCTGAGCTTAATTTAGCCGATTTCCTCTTCTACTGACCTTGCCGATTTGTCCCCTTTGCCAATGCGTAATGAGCCGATAGCAATGCATCGGTCCTTTAAATTTTACCCTTCCATTCTTCAACTGATGATTTTGGAAACCTGGTTGATAACGCAGAATCTTCAGGGAAGCCTTTGAATTCTTTCAACCAACCCTAATGGTCCTTTTACACTCATCATCTTGTGAAGAAGGTTGCGACGAAAGATCAGCCGATGGTACCCCAATCGGCTCTTCAACAGAGCATCCACCAGGCCTGCTGCCCCCCGAGCCTTACTCGAGGCGAGAATGTTAGAGAGGATGCGCCACAACCGATCACCATTCCTCCTTAGAAAGCTGATAACCCCTTCTGTCAACACGGCTGAACTAGCATCAACGGTTGGAAATCCTTGACAAGAAGGTTCAGGAACCCGGATTGGCTCGAAGCAGCTGAAGAAATTCCCATTGTTTTACTCCCGCGAAGAAAGCACCACAGCTGGCCTGGATTCGGTGGAGATTCGGTAAACCTCGCATAATTGCACTAGAGTCGATGGCTGCGCGTCGGCTGCTTCTCAATTCTAAAGTCGATGCCCTTGCATCGGCTGTCCAAAAAAAATTTTTTACTGTCCGATTTTCTCCTATCGGCCCCATGTTTACTGCACATGTTCATCTGACTAGGTGCCCCCCGAGCCGAATCTGTCAGGGAACTGCAGATATCGGCTTTTATGGTTAGCCAGGGCACTGAACTTGCATGTCGGCTCCGCAAGGATTCGTGCTGACTTTCATCCGCCGACGTAGCCGCTGCTCAGTAGGTCGATGCTGAATATAAGCAGAACATGTGGTAAAGATAATTTTGGCCGATTGCTGGAATCGGCCTCCATATTGATTGAAGCGCTCAATGAAGGTTCTGTAATGTCCCTTCATAGATTTTGGGGCCGATCCCCAGGATCAGCCTCGCCTCGTTTGCTCATTGGCTTGTTCTTGCTACTCGGTCAGGCTGGTGGATAGAACCAGCCCAACCTCTGACTTGATGCGCCTGTTGTCGTCCACCTTGAGTGCATCGTAGAACCGTGGAGCCCTAAGCTCTGTTGGAAGGACGAGCACCATGTTCGTACCAGCCGATGCTTCACCGTCGGCTTTCCTTTGCTTGGGACGCCACTCCATTTTTTGTGGACGACCCTCTTCATCCAGGGTTCGCTGAACTTTCGCAGCCAGGTCAGGTCGCGCCTTCCTTAGCGTATGCAAGTACACCCTTTCGGCTTCCTCTAGGCCGCGCAATCGCTGAACCCTGCGCTTCTGGGAACGGCTGAGGCCATCAGGGCACCACCTTGGACGGTGGTACCTGTCTTCTTCTTCTTCTCCCTCGTCTTCTGAATCCTCAAAATCTGCCCAACGAGGTGACTCAGCGCGTTTGCTTTGTGGCGGGAGAGGCCCTAGGCGCTTGAATACAGATACGTTGGCTGCCTCCTCCTTCTTCTGGTTGCATTCTGGGCAATTGCCGATTGTGGGTAATCGGCTCATTCCTGAATCCCAGCAGTGTCTGAAGAAGGGGCAGTCCCAATGCCTGTCGTTGCCGTTTTGCTCCCTTGATTCTTCCTTGGCACGGCGCTCGTACTCCTCCTCATCGCGATCATGCCGACGATATCTTCTGGCTTCTCTAGCCAGACAATCTCCATCATCATAGCTGGACCGTCGGCGTTGGCCATACTGACTCACATATTTGTTGAGGAGGTGATCAGAGAGGGGTCGCTGATATCTTATATTCTTCACTTCTCCCTCTGTAACGTAGCGCTTGCCATCATGACGGAGCCGATCGCGTGGAGCGGCTTCCTCTGTTTGCTTGCTATGAGAGCAGCTGCCCTCGTCTCCATCTTTGCCAGAGTGGTTCCCAGGTCCTACCATATTGATGCTGAACGAGGGTCCTGGCTGGCAACCTTCAGGGTAAGTGCATCCCACCATGTTGACGGCGGGGAAGGGGTGAGTGTCGACCTTCATGGCGTACTGGTTGAAAATCAGCCGTCCTTGTTCTATCGCCATTTGGATCTGCTGACGCCACACTCGGCAGTCGTTGGTGGCATGCGAGAGCGAGTTATGCCATTTGCAGTATGGCTTTCCGTTCAGCTCTTGCGCCGTGGGGAATTTGAGACTTTCAGGTATCTTCAACTGCTTCTCCTTGAGTAACAAGTCGAAAATTTGTTCAGTCTTGGTCACGTCGAAATCAAACCCCCTAGGCGGGCCCGGTGGCTTTACCCATTTGCAAGACACGGGGGTTGCCCCCCCGAGTCCACTCAGCCACTGCTACCTCTTGATCTCCCGCAGAAACCACGTCTTCCTCTGCATCGACCAGGACTACTGCACGCTTGAATTTGTCCTGGTACAGGTCCGGGTGGCGCTGTTCATATGCTGACAGTTTCTGAACCATGTGCGCCAGCGAAGGATAGTCTGCTTGGGAGGCCATGTCCTTGATTTGTGAGGCAAGGCCCGCTGCTGCCAACTCGACTGCTTCTTTTTCAGTCACGCGAACCGAATAACATCGGTTCCTCAGATTTCTGAAGCGCTGGATGTACTCTGCCACAGTTTCTCCACGCTTCTGACGTACTTGTGCTAGATCGGCAAGGCCAGACTCGGCAGCGTCTGAATGATACTGCATGTGGAACTGTTCTTCCAACTGCTTCCAAGTCTGGATCGAATTCGGTGGCAACGAGGTGTACCACCCGAAAGCCGATCCCGTGAGGGACGGTGAGAAGTACCTCACGCGTAGTGGATCCGACACTGAAGCCGTTCCAAGCTGTGCCAAGTATCGGCTTACATGCTCGATGGAGCTGGAGCCATCCGTTCCGCTGAATTTGGAGAAATCAGGGAGCCGATACTTAGGTGGTAGTGGGACCAATTCGTAGTCGTCAGGGTACGGCTTGGAATAGCCGATCGTCCTTCTTTTCGGCACCATGCCGAACTGGTCCCTCAGGATCGTGCTGATCTGATCCACGGTGCTGGCTGTAGGAGTAGAACTCTGAAGATTTGCCGGGGTGGCGTACTTAGCCAGCCACGCTTGTTTTTCCAGCTCTGAGCCAACTGCAGGAGCTGCGCTCCGGAGGTTCGTCGGGGTGGCGTATTTTGTTAGCCACGTCTGCTTCTCAAGCTCTGTTGCTGACGTTCCTCCTGTCTTCCCGGAGGCCCCTGATGTCGCGGCCTGGTTTGTGAGAGTCCAGTTACCGCAATCTGGCACATACGTGCACATGTACCCGCGAGGGATCTCCTTGGGTGCCTCCTGCAAGAACTGGCAGTCGCTAGGGTCACCGCCGATCTTGTATACGACGAATGCTGGTGAAGCCGGCACCTCTGGCGCTGCCAATGCAAATGGCAGCGGTGGACGGGACTGGAGTGGCAACTCCCCTTGATGCGTCCCGAGCGCTGGTCCTGACGGCGAGTATTGGTGTCTCATGATCTCCTGGATCACGCGAAGAGCGACACGCTCCAACGTGTTTACCAGGTTTTCAGAGTGGCGGTGTAGCGAGTGCCCCACCAAGTAGTTGATCTCCTGCCGCAGGGACCTGGTGCGTTCCTCCGACGGGGCAGAGAGGTCTATCCCATCTAGTGCACCGTTAGGCGAGAACCCCTTCCATCTGATGCCATGGGAACGGGTCCTGTGGAAAGAGCCGATGAGGTCGGCTTCGAGGAGTGCTTTGATCTCGTCATGCTTCTTCTTGAGCTCCTCGGTTAAGTCATCGTACGTGACTGGCGTGCCGTCCGCCATCTCAGACGAAGATGGCGATGTGGTTGATGTAGAAGCTTGTCCCACCGGGCGTGCCAGAATGTGTTGTCGTCAGAAACCCACCGGCGGGTAGCGACAGGCAACACAGTAGAGCCGGGAACAACTTAGGGCTTCGGCTGGCCCTGGTCCCTCCGAGCGACGGCCCGCAAAGCTTTCTGGTCACACGTCCGATGCTGATGCTAGGGCGTGCCACCTGACCTATACCCGGTCGGGAAGGTGATGGAGATGCCTCGCTTAGTTTCCCGCATGGCATACACGTAAACATTAAATACGAGCCTCGATCGGCTCTCAGGTTATCCTGTGAATCGGCTCATGGGAGCCGATCCACCCATGATTCGTACGAGGTGCACGAATATATGGTGGTCCTGCTTGATCAAGGTAAAGCTGATAAGATCTACGACGATTTGGGGTTTTCACCGCATAATCGGAACATCCTACTCAGGATTGGGCCTCGCGGCCACGCACGGTGATCGTAAGCCGATCCTAGACAAGGCCTAAAAACCAACACGAGGTTGATTCCCGGAACGTCCTGTCTAGGACTTGCGAACGACACCCTACGTGCCGCTGGATCCTCCAGCCCCTTATAAGGCCTAACTATTGCAGATATTAAACTAATCCTTGAAGAATCAAGGAGCAACCGTAACGGATCGAATCTACTATACTATGATCAAGCGGGGTGCCGCCCCTACACCTAAGATAGGTGTAAGGGCGGCTAGACATGCGAGGGTTGCACTACGCAAGCATATGATACGAAGAACTATGCTAACCCTAACACATCTATGATAACTACGCTGCTCGCCATCAAAAAGGCTTCGAGTACGAGCAACGCATGAACAACGTGGAGCTTGTGCTGCCTAGATCGCAAGATGCGATCTAGGCAGCATGTCGCTACCGGTAGAAACCCTCGAGACGAAGGAGTTGGCGATGCGCCGAGATTGATTTGTTGGTTGAACGTTGGTTGTTGTTTATTCCATAAACCCTAGATACATATTTATAGTCCGTAGACTCTCTAACCGTGGGAATAGTCCCAACCGGGCACGGGCCCAACTCTAACTAACCGACACGTATCCTACTATGTTACAGATACAAGGGCAAACTAGCCCAAACCTGCTATTCAAGGCCGATTCACGTATAACCTTCAATATATAATCTTCAACTCTATCTTGATCGCGGCCCACCTCGACCTGGTCAAATTCTCGGTGATAACAGCTGTATCCCACGAAACGGCTAGAAATGCTCGAAATCACGAGTTTTGACGATGCCGCTAGAGTCATGTACCGTGGGTCACGGGGCATCGAAGTCTTCCCGGGACCCGAAAACGTGGACTATAGCCTACGAAAGCAGCCGGAAATGCTCGAAAGCACGAATTTTGACGATGCCGCTAGAGTCGTGTACCGTGGGTCACGGGGCATCGAAATCCTCCCGGGGCCCGAAATCGTGGACTATAGCCCACCAAAACGGCCCAAAAATGCTCGAAATCACGAGTTTTGACGATGCCGCTAGAGTCGTGTACCGTGGGTCATGGGGCATCAAAATCCTCCCGGGACCCGAAATCGTGGACTTTAGCCCACGAAACGGCCGGAAATGCTCGAAATCACGAGTTTTGACGATGCCGCTAGAGTCATGTACCGTGGGTCACGGGGCATCGAAGTCTTCCCGGGACCCGAAAACGTGGACTATAGCCTACGAAAGCAGCCGGAAATGCTCGAAAGCACGAATTTTGACGATGCCGCTAGAGTCGTGTACCGGGGGTCACGGGGCATCGAAATCCTTCCGGGACCCGAAAACGTGGACTATAGCCCACGAAAACAGCCAGAAATGCTCGAAATCACGAATTTTGACAATGCCGCTAGAGTCGTTTACCGTGGGTCACGGGGCATCGAAATCCTCTCGGGACCCGAAACCGTGGACTAGCCCACGAAAACGGCCAGAAATGCTCGAAATCATGAGTTTTGACGATGCCGCTAGAGTCGTGTACCGTGGGTCACGGGGCATCGAAATCCTCCTAGGACCGAAACCGTGGACTATAGCCCACGAAAATGGCCAGAAATGCTCGAAATCACGAGTTTTGACGATGCCGCTAGAGTCATGTACCGGGGGTCACGGGGCATCGAAGTCCTCCCGGGACCCGAAAACGTGGACTATAGCCCACGAAAACAGCCGGAAATGCTCGAAATCACGAGTTTTGACGATGCCGCTAGAGTCATGTATCGGGGGTCACGGGGCATCGAAATCCTCCCGGGACCCGAAACCGTGGACTATAGCCCACGAAAACGGCCGGAAATGCTTGAAATCACTAGTTTGGATGATGCCGCTAGAGTCGTGTACCGAGGGTCACAGGGCATCAAAATCATCCCCTGACCCGAAAATCGTGTGCTATATCCCACGAAAACGGCTAGAAATGCTCGAAATCACGAGTTTTGACGATGCCGCTAGAGTCATGTACCGGGGTCACGGGGCATCGAAATCCTTCCGGGACTCGAAAACGTGGACTATAGCCCACGAAAACAGCCGTAAATGCTCGAAATCACGAGTTTTGATGATGCCGCTAGAGTCGTGTACCGTGGGTCATGGGGCATCAAAATCCTCCCGGGACCCGAAATCGTGGACTTTTGCCCACGAAAACGGCCGGAAATGCTCGAAATCACGAGTTTTGACGATGCCGCTAGAGTCGTGTACCGTGGGTCACGGGGCATCGAAATCGTCCCGGGGCCCGAAATCGTGGACTATAGCCCACCAAAACGGCCAAAAAATGCTCGAAATCACGAGTTTTGATGATGCCGCTAGAGTCGTGTACCGTGGGTCACAGGGCATCGAAATCACTCCCGGGGCCCGAAAACCGTGGGCTATATCCCACGAAAACGGCTAGAAATGCTCGAAATCACGAGTTTTGACGATGCCGCTAGAGTCATGTACCGGGGGTCACGGGGCATCGAAATCCTAGACAAGGCCTAAAAACCAACACGAGGTTGATTCCCGGAACGTCTCGTCTAGGACTTGCGAACGACACCCTACGTGCCGCTGGATCCTCCAGCCCCTTATAAGGCCTAACTATTGCGGATATTAAACTAATCCTTGAAGAATCAAGGAGCAACCGTAACGGATCGAATCTACTATACTATGATCAAGCGGGGTGCCGCCCCTACACCTAAGATAGGTGTAAGGGCGGCTAGACATGCAGGGGTTGCACTACGCAAGCATATGATACGAAGAACTATGCTAACCCTAACACATCTATGATAACTACGCTGCTTGCCATCAAAAAGGCTTCGATACGAGCAACGCATGAACAACGTGGAGCTTGGCTTGCCTAGATCGCAAGATGCGATCTAGGCAGCATGTCGCTACCGGTAGAAACCCTCGAGACGAAGGAGTTGGCGATGCGCCGAGATTGATTTGTTGGTTGAACGTTGGTTGTTGTTTATTCCATAAACCCTAGATACATATTTATAGTCCGTAGACTCTCTAACCGTGGGAATAGTCCCAACCGGGCACGGGCCCAACTCTAACTAACCGACACGTATCCTACTATGTTACAGATACAAGGGCAAACTAGCCCAAACCTGCTATTCAAGGCCGATTCACGTATAACCTTCAATATATAATCTTCAACTCTATCTTGATCGCGGCCCACCTCTGACCTGGTCAAATTCTCGGTGATAACATTCGTATCCCACGAAAACGGCTAGAAATGCTCGAAATCACGAGTTTTGACGATGCCGCTAGAGTCATGTACCGTGGGTCACGGGGCATCGAAGTCTTCCCGGGACCCGAAAACGTGGACTATAGCCTACGAAAGCAGCCGGAAATGCTCGAAAGCACGAATTTTGACGATGCCGCTAGAGTCGTGTACCGTGGGTCACGGGGCATCGAAATCCTCCCGGGGCCCGAAATCGTGGACTATAGCCCACCAAAACGGCCCAAAAATGCTCGAAATCACGAGTTTTGACGATGCCGCTAGAGTCGTGTACCGTGGGTCATGGGGCATCAAAATCCTCCCGGGACCCGAAATCGTGGACTTTAGCCCACGAAAACGGCCGGAAATGCTCGAAATCACGAGTTTTGACGATGCCGCTAGAGTCATGTACCGTGGGTCACGGGGCATCGAAGTCTTCCCGGGACCCGAAAACGTGGACTATAGCCTACGAAAGCAGCCGGAAATGCTCGAAAGCACGAATTTTGACGATGCCGCTAGAGTCGTGTACCGGGGGTCACGGGGCATCGAAATCCTTCCGGGACCCGAAAACGTGGACTATAGCCCACGAAAACAGCCGAAATGCTCGAAATCACGAATTTTGACAATGCCGCTAGAGTCGTTTACCGTGGGTCACGGGGCATCGAAATCCTCTCGGGACCCGAAACCGTGGACTAGCCCACGAAAACGGCCAGAAATGCTCGAAATCATGAGTTTTGACGATGCCGCTAGAGTCGTGTACCGTGGGTCACGGGGCATCGAAATCCTCCTAGGACCAGAAACCGTGGACTATAGCCCACGAAAATGGCCAGAAATGCTCGAAATCACGAGTTTTGACGATGCCGCTAGAGTCATGTACCGGGGGTCACGGGGCATCGAAGTCCTCCCGGGACCCGAAAACGTGGACTATAGCCCACGAAAACAGCCGGAAATGCTCGAAATCACGAGTTTTGACGATGCCGCTAGAGTCATGTATCGGGGGTCACGGGGCATCGAAATCCTCCCGGGACCCGAAACCGTGGACTATAGCCCACGAAAACGGCCAGAAATGCTTGAAATCACTAGTTTGGATGATGCCGCTAGAGTCGTGTACCGAGGGTCACAGGGCATCAAAATCATCCCCTGACCCGAAAATCGTGTGCTATATCCCACGAAAACGGCTAGAAATGCTCGAAATCACGAGTTTTGACGATGCCGCTAGAGTCATGTACCGGGGGTCACGGGGCATCGAAATCCTTCCGGGACCCGAAAACGTGGACTATAGCCCACGAAAACAGCCAGAAATGCTCGAAATCACGAGTTTTGATGATGCCGCTAGAGTCGTGTACCGTGGGTCATGGGGCATCAAAATCCTCCCGGGACCCGAAATCGTGGACTTTTGCCCACGAAAACGGCCGGAAATGCTCGAAATCACGAGTTTTGACGATGCCGCTAGAGTCGTGTACCGTGGGTCACGGGGCATCGAAATCGTCCCGGGCCCGAAATCGTGGACTATAGCCCACCAAAACGGCCAAAAAATGCTCGAAATCACGAGTTTTGATGATGCCGCTAGAGTCGTGTACCGTGGGTCACAGGGCATCGAAATCACTCCCGGGGCCCGAAAACCGTGGGCTATATCCCACGAAAACGGCTAGAAATGCTCGAAATCACGAGTTTTGACGATGCCGCTAGAGTCATGTACCGGGGGTCACGGGGCATCGAAATCCTAGACAAGGCCTAAAAACCAACACGAGGTTGATTCCCGGAACGTCCTGTCTAGGACTTGCGAACGACACCCTACGTGCCGCTGGATCCTCCAGCCCCTTATAAGGCCTAACTATTGCAGATATTAAACTAATCCTTGAAGAATCAAGGAGCAACCGTAACGGATCGAATCTACTATACTATGATCAAGCGGGGTGCCGCCCCTACACCTAAGATAGGTGTAAGGGCGGCTAGACATGCAGGGGTTGCACTACGCAAGCATATGATACGAAGAACTATGCTAACCCTAACACATCTATGATAACTACGCTGCTTGCCATCAAAAGGCTTCAAGTACGAGCAACGCATGAACAACGTGGAGCTTGTGCTGCCTAGATCGCAAGATGCGATCTAGGCAACATGTCGCTTACCGGTAGAAACCCTCGAGACGAAGGAGTTGGCGATGCGCCGAGATTGATTTGTTGGTTGAACGTTGGTTGTTGTTTATTCCATAAACCCTAGATACATATTTATAGTCCGTAGACTCTCTAACCGTGGGAATAGTCCCAACCGGGCACGGGCCCAACTCTAACTAACCGACACGTATCCTACTATGTTACAGATACAAGGGCAAACTAGCCCAAACCTGCTATTCAAGGCCGATTCACGTATAACCTTCAATATATAATCTTCAACTCTATCTTGATCGCGGCCCACCTCTGACCTGGTCAAATTCTGGTGATAACAGCTGTATCCCACGAAAACGGCTAGAAATGCTCGAAATCACGAGTTTTGACGATGCCGCTAGAGTCATGTACCGTGGGTCACGGGGCATCGAAGTCTTCCCGGGACCCGAAAACGTGGACTATAGCCTACGAAAGCAGCCGGAAATGCTCGAAAGCACGAATTTTGACGATGCCGCTAGAGTCGTGTACCGTGGGTCACGGGGCATCGAAATCCTCCCGGGGCCCGAAATCGTGGACTATAGCCCACCAAAACGGCCCAAAAATGCTCGAAATCACGAGTTTTGACGATGCCGCTAGAGTCGTGTACCGTGGGTCATGGGGCATCAAAATCCTCCCGGGACCCGAAATCGTGGACTTTAGCCCACGAAAACGGCCGGAAATGCTCGAAATCACGAGTTTTGACGATGCCGCTAGAGTCATGTACCGTGGGTCACGGGGCATCGAAGTCTTCCCGGGACCCGAAAACGTGGACTATAGCCTACGAAAGCAGCCGGAAATGCTCGAAAGCACGAATTTTGACGATGCCGCTAGAGTCGTGTACCGGGGGTCACGGGGCATCGAAATCCTTCCGGGACCCGAAAACGTGGACTATAGCCCACGAAAACAGCCGAAATGCTCGAAATCACGAATTTTGACAATGCCGCTAGAGTCGTTTACCGTGGGTCACGGGGCATCGAAATCCTCTCGGGACCCGAAACCGTGGACTAGCCCACGAAAACGGCCAGAAATGCTCGAAATCATGAGTTTTGACGATGCCGCTAGAGTCGTGTACCGTGGGTCACGGGGCATCGAAATCCTCCTGGGACCCGAAACCGTGGACTATAGCCCACGAAAATGGCCAGAAATGCTCGAAATCACGAGTTTTGACGATGCCGCTAGAGTCATGTACCGGGGGTCACGGGGCATCGAAGTCCTCCCGGGACCCGAAAACGTGGACTATAGCCCACGAAAACAGCCGGAAATGCTCGAAATCACGAGTTTTGACGATGCCGCTAGAGTCATGTATCGGGGGTCACGGGGCATCGAAATCCTCCCGGGACCCGAAACCGTGGACTATAGCCCACGAAAACGGCCGAAATGCTTGAAATCACTAGTTTGGATGATGCCGCTAGAGTCGTGTACCGAGGGTCACGGGGCATCAAAATCATCCCCGACCCGAAAATCGTGGGCTATATCCCACGAAAACGGCTAGAAATGCTCGAAATCACGAGTTTTGACGATGCCGCTAGAGTCATGTACCGGGGGTCACGGGGCATCGAAATCCTTCCGGGACCCGAAACCGTGGACTATAGCCCACGAAAACAGCCAGAAATGCTCGAAATCACGAGTTTTGACGATGCCGCTAGAGTCGTGTACCGTGGGTCATGGGGCATCAAAATCCTCCCGGGACCCGAAATCGTGGACTTTTGCCCACGAAAACGGCCGGAAATGCTCGAAATCACGAGTTTTGACGATGCCGCTAGAGTCGTGTACCGTGGGTCACGGGGCATCGAAATCGTCCCGGGGCCCGAAATCGTGGACTATAGCCCACCAAAACGGCCAAAAAATGCTCGAAATCACGAGTTTTGATGATGCCGCTAGAGTCGTGTACCGTGGGTCACAGGGCATCGAAATCACTCCCGGGTCCGAAAACCGTGGGCTATATCCCACGAAAACGGCTAGAAATGCTCGAAATCACGAGTTTTGACGATGCCGCTAGAGTCATGTACCGGGGTCACGGGGCATCGAAATCCTAGACAAGGCCTAAAAACCAACACGAGGTTGATTCCCGGAACGTCCCGTCTAGGACTTGCGAACGACACCCTACGTGCCGCTGGATCCTCCAGCCCCTTATAAGGCCTAACTATTGCGGATATTAAACTAATCCTTGAAGAATCAAGGAGCAACCGTAACGGATCGAATCTACTATACTATGATCAAGCGGGTGCCGCCCCTACACCTAAGATAGGTGTAAGGGCGGCTAGACATGCAGGGGTTGCACTACGCAAGCATATGATACGAAGAACTATGCTAACCCTAACACATCTATGATAACTACGCTGCTTGCCATCAAAAAGGCTTCAGTACGAGCAACGCATGAACAACGTGGAGCTTGTGCTGCCTAGATCGCAAGATGCGATCTAGGCAGCATGTCGCTTACCGGTAGAAACCCTCGAGACGAAGGAGTTGGCGATGCGCCGAGATTGATTTGTTGGTTGAACGTTGGTTGTTGTTTATTCCATAAACCCTAGATACATATTTATAGTCCGTAGACTCTCTAACCGTGGGAATAGTCCCAACCGGGCACGGGCCCAACTCTAACTAACCGACACGTATCCTACTATGTTACAGATACAAGGGCAAACTAGCCCAAACCTGCTATTCAAGGCCGATTCACGTATAACCTTCAATATATAATCTTCAACTCTATCTTGATCGCGGCCCACCTCTCGACCTGGTCAAATTCTCGTGATAACAGTCGTATCCCACGAAAACGGCTAGAAATGCTCGAAATCACGAGTTTTGACGATGCCGCTAGAGTCATGTACCGTGGGTCACGGGGCATCGAAGTCTTCCCGGGACCCGAAAACATGGACTATAGCCTACGAAAGCAGCCGGAAATGCTCGAAAGCACGAATTTTGACGATGCCGCTAGAGTCGTGTACCGTGGGTCACGGGGCATCGAAATCCTCCCGGGGCCCGAAATCGTGGACTATAGCCCACCAAAACGGCCCAAAAATGCTCGAAATCACGAGTTTTGACGATGCCGCTAGAGTCGTGTACCGTGGGTCATGGGGCATCAAAATCCTCCCGGGACCCGAAATCGTGGACTTTAGCCCACGAAAACGGCCGGAAATGCTCGAAATCACGAGTTTTGACGATGCCGCTAGAGTCATGTACCGTGGGTCACGGGGCATCGAAGTCTTCCCGGGACCCGAAAACGTGGACTATAGCCTACGAAAGCAGCCGGAAATGCTCGAAAGCACGAATTTTGACGATGCCGCTAGAGTCGTGTACCGGGGGTCACGGGGCATCGAAATCCTTCCGGGACCCGAAAACGTGGACTATAGCCCACGAAAACAGCCGGAAATGCTCGAAATCACGAATTTTGACAATGCCGCTAGAGTCGTTTACCGTGGGTCACGGGCATCGAAATCCTCTCGGGACCCGAAACCGTGGACTAGCCCACGAAAATGGCCGGAAATGCTCGAAATCACGAGTTTTGACGATGCCGCTAGAGTCATGTACCGGGGGTCACGGGCATCGAAGTCCTCCCGGGACCCGAAAACGTGGACTATAGCCCACGAAAACAGCCGGAAATGCTCGAAATCACGAGTTTTGACGATGCCGCTAGAGTCATGTATCGGGGGTCACGGGGCATCGAAATCCTCCCGGGACCCGAAACCGTGGACTATAGCCCACGAAAACGGCCAGAAATGCTTGAAATCACTAGTTTGGATGATGCCGCTAGAGTCGTGTACCGAGGGTCACAGGGCATCAAAATCATCCCCTGACCCGAAAATCGTGGGCTATATCCCACGAAAACGGCTAGAAATGCTCGAAATCACGAGTTTTGACGATGCCGCTAGAGTCATGTACCGGGGGTCACGGGGCATCGAAATCCTTCCGGGACCCGAAACCGTGGACTATAGCCCACGAAAACAGCCGTAAATGCTCGAAATCACGAGTTTTGACGATGCCGCTAGAGTCGTGTACCGTGGGTCATGGGGCATCAAAATCCTCCCGGGACCCGAAATCGTGGACTTTTGCCCACGAAAACGGCCGGAAATGCTCGAAATCACGAGTTTTGACGATGCCGCTAGAGTCGTGTACCGTGGGTCACGGGGCATCGAAATCGTCCCGGGCCCGAAATCGTGGACTATAGCCCACCAAAACGGCCAAAAAATGCTCGAAATCACGAGTTTTGATGATGCCGCTAGAGTCGTGTACCGTGGGTCACAGGGCATCGAAATCACTCCCGGGCTCGAAAACCGTGGGCTATATCCCACGAAAACGGCTAGAAATGCTCGAAATCACGAGTTTTGACGATGCCGCTAGAGTCATGTACCGGGGGTCACGGGGCATCGAAATCCTAGACAAGGCCTAAAAACCAACACGAGGTTGATTCCCGGAACGTCCTGTCTAGGACTTGCGAACGACACCCTACGTGCCGCTGGATCCTCCAGACCCCTTATAAGGCCTAACTATTGCGGATATTAAACTTATCCTTGAAGAATCAAGGAGCAACCGTAACGGATCGAATCTACTATACTATGATCAAGCGGGTGCCGCCCCTACACCTAAGATAGGTGTAAGGGCGGCTAGACATGCAGGGGTTGCACTACGCAAGCATATGATACGAAGAACTATGCTAACCCTAACACATCTATGATAACTACGCTGCTTGCCATCAAAAAGGCTTCAGATACGAGCAACGCATGAACAACGTGGAGCTAGTGCCGCCTAGATCGCAAGATGCGATCTAGGCAAGCATGTCGCTTACCGGTAGAAACCCTCGAGACGAAGGAGTTGGCGATGCGCCGAGATTGATTTGTTGGTTGAACGTTGGTTGTTGTTTATTCCATAAACCCTAGATACATATTTATAGTCCGTAGACTCTCTAACCGTGGGAATAGTCCCAACCGGGCACGGGCCCAACTCTAACTAACCGACACGTATCCTACTATGTTACGTATACAAGGGCAAACTAGCCCAAACCTGCTATTCAAGGCCGATTCACGTATAACCTTCAATATATAATCTTCAACTCTATCTTGATCGCGGCCCACCTCTCGACCTGGTCAAATTCTCGGTGATAACAACTCGTATCCCACGAAAACGGCTAGAAATGCTCGAAATCACGAGTTTTGACGATGCCGCTAGAGTCATGTACCGTGGGTCACGGGGCATCGAAGTCTTCCCGGACCCGAAAACATGGACTATAGCCTACGAAAGCAGCCGGAAATGCTCGAAAGCACGAATTTTGACGATGCCGCTAGAGTCGTGTACCGTGGGTCACGGGGCATCGAAATCCTCCCGGGGCCCGAAATCGTGGACTATAGCCCACCAAAACGGCCCAAAAATGCTCGAAATCACGAGTTTTGACGATGCCGCTAGAGTCGTGTACCGTGGGTCATGGGGCATCAAAATCCTCCCGGGACCCGAAATCGTGGACTTTAGCCCACGAAAACGGCCGGAAATGCTCGAAATCACGAGTTTTGACGATGCCGCTAGAGTCATGTACCGTGGGTCACGGGGCATCGAAGTCTTCCCGGGACCCGAAAACGTGGACTATAGCCTACGAAAGCAGCCGGAAATGCTCGAAAGCACGAATTTTGACGATGCCGCTAGAGTCGTGTACCGAGGGTCACGGGGCATCGAAATCCTTCCGGACTCGAAAACGTGGACTATAGCCCACGAAAACAGCCGTAAATGCTCGAAATCACGAATTTTGACAATGCCGCTAGAGTCGCTTATCGTGGGTCACGGGGCATCGAAATCCTCTCGGGACCCGAAACCGTGGACTAGCCCACGAAAACGGCCGAAATGCTCGAAATCATGAGTTTTGACGATGCCGCTAGAGTCGTGTACCGTGGGTCACGGGGCATCGAAATCCTCCCGGGGCCCGAAATCGTGGACTATAGCCCACCAAAACGGCCAAAAATACTCGAAATCACGAGTTTTGATGATGCCGCTAGAGTCGTGTACCGTGGGTCACGGGGCATTGAATTCCTCCCGGGACCCGAAATCGTGGACTATAGCCCACGAAAACAGCCGGAAATGCTCGAAATCACGAGTTTTGATGATGCCGCTAGAATCGTGTACCGGGGGGTCACGGGGCATCGAAATCCTCCCGGGACCCGAAACCGTGGACTTTAGCCCACGAAAACGGCCGGAAACGCTCGAAATCACGAGTTTGGACGATGCCGCTAGAGTCATGTACCGTGGGTCACGGGGCATCGAAATCCTCCCGGGGCCCGAAATCGTGGACTTTAGCCCACGAAAACGGCTAGAAATGCTCGAAATCACGAGTTTTGACGATGCCGCTGGAGTCATGTACCGGGGGTCACGGGGCATCGAAATCCTCCCGGGGCCCGAAACCGTGGACTATAGCCCACGAAAACGGCCAAAAAATGCTCGAAATCACGAGTTTTGATGATGCCGCTAGAGTCATGTACTGTGGGTCACGGGGCAACGAAATCCTCCCGGGACACGAAAACGTGGACTATGGCCCACGAAAACAGCCAGAAATGCTCGAAATCACGAGTTTTGATGATGCCGCTAGAGTCGTGTACCGGGGAGTCACGGGGCATCGAAATCCTCCCGGGACCCGAAACCGTGGACTATAGCCCACGAAAACGGCCAGAAATGCTTGAAATCACTAGTTTTGATGATGCCGCAAGAGTCGTGTACCGGGGGTCACAGGGCATCGAAATCATCCCCTGACCCGAAAACCGTGGACTGTATCCCACGAAAACGGTCAGAAATGCTCGAAATCACGAGTTTTGATGATGCCGCTAGAGTCGTGTACCGTGGGTCACGGGGCATCGAAATCATCCTGGGACCCCAGAAACCGTGGACTATAGCTCACTAAAACGGCCAGAAATGCTTGAAATCACGAGTTTTGATGATGCCGCTAGAGTCGTGTACCGAGGGTCACAGGGCATCGAAATCATCCCCTGACCCGAAAACCGTGGGCTATATCCCACGAAAACGGCTAGAAATGCTCGAAATCACGAGTTTTGACGATGCCGCTAGAGTCATCTACCGGGGGTCATGCGGCATCGAAATCCTTCCGGGACCCGAAAACGTGGACTATAGCCCACTAAAACAGCTAGAAATGCTTGAAATCACTAGTTTGGATGATGCCGCTAGAGTCGTGTACCGGGGGTCACAGGACATCGAAATCATCCCCTGACCCGAAAACCGTGGGCTATATCCCACGAAAACGGCTAGAAATGCTCGAAATCACGAGTTTTGACGATGCCGCTAGAGTCGTGTACCGAGGGTCACAGGGCATCGAAATCATCCCCTGACCCGAAAACCGTGGGCTATATCCCACGAAAACGGCTAGAAATGCTCGAAATCACGAGTTTTGATGATGCCGCTAGAGTCATGTACCGGGGGTCATGCGGCATCGAAATCCTTCCGGGACCCGAAAACGTGGACTATAGCCCACTAAAACAGCGAAAAATGCTCGAAATCACGAATTTTGACAATGCCGCTAGAGTCGTTTACCGTGGGTCACGGGGCATCGAAATCCTCTCGGGACCCGAAACCGTGGACTAGCCCACGAAAACGGCCAGAAATGCTCGAAATCACGAGTTTTGACGATGCCGCTAGAGTCATGTACCGGGGGTCACGGGGCATCGAAGTCCTCCCGGGACCCAAAAACGTGGACTATAGCCCACGAAAACAGCCGGAAATGCTCGAAATCACGAGTTTTGACGATGCCGCTAGAGTCGTGTACCGTGGGTCACGGGGCATCGAAGTCCTTCCGGGACCCGAAATCGTGGACTTTAGCCCACGAAAACGGCCGGAAACGCTCGAAATCACGAGTTTGGACGATGCCGCTAGAGTCATGTACCGTGGGTCACGGGGCATCGAAATCCTCCCGGGGCCCGAAATCGTGGACTTTAGCCCACGAAAACGGCTAGAAATGCTCGAAATCACGAGTTTTGACGATGCCGCTGGAGTCATGTACCGGGGGTCACGGGGCATCGAAATCCTCCCGGGGCCCGAAACCGTGGACATAGCCCACGAAAACGGCCAAAAAATGCTCGAAATCACGAGTTTTGATGATGCCGCTAGAGTCATGTATTGTGGGTCACGGGGCAACGAAATCCTCCCGGGACACGAAAACGTGGACTATGGCCCACGAAAACAGCCAGAAATGCTCGAAATCACGAGTTTTGATGATGCCGCTAGAGTCGTGTACCGGGGGGGCACGGGGCATCGAAATCCTCCCGGACCCGAAACCGTGGACAATAGCCCACGAAAACGGCCAGAAATGCTTGAAATCACTAGTTTTGATGATGCCGCAAGAGTCGTGTACCGGGGGTCACAGGGCATCGAAATCATCCCCTGACCCGAAAACCGTGGACTGTAGCCCACGAAAACGGTCAGAAATGCTCGAAATCACGAGTTTTGATGATGCCGCTAGAGTCATGTACTAGGGGTCACGGGGCATCGAAATCCTCCCGGGACCCGAAAACGTGGACTATAGCCCACGAAAACAGCCAAAAATGTTCGAAATCACGAATTTTGACAATGCCGCTAGAGTCGTGTACCGTGGGTCACGGGGCATCGAAATCCTCCCAGGACCCGAAATCGTGGACTCCACGAAAACGGCCAGAAATGCTTGAAATCACTAGTTTGGATGATGCCGCTAGAGTCGTGTACCGTGGGTCACGGGCCATCGAAATCATCCTGGGTCCCCAGAAACTGTGGACTATAGCCCATGAAAATGGCCAGAAATGCTTGAAATCACGAGTTTTGACGATGCCGCTAGAGTCGTGTCCCGTGGGTCACGGGGCATCAAAATCCTTCCGGGACCCGAAATCGTGGACTTTAGCCCACGAAAACGGCCGGAAATGTTCGAAATCACGAGTTTTGACGATGCCGCTAGAGTCGTGTACCGTGGGTCACGGGGCATCGAAATCCTCCCGGGGCCCGAAATCGTGGACTATAGCCCACCAAAACGGCCAAAAATGCTCGAAATCACGAGTTTTGATGATGCCGCTAGAGTCGTGTACCGTGGGTCACGGGGCATTGAATTCCTCCCGAGACCCGAAATCGTGGACTATAGCCCACGAAAACAGCCAGAAATGCTCGAAATCACGAGTTTTGACGATGCCGCTAGAGTCGTGTACCGGGGGTCACGGGGCATCGAAATCCTCCCGGGACCCGAAACCGTGGACTATAGCCCACGAAAACGGCCAGAAATGCTTGAAATCACGAGTTTTGACGATGCCGCTAGAGTCGTGTACCGTGGGTCACGGGGCATCGAAATCCTCCTAGGACCCGAAACCGTGGACTTTAGCCCACGAAAACGCCCGGAAATGCTCGAAATCACGAGTTTTGACGATGCCGCCAGAGTCATGTACCGGGGGTCACGGGGCATCGAAGTCCTCCCGGGGCCCGAAATCGTGGACTATAGCCCACTAAAACGGCCAAAAAATGCTCGAAATCACGAGTTTTGATGATGCCGCTAGAGTCGTGTACCGTGGGTCACGGAGCATCAAAATCCTTCCGGGACCCGAAATCGTGGACTTTAGCCCACGAAAACGGCCGGAAATGCTCGAAATCACGAGTTTTGACGATGCCGCTAGAGTCGTGTACCGTGGGTCACGGGGCATCAAAATCCTCCCGGGCCCGAAATCGTGGACTATAGCCCACCAAAATGGCCAAAACATGCTCGAAATCACGAGTTTTGATGATGCCGCTAGAGTCGTGTACCGTGGGTCACGGGGCATCAAAATCCTCCTGGGACCCCAGAAACCGTGGACTATAGCCCACGAAAATGGCCAGAAATGCTTGAAATCACTAGTTTTGATGATGCCGCTAGAGTCGTGTACCGGGGGTCACAGGGCATCGAAATCATCCCCTGACCCGAAAACCGTGGACTATAGCCCACGAAAACGGCCAGAAATGCTTGAAATCACTAGTTTGGATGATGCCGTTAGAGTCGTGTACCGAGGGTCACGAGGCATCGAAATCATCCCCGACCCGAAAACCGTGGGCTATATCCCACGAAAACGGCTAGAAATGCTCGAAATCACGAGTTTTGACGATGCCGCTAGAGTCATGTACCGGGGGTCACGGGGCATCGAAATCCTCCCAAGACCCGAAAACGTGGACTATAGCCCACGAAAACAGCCAGAAATGCTCGAAATCACGAATTTTGACGATGCCGCTAGAGTCGTTTACCGTGGGTCACTGGGCATCGAAATCCTCTCGGCACCCGAAACCGTGGACTTTAGCCCACGAAAACGGCCAGAAATGCTCGAAATCATGAGTTTTGACGATGCCGCTAGAGTCGTGTACCGTGGGTCACGGGGCATCGAAATCCTCCTAGGACCCGAAACCGTGGACTTTAGCCCACGAAAACGCCCGGAAATGCTCGAAATCACGAGTTTTGACGATGCCGCCGAAGTCATGTACCGGGGGTCACGGGGCATCGAAGTCCTCCCGGGGCCCGAAATCGTGGACTATAGCCCACTAAAACGGCCAAAAATGCTCGAAATCACGAGTTTTGATGATGCCGCTAGAGTCGTGTACCGTGGGTCACGGAGCATCAAAATCCTTCCGGACCCGAAACCGTGGACTTTAGCCCACGAAAACGGCCGGAAATGCTCGAAATCACGAGTTTTGACGATGCCGCTAGAGTCGTGTACCGTGGGTCACGGGGCATCAAAATCCTCCCGGGGCCCGAAATCGTGGACTATAGCCCACCAAAACGGCCAAAACATGCTCGAAATCACGAGTTTTGATGATGCCGCTAGAGTCGTGTACCGTGGGTCACGGAGCATCAAAATCCTTCCGGGACCCGAAATCGTGGACTTTAGCCCACGAAAACGGCCGGAAATGCTCGAAATCACGAGTTTTGACGATGCCGCTAGAGTCGTGTACCGTGGGTCACGGGCATCAAAATCCTCCCGGGGCCCGAAATCGTGGACTATAGCCCACCAAAACGGCCAAAACATGCTCGAAATCACGAGTTTTGATGATGCCGCTAGAGTCGTGTACCGTGGGTCACGGGGCATCAAAATCCTCCTGGGACCCCAGAAACCGTGGACTATAGCCCTCGAAAATGGCCAGAAATGCTTGAAATCACTAGTTTTGATGATGCCGCTAGAGTCGTGTACCGGGGGTCACAGGGCATCGAAATCATCCCCTGACCCGAAAACCGTGGACTATAGCCCACGAAAACGGCCGGAAATGCTTGAAATCACTAGTTTGGATGATGCCGTTAGAGTCGTGTACCGAGGGTCACAGGGCATCGAAATCATCCCTCGACCCGAAAACCGTGGGCTATATCCCACGAAAACGGCTAGAAATGCTCGAAATCACGAGTTTTGACGATGCCGCTAGAGTCATGTACCGGGGGTCACGGGGCATCGAAATCCTCCCAAGACCCGAAAACGTGGACTATAGCCCACGAAAACAGCCAAAAATGCTCGAAATCACGAATTTTGACAATGCCGCTAGAGTCGTTTACCGTGGGTCACTGGGCATCGAAATCCTCTCGGGACCCGAAACCGTGGACTTTAGCCCACGAAAACGGCCAGAAATGCTCGAAATCATGAGTTTTGACGATGCCGCTAGAGTCGTGTACCGTGGGTCACGGGGCATCGAAATCCTCCTAGGACCCGAAACCGTGGACTTTAGCCCACGAAAACGCCCGGAAATGCTCGAAATCACGAGTTTTGACGATGCCGCCGTAGTCATGTACCGGGGGTCACGGGGCATCGAAGTCCTCCCGGGGCCCGAAATCGTGGACTATAGCCCACTAAAACGGCCAAAAAATGCTCGAAATCACGAGTTTTGATGATGCCGCTAGAGTCGTGTACCGTGGGTCACGGAGCATCAAAATCCTTCCGGGACCCGAAATCGTGGACTTTAGCCCACGAAAACGGCCGGAAATGCTCGAAATCACGAGTTTTGACGATGCCGCTAGAGTCGTGTACCGTGGGTCACGGGGCATCAAAATCCTCCCGGGGCCCGAAATCGTGGACTATAGCCCACCAAAATGGCCAAAACATGCTCGAAATCACGAGTTTTGATGATGCCGCTAGAGTCGTGTACCGTGGGTCACGGGGCATCAAAATCCTCCCGGGGCCCGAAATCGTGGACTATAGCCCACCAAAATGGCCAAAACATGCTCGAAATCACGAGTTTTGATGATGCCGCTAGAGTCGTGTACCGTGGGTCACGGGGCATCAAAATCCTCCTCGGGACCCCAGAAACCGTGGACTATAGCCCACGAAAATGGCCAGAAATGCTTGAAATCACTAGTTTTGATGATGCCGCTAGAGTCGTGTACCGGGGTCACAGGGCATCGAAATCATCCCTCGACCCGAAAACCGTGGACTATAGCCCACGAAAACGGCCAGAAATGCTTGAAATCACTAGTTTGGATGATGCCGTTAGAGTTGTGTACCGAGGGTCACAGGGGCATCGAAATCATCCCCCGACCCGAAAACCGTGGGCTATATCCCACGAAAACGGCTAGAAATGCACGAAATCACGAGTTTTGACGATGCCGCTAGAGTCATGTACCGGGGGTCACGGGGCATCGAAATCCTCCCAAGACCCGAAAACGTGGACTATAGCCCACGAAAACAGCCAAAAATGCTCGAAATCACGAATTTTGACAATGCCGCTAGAGTCGTTTACCGTGGGTCACTGGGGCATCGAAATCCTCTCGGGACCCGAAACCGTGGACTTTAGCCCACGAAAACGGCCAGTAAATGCTCGAAATCATGAGTTTTGACGATGCCGCTAGAGTCGTGTACCGTGGGTCACGGGGCATCGAAATCCTCCTAGGACCCGAAACCGTGGACTTTAGCCCACGAAAACGCCCGGAAATGCTCGAAATCACGAGTTTTGACGATGCCGCCAGAGTCATGTACCGGGGGTCACGGGGCATCGAAGTCCTCCCGGGGCCCGAAATCGTGGACTATAGCCCACTAAAACGGCCAAAAATGCTCGAAATCACGAGTTTTGATGATGCCGCTAGAGTCGTGTACCGTGGGTCACGGAGCATCAAAATCCTTCCGGGACCCGAAATCGTGGACTTAAGCCCACGAAAACGGCCGGAAATGCTCGAAATCACGAGTTTTGACGATGCCGCTAGAGTCGTGTACCGTGGGTCACGGGGCATCAAAATCCTCCCGGGGCCCGAAATCGTGGACTATAGCCCACCAAAACGGCCAAAACATGCTCGAAATCACGACTTTTGATGATGCCGCTAGAGTCGTGTACCGTGGGTCACGGAGCATCAAAATCCTTCCGGGACCCGAAATCGTGGACTTTAGCCCACGAAAACGGCCGGAAATGCTCGAAATCACGAGTTTTGACGATGCCGCTAGAGTCGTGTACCGTGGGTCACGGGGCATCAAAATCCTCCCGGGGCCCGAAATCGTGGACTATAGCCCACCAAAACGGCCAAAACATGCTCGAAATCACGAGTTTTGATGATGCCGCTAGAGTCGTGTACCGTGGGTCACGGGGCATCAAAATCCTCCCGGGACCCCAGAAACCGTGGACTATAGCCCTCGAAAATGGCCGTAAATGCTTGAAATCACTAGTTTTGATGATGCCGCTAGAGTCGTGTACCGGGGGTCACAGGGCATCGAAATCATCCCCCGACTCGAAAACCGTGGACTATAGCCCACGAAAACGGCCAGAAATGCTTGAAATCACTAGTTTGGATGATGCCGTTAGAGTCGTGTACCGAGGGTCACAGGGCATCGAAATCATCCCCTGACCCGAAAACCGTGGGCTATATCCCACGAAAACGGCTAGAAATGCTCGAAATCACGAGTTTTGACGATGCCGCTAGAGTCATGTACCGGGGGTCACGGGGCATCGAAATCCTCCCAAGACCCGAAAACGTGGACTATAGCCCACGAAAACAGCCAAAAATGCTCGAAATCACGAATTTTGACAATGCCGCTAGAGTCGTTTACCGTGGGTCACTCGGGCATCGAAATCCTCTCGGGACCCGAAACCGTGGACTTTAGCCCACGAAAACGGCCGAAATGCTCGAAATCATGAGTTTTGACGATGCCGCTAGAGTCGTGTACCGTGGGTCACGGGGCATCGAAATCCTCCTAGGACCCGAAACCGTGGACTTTAGCCCACGAAAACGCCCGGAAATGCTCGAAATCACGAGTTTTGACGATGCCGCCAGAGTCATGTACCGGGGTCACGGGGCATCGAAGTCCTCCCGGGCCCGAAATCGTGGACTATAGCCCACTAAAACGGCCATAAAATGCTCGAAATCACGAGTTTTGATGATGCCGCTAGAGTCGTGTACCGTGGGTCACGGAGCATCAAAATCCTTCCGGGACCCGAAATCGTGGACTTTAGCCCACGAAAACGGCCGGAAATGCTCGAAATCACGAGTTTTGACGATGCCGCTAGAGTCGTGTACCGTGGGTCACGGGGCATCAAAATCCTCCCGGGCCCGAAATCGTGGACTATAGCCCACCAAAATGGCCAAAACATGCTCGAAATCACGAGTTTTGATGATGCCGCTAGAGTCGTGTACCGTGGGTCACGGGGCATCAAAATCCTCCCGGGACCCCGAAACCGTGGACTATAGCCCACGAAAATGGCCGTAAATGCTTGAAATCACTAGTTTTGATGATGCCGCTAGAGTCGTGTACCGGGGGTCACAGGGCATCGAAATCATCCCCTGACCCGAAAACCGTGGACTATAGCCCACGAAAACGGCCAGAAATGCTTGAAATCACTAGTTTGGATGATGCCGTTAGAGTTGTGTACCGAGGGTCACAGGGCATCGAAATCATCCCCTGACCCGAAAACCGTGGGCTATATCCCACGAAAACGGCTAGAAATGCACGAAATCACGAGTTTTGACGATGCCGCTAGAGTCATGTACCGGGGGTCACGGGGCATCGAAATCCTCCCAAGACCCGAAAACGTGGACTATAGCCCACGAAAACAGCCAAAAATGCTCGAAATCACGAATTTTGACAATGCCGCTAGAGTCGTTTACCGTGGGTCATCGGGCATCGAAATCCTCTCGGGACCCGAAACCGTGGACTTTAGCCCACGAAAACGGCCGTAAATGCTCGAAATCATGAGTTTTGACGATGCCGCTAGAGTCGTGTACCGTGGGTCACGGGGCATCGAAATCCTCCTAGGACCCGAAACCGTGGACTTTAGCCCACGAAAACGCCCGGAAATGCTCGAAATCACGAGTTTTGACGATGCCGCCAGAGTCATGTACCGGGGGTCACGGGGCATCGAAGTCCTCCCGGGGCCCGAAATCGTGGACTATAGCCCACTAAAACGGCCATAAAATGCTCGAAATCACGAGTTTTGATGATGCCGCTAGAGTCGTGTACCGTGGGTCACGGAGCATCAAAATCCTTCCGGGACCCGAAATCGTGGACTTTAGCCCACGAAAACGGCCGGAAATGCTCGAAATCACGAGTTTTGACGATGCCGCTAGAGTCGTGTACCGTGGGTCACGGGGCATCAAAATCCTCCCGGGGCCCGAAATCGTGGACTGTAGCCCACCAAAACGGCCAAAACATGCTCGAAATCACGAGTTTTGATGATGCCGCTAGAGTCGTGTACCGTGGGTCACGGGTCATCAAAATCCTCCTGGGACCCCAGAAACCGTGGACTATAGCCCACGAAAATGGCCAGAAATGCTTGAAATCACTAGTTTTGATGATGCCGCTAGAGTCGTGTACCGGGGGTCACAGGGCATCGAAATCATCCCCTGACCCGAAAACCGTGGACTATAGCCCACGAAAACGGCCAGAAATGCTTGAAATCACTAGTTTGGATGATGCCGTTAGAGTCGTGTACCGAGGGTCACAGGGCATCGAAATCATCCCCTGACCCGAAAACCGTGGGCTATATCCCACGAAAACGGCTAGAAATGCTCGAAATCACGAGTTTTGACGATGCCATTAGAGTCATGTACCGGGGGTCACGGGGCATCGAAATCCTCCCAAGACCCGAAAACGTGGACTATAGCCCACGAAAACAGCCAAAAATGCTCGAAATCACGAATTTTGACAATGCCGCTAGAGTTGTTTACCGTGGGTCACTGGGCATCGAAATCCTCTCGGGACCCGAAACCGTGGATTTGAGCCCACGAAAACGGCCAGAAATGCTCGAAATCATGAGTTTTGACGATGCCGCTAGAGTCGTGTACCGTGGGTCACGGGACATCGAAATCCTCCTAGGACCCGAAACCGTGGACTTTAGCCCACGAAAACGCCCGGAAATGCTCGAAATCACGAGTTTTGACGATGCCGCCAGAGTCATGTACCGGGGGTCACGGGGCATCGAAGTCCTCCGGGGCCCGAAATCGTGGACTATAGCCCACTAAAACGGCCAAAAATGCTCGAAATCACGAGTTTTGATGATGCCGCTAGAGTCGTGTACCGTGGGTCACGGAGCATCAAAATCCTTCCGGGACCCGAAATCGTGGACTTAAGCCCACGAAAACGGCCGGAAATGCTCGAAATCACGAGGTTTGACGATGCCGCTAGAGTCGTGTACCGTGGGTCACGGGGCATCAAAATCCTCCCGGGGCCCGAAATCGTGGACTATAGCCCACCAAAACGGCCAAAACATGCTCGAAATCACGAGTTTTGATGATACCGCTAGAGTCGTGTACCGTGGGTCACGGAGCATCAAAATCCTTCCGGGACCCGAAATCGTGGACTTTAGCCCACGAAAACGGCCGGAAATGCTCGAAATCACGAGTTTTGACGATGCCGCTAGAGTCGTGTACCGTGGGTCACGGGGCATCAAAATCCTCCCGGGCCCGAAATCGTGGACTATAGCCCACCAAAACGGCCAAAACATGCTCGAAATCACGAGTTTTGATGATGCCGCTAGAGTCGTGTACCGTGGGTCACGGGGCATCAAAATCCTCCCGGGACCCCGTAAACCGTGGACTATAGCCCTCGAAAATGGCCAGAAATGCTTGAAATCACTAGTTTTGATGATGCCGCTAGAGTCGTGTACCGGGGGTCACAGGGCATCGAAATCATCCCCTGACCCGAAAACCGTGGACTATAGCCCACGAAAACGGCCAGAAATGCTTGAAATCACTAGTTTGGATGATGCCGTTAGAGTCGTGTACCGAGGGTCACGAGGCATCGAAATCATCCCCCGACCCGAAAACCGTGGGCTATATCCCACGAAAACGGCTAGAAATGCTCGAAATCACGAGTTTTGACGATGCCGCTAGAGTCATGTACCGGGGGTCACGGGCATCGAAATCCTCCCAAGACCCGAAAACGTGGACTATAGCCCACGAAAACAGCCAAAAATGCTCGAAATCACGAATTTTGACAATGCCGCTAGAGTCGTTTACCGTGGGTCACTGGGCATCGAAATCCTCTCGGGACCCGAAACCGTGGACTTTAGCCCACGAAAACGGCCAGAAATGCTCGAAATCATGAGTTTTGACGATGCCGCTAGAGTCGTGTACCGTGGGTCACGGGCATCGAAATCCTCCTAGGACCCGAAACCGTGGACTTTAGCCCACGAAAACGCCCGGAAATGCTCGAAATCACGAGTTTTGACGATGCCGCCGCAGTCATGTACCGGGGGTCACGGGGCATCGAAGTCCTCCCGGGCCCGAAATCGTGGACTATAGCCCACTAAAACGGCCAAAAAATGCTCGAAATCACGAGTTTTGATGATGCCGCTAGAGTCGTGTACCGTGGGTCACGGAGCATCAAAATCCTTCCGGACCCGAAATCGTGGACTTTAGCCCACGAAAACGGCCGGAAATGCTCGAAATCACGAGTTTTGACGATGCCGCTAGAGTCGTGTACCGTGGGTCACGGGGCATCAAAATCCTCCCGGGCCCGAAATCGTGGACTATAGCCCACCAAAATGGCCAAAACATGCTCGAAATCACGAGTTTTGATGATGCCGCTAGAGTCGTGTACCGTGGGTCACGGGGCATCAAAATCCTCCCGGGACCCCGTAAACCGTGGACTATAGCCCACGAAAATGGCCATAAATGCTTGAAATCACTAGTTTTGATGATGCCGCTAGAGTCGTGTACCGGGGGTCACAGGGCATCGAAATCATCCCTGGACCCGAAAACCGTGGACTATAGCCCACGAAAACGGCCAGAAATGCTTGAAATCACTAGTTTGGATGATGCCGTTAGAGTTGTGTACCGAGGGTCACAGGGCATCGAAATCATCCCCTGACCCGAAAACCGTGGGCTATATCCCACGAAAACGGCTAGAAATGCACGAAATCACGAGTTTTGACGATGCCGCTAGAGTCATGTACCGGGGGTCACCGGGCATCGAAATCCTCCCAAGACCCGAAAACGTGGACTATAGCCCACGAAAACAGCCAAAAATGCTCGAAATCACGAATTTTGACAATGCCGCTAGAGTCGTTTACCGTGGGTCACTGGGCATCGAAATCCTCTCGGGACCCGAAACCGTGGACTTTAGCCCACGAAAACGGCCAGAAATGCTCGAAATCATGAGTTTTGACGATGCCGCTAGAGTCGTGTACCGTGGGTCACGGGGCATCGAAATCCTCCTAGGACCCGAAACCGTGGACTTTAGCCCACGAAAACGCCCGGAAATGCTCGAAATCACGAGTTTTGACGATGCCGCCAGAGTCATGTACCGGGGTCACGGGGCATCGAAGTCCTCCCGGGGCCCGAAATCGTGGACTATAGCTCACTAAAACGGCCATAAAATGCTCGAAATCACGAGTTTTGATGATGCCGCTAGAGTCGTGTACCGTGGGTCACGGAGCATCAAAATCCTTCCGGGACCCGAAATCGTGGACTTTAGCCCACGAAAACGGCCGGAAATGCTCGAAATCACGAGTTTTGACGATGCCGCTAGAGTCGTGTACCGTGGGTCACGGGGCATCAAAATCCTCCCGGGGCCCGAAATCGTGGACTATAGCCCACCAAAACGGCCAAAACATGCTCGAAATCACGAGTTTTGATGATGCCGCTAGAGTCGTGTACCGTGGGTCACGGGTCATCAAAATCCTCCTGGGACCCCAGAAACCGTGGACTATAGCCCACGAAAATGGCCGTAAATGCTTGAAATCACTAGTTTTGATGATGCCGCTAGAGTCGTGTACCGGGGTCACAGGGCATCGAAATCATCCCCTGACCCGAAAACCGTGGACTATAGCCCACGAAAACGGCCAGAAATGCTTGAAATCACTAGTTTGGATGATGCCGTTAGAGTCGTGTACCGAGGGTCACAGGGCATCGAAATCATCCCCTGACCCGAAAACCGTGGGCTATATCCCACGAAAACGGCTAGAAATGCTCGAAATCACGAGTTTTGACGATGCCACTAGAGTCATGTACCGAGGGTCACGGACATCGAAATCCTCCCAAGACCCGAAAACGTGGACTATAGCCCACGAAAACAGCCAAAAATGCTCGAAATCACGAATTTTGACAATGCCGCTAGAGTTGTTTACCGTGGGTCACTGGGCATCGAAATCCTCTCGGGACCCGAAACCGTGGACTTTAGCCCACGAAAACGGCCAGAAATGCTCGAAATCATGAGTTTTGACGATGCCGCTAGAGTCGTGTACCGTGGGTCACGGGACATCGAAATCCTCCTAGGACCCGAAACCGTGGACTTTAGCCCACGAAAACGCCCGGAAATGCTCGAAATCACGAGTTTTGACGATGCCGCCGCAGTCATGTACCGGGGGTCACGGGGCATCGAAGTCCTCCCGGGCCCGAAATCGTGGACTATAGCCCACTAAAACGGCCAAAAATGCTCGAAATCACGAGTTTTGATGATGCCGCTAGAGTCGTGTACCGTGGGTCACGGAGCATCAAAATCCTTCCGGGACCCGAAATCGTGGACTTTAGCCCACGAAAACGGCCGGGAATGTTCGAAATCACGAGTTTTGACGATACCGCTAGAGTCGTGTACCGTGGGTCACGGGGCATCAAAATCCTCCCGGGGCCCGAAATCTTGGACTATAGCCCACCAAAACGGCCAAAACATGCTCGAAATCACGAGTTTTGATGATGCCGCTAGAGTCGTGTACCGTGGGTCACGGGGCATCAAAATCCTCCCGGGACCCCGAAACCGTGGACTATAGCCCACGAAAATGGCCATAAATGCTTGAAATCACGAGTTTTGATGATGCCGCTAGAGTCGTGTACCGGGGGTCACGGGGCATCGAAATCCTCCCGGGACCCGAAACCGTGGACTATAGCCCACGAAAACGGCCAGAAATGCTTGAAATCACTAGTTTGGATGATGGTGCTAGAGTCGTGTACCGAGGGTCACAGGGCATCGAAATCATCCCCTGACCAGAAAACCGTGGGCTATATCCCACGAAAACGGCTAGAAATGCTCGAAATCATGAGTTTTGACGATGCCGCTAGAGTCATGTACCGGGGGTCACGGGGCATCGAAATCCTCCCGGGACCCAAAAACGTGGACTATAGCCCACGAAAACAGCCAAAAATGCTCGAAATCACGAATTTTGACAATGCCGCTAGAGTCGTTTACCGTGGGTCACGGGGCATCGAAATCCTCTCGGGACCCGAAACCGTGGACTAGCCCACGAAAACGGCTAGAAATGCTCGAAATCATGAGTTTTGACGATGCCGCTAGAGTCGTGTACCGTGGGTCACGGGGCATCGAAATCCTCCTAGGACCCGAAAACGTGGACTGGACTATAGCCCACGAAAACAGCCAGAAATGCTCGAAATCACGAGTTTTGACGATGCCGCTAGAGTCATGTACCGGGGGTCACAGGGCATCGAAGTCCTCCCGGGACCCGAAAACGTGGACTATAGCCCACGAAAACAGCCGGAAATGCTCGAAATCACGAGTTTTGACGATGCCGCTAGAGTCGTGTACCGTGGGTCACGGGGCATCAAAATCCTTCCGGGACCCGAAATCGTGGACTTTAGCCCACGAAAACGGCCGGAAATGCTCGAAATCACGAGTTTTGACGATGCCGCTAGAGTCATGTACCGTGGGTCACGGGGCATCGAAATCCTCCCGGGGCCCGAAATCGTGGACTATAGCCCACCAAAACGGCCAAAAAATTATCGAAATCACGAGTTTTGATGATGCCGCTAGAGTCACCATCCTTTCTTTGAGCACTTTCTTGAGAGCACAACTGTCATTCTTAGTATAATATGCTTGTCCCAAAATGTGATTGACTGTGGTATAACTTTGATGCTTTTATCTTTGACAATCTCTACTTCTAGTCTTTCCATGAACCTCAAAGGTGCCCGAGCATTTATGTTTTGCTGTACAAATACGGGCAAGCGAGATACCACTTTATCATACCCTTTTATGAACATTGCAATCCTGCTGATAGACATGATTCATGATGCTTGTTATTAATTTATTGGTACCTTTCCATGATTGACATAGCTATTAGATGATCTTATTTGCATACATCTTATTATCAATTGCCTAAGTACTTGTCCATATCATGAGAATATTTACATCATATGAACAAATGTGTTCGTGAAAGTTCTTTTATCGCACTCGGTTGTTAACTGAATTGCTTGAGGACAAGCAATAAGCTAAGCTTGGGGGAGTTGATACGTCCAAAACGTATCTACTTTCCCGAACACTTTTGCTATTGTTTTGCCTCTAATTTGTGTATTTTGGATACAACTAACACGGACTAACGCTGTTTTCAGCAGAATTGCCCTGGTGTCTTGTTTTTGTGCAGAAATTCAACTTTCAGGAAAATCCTCGGAATTTATGTCGAAGGGCTTATTTTTCCAGAAGAATCACGAAGCCAGAAGGGCAAGCCTGGGGGGGGCCAGGCCCCCCAGACACTAGGCCGGCGCGGCCTGTAGGGGGGGCGCGCCGCCCTAGCGTGTGGGCCCCTCGGCCGGCCTCTGACGCCCTCCTCTGGACTACTTAAGGGTTTCGATCTAAAAACGAGAGACGGGAAGTCGAAGTCGCCAGAAACCATCCAGAACGCCGCCACCATCGCGAAACTCCATCTCGGGACCAGAAACTCCGTTCTGGCACTCCGCCGGGACGGGGAATTGGAGGAGATCATCGCCATCATCACCACCGAAGCCTCTCCATCGACCAGCCATGTTTCCCCCATCCATGTGTGAGTAATTCCCCCATTTGTAGGCTGAAGGGGATGGTAGGGATTGGATGAGATTGGTCATGTAATAGCATAAGATTGTTAGGGCATAGTGCCTAGTGTCCAGTAATTGGTACTTTGATGATATTGTTGCAACTTGTTATGCTTAATGCTTGTCACTAGGGCCCGAGTGCCATGATCTCAGATCTGAACATGTTATTATTTCATGATGATATTCATTGTTTTATGATCTTACCTGCAAGTTGTATACACATGTCGCTGTCTGGAACCCGAGGCCCGAAAGTGACAGAAATTGGGACAACCGGAGGGGAAGGCGGTGATGTGAGGATCACATGTGTTCACGGAGTGTTAATGCTTTGCTCCGGTGCTCTATTAAAAGGAGTACCTTAATTTCCGATAGATTCCCTAGAGGCCCGGCTGCCACCGGCTGGTAGGACAAAAGATGTTGTGCAAGTTTCTCATTGCGAGCACGTACGACTAAATATGGAACACATGCCTATGGATTGCTTAGTACTTGGATACCGTTTTATTATTATCTGCAAATGCCCTGCTTTGATTGTTACATGAGTTTCTCTCATCCATGCAACGCCCGTTCATCCATCCCTGTGCCTACAGTATTTTAATCCTGCTGTTTACTATAATCACTACTACTGTCTTTGTTACTCTGCTGCTGTTATTTCACTACTGCTACTCGCTATAAAGCTGTTACTATCGATAAACTCTTGCGAGCAAGTCTATTTCCAGTGCGGCTGAATTGACAACTCCGCTGTTAAGGCTTTCAAGTATTCTTTGTCTCCCCTTGTGTCGAATCAATAAATTGGGTTTTACTTCCCGCGAAGACTGTTGCGACCCCCTATACTTGTGGGTTATCAGGTCCCAGCAGGATTATGATGCCCCGTGACCCCCCGGTACACGACTCTAGCGGCATCTTCAAAACTCATGATTTCGAGAATTTCTGGCTGTTTTCGTGGGCTAGTCCACGGTTTCGGGTCCCGAGACGAATTAGATGCCCCGTGACCCATGGTACACGACTCTAGCGGCATGGTCAAAACTCGTGATTTCAAGCATTCCTGGCTGTTTTCGTGGGCTATAGTCCACGTTTTCGGGTCCCGGGAGGATTTCGATGCCCCGTGACCCCCGGTATACGACTCTAGCGGCATCATCAAAACTCATGATCCGGCGCATTTCTGGCCGTTTTGGTGGGCTATAGTCCACGGTTTTCGGGTCCCGGGAGGATTTCGATGCCCCGTGACCCCCGGTACACGACTCTAGCGGCATCATTAGAACTCATGATTTCGAGCATATCCTCGTGATTTCGAGCATTTCTGCCCGTTTTGGTAGGCTATAGCCCTCGGTTTCGGGCCCGGGAGGATTTCGATGCCCCGTGATCCCTCGGTACATGACTCTAGCGGCATCGTCAAACTCGTGATTTCGAGCATTTCTGGCCGTTTTTGTGGGCTATAGTCCACGGTTTTTGGGGTCCCGAGAGGATTTCGATGCCCCGTGACCCACGGTACATGACTCTAGCGGCATCTTCAAAACTCGTGATTTCGAGCATTTCTGGCCGTTTTCGTGGGCTATAGTCCACGGTTTCGGGTCTGCTTGCCGTGGGCGTAGTAGCTTCCTTGTGACGGTAAAGCACTCGTCCGTTGGGAACCCCAAGAGGAAGGTATGATGTTGTACAGCAGCAAGTTTTCCCTCAGTAAGAAACCAAGGTTTATCGAACCAGTAGGAGTCAACAAGCACGTTGAAGGTTGTTGGTGACGGAGTGTAGTGCGGCGCAACACCAGGGATTCCGGCGCCAACCTGGAACCTGCACAACACAATCCAAGTACTTTACCCCAACTTAACAGTGAGGTTGTCAATCTCACCGGCTTGCTGTAACAAAGGATTAGATGTATAGTGTGGAAGATGTTGTTTGCAGAAAACAGTAGAACAAGTATTGCAGTAGATTGTATTCGATGTAAAAGAATGGACCGGGGTCCACAGTTCACTAGTGGTGTCTCTCCCATAAGATAAATAGCATGTTGGGTGAACAAATTACAGTTGGGAAATTGACAAATAAGGAGAGCATAACAATGCACATACATGTTATGATGAGTAGTGTGAGATTTATTTGGGCATTCCGACAAAGTACATAGACCGTTATCCAGCATGCATCTATGCCTAAAAAGTCCACCTTCAGGTTATCATCCGAACCCCCTCCAGTATTAAGTTGCAAACAACAGACAATTGCATTAAGTATGGTGCATAATGTAATCAACAAATACATCCTTAGATATAGTATTGATGTTTTATCCCTAGTGGCAACAACACATCCACAACCTTAGAGGTTGCTGTCACTCCCCCAGATTTAATGGAGGCATGAACCCACTATCGAGCATAATTACCCCCTCTTGGAGTTACAAGTAACGACTTGGCCAGAGCCTCTACTAGCAACGGAGAGCATGCAAGATCATAAACAACACATAGATAGATTGATAATCAACATAGCATAGTATTTCATATTCATCAGATCCCAACAAGCGCAACATGTAGCATTACAGATAGATGATCTTGATCATGTTAGGCAGCTCACAAGATCCAACAATGATATCACAATGAGGAGAAGACGACCATCTAGCTACTGCTATGGACCCATAGTCCAGGGGTGAACTACTCACACATCAATCCGGAGGCGACCATGGCGGTGTAGAGTCCTCCAGGAGATGATTCCCCTCTCCGGCGGGGTGCCGGAGGCGATCTCCTGAATCCCCCGAGATGGGATTGGCGGCGGCGGCGTCTTTGGAAGGTTTTCCGTATCGTGGCTCTCGGTACTGGAACTATCATTGACGAAGGCTTAAGTAGGCGGAAGGGTAGGTCAAGGGGCGTCACGGGGGGCCCACACCACAGGTCCGCACGGCCAGGGCTTGGGCCGCGCCGCCCTGGTGTCTGGCCACCTCGTGGCCCCACTTCGTGACTCCTTCGGTGTTCTGGAAGCTTCGTGGAAAAAATAGGACCCTGGGCGTTGATTTCGTCAAATTCCGAGAATATTTCCTTACTAGGATTTCTGAAACCAAAAATAGCAGAAAATAGCAACTAGCTCTTCGGCATCTCGTTAATAGGTTAGTGCCGGAAAATGCATAATAATGACATATAATGTGTATAAAACATGTGAGTATCATCATAAAAGTAGCATGGAACATAAGAAATTATAGATACGTTTGAGACGTATCATGCATCCCCAAGCTTAGTTCCTACTCGTCCCGAGTAGGTAAACGATAACAAAGATAATTTCTTAAGTGACAATGCTACCATAATCTTGATCAATACTATTGTAAGCACATGTAATGAATGCAGCGATTCGAAACAATGGTAAATACAATGAGTAAACAATTGAATCATATAGCAAAGACTTTTCATGAATAGTACTTTCAAGACAAGCATCAATAAGTCTTGCATAAGAGTTAACTCATAAAGCAATAAATTCATAGTAAAGGCATTGAAGCAACACAAAGGAAGATATAAGTTTCAGCAGTTGCTTTCAACTTGTAACATGTATATCTCATGGATATTGTCAGCATAAAGTAATATAACAAGTGCAATATGCAAGTATGTAGGAATTAATGCACAGTTAACACAAGTGTTTGCTTCTTGAGATAGAAGGAAATGGGTAAACTGACTCAACAATAAAAATAGAAGAAAGGCCCTTCACAGAGGGAAGCATGGATTGCTATATTTGTGCTAGAGCTTTTATTTTGAAAACAAGAAACAATTTTGTCAACGGTAGTAATAAAGCATATGTATCATGTAAATTATATCCTATAAGTTGCAAGTCTCATGCATAGTATACCAATAGTGCCCGCACCTCGTCCTAATTAGCTTGGATTTACATGGATTATCGTAGCATAGCATATGTTTTAACCAAGTGTCACCATGGGGTACCTCTATGCCGCCTGTACAAAGGTCTAAGGAGAAAGCTCGCATTGGATTTCTAGCTTTTGATTATTCTCAACTTAGACATCCATACCGGGACAACATAGACAACAGATAATGGACTCCTCTTTAATGCATAAGCATTCAACAACGAGATAATATTCTCATAAGAGATTGAGGTTTGTTGTCCAAACTGAAACTTCCACCATGGATCATGGCTTTAGTTAGCGGCCCAATATTCTTCTCTAACAATATGCATACTCAAACCATTTGATCATGATAAATCACCCTTACTTCAGACAAGACGAACATGCATAGCAACTCACATGATATTCAACAAAAATAGTTGATGGCGTCCCCAGGAACATGGTTATCGCTCAACAAGCAACTTATAAGAGATAAGATGCATAAGTACATATTCAATACTACGATAGTTTTTAGGCTATTTGTCCCATGAGCTATATATTGCAAAGATAAAGAATAGAAATTTTAAAGGTAGCACTCAAGCAATTTACTTTGGAATGGCGGAGAAATACCATGTAGTAGGTAGGTATGGTGGACACAAGTGGCATAGTGTTTGGCTCAAGGATTTTGGATGCATGAGAAGTATTCCCTCTCGATACAAGGTTTAGGCTAGCAAGGTTGTTTGAAGCAAACACAAGTATGAACCAGTACAGCAAAACTCACATAAAATACATATTGAAAGCATTATAAGATTCTATACCGTCTTCCTTGTTGTTCGATCCTTACTAGAAAATATCTAGACCTTAGAGAGACCAATTATGCAAACCAAATTTTAGCAAGCTCTATGTATTTCTTCACTAATAGGTGCAAGATATATGATGCAAGAGCTTAAACATGAGCACAACAATTGCCAAGTATCACATTATTCAAGATATTATACCAATTACCACATGTAGCATTTTCCATTTCCAACCATATAACAATTTAACGAAGCAGTTCAACCTTCGCCATGAATATTATGAGTAAAGCCTAAGGACATATTTGTCCATATGCAACAGCAGAGCGTGTCTCTCTCCCACACAATGAATGCTAGGATCCAACTTTATTCAAACAAAACAAAAAACAAAAACATACAGACGCTCCAAGTAAAGTACATAAGATGTGATGGAATAAAAATATAGTTTCACTAGAGGAACCTGATAGTGTTGTCGATGAAGAAGGGGATGCCTTGGGCATCCCCAAGCTTAGATGCTTGAGTCTTCTTGAAATATGCAGGGATGAACCACGGGGGCATCCCCAAGCTTAGAGCTTTCACTCTCCTTGATCATATTGTATCATCCTTCTCTCTTGATCCTTGAAAACTTCCTCCACACCAAACTCGAAACAAACTCATTAGAGGGTTAGTGCATAATCAAAAATTCACATGTTCAGAGGTGACATAATCATTCTTAACACTTCTGGACATTGCACAAAGCTACTGAAAGTTAATGGAACAAAGAAATCTATCAAGCATAGCAAAACAGGCAATGTGAAATAAAAGGCAGAATCTGTCAAAACAGAACAGTCCGTAAAGACGAATTTTTTAGAGGCACCAGACTTGCTCAAATGAGAAAACTCAAAACTAATGAAAGTTGCGTACATATCTGAGTATCACGCACGTAAATTTGCATATTTTTCTGAGTTACCTACAGACATAGTGACTCAATTTCGTGACAGCAAGAAAACTGTTTCTGCGCAGTAATCCAAATCTAGTATCAACCTTCTATTAGAGACTTCACTTGGCACAACAATGCAATAAAACTAAGATAAGGAGAGGTTACTACAGTAGTAACAACTTCCAAGACTCAAATATAAAATAAAAGTACTATAGTAAAATCATGGGTTGTCTCCCATAAACGCTTTTCTTTAACGCCTTTCAGCTAGGCGCAGAAAGTGTGTATCAAGTGTTATCAAGAGATGAAGCATCAAGATCATAATTTGTTCTAATTATAGAATAAAAAGGTAACTTTATTCTCTTTCTAGGGAAGTGTTCCATACCTTTCTTGAGAGGAAATTGATATTTAATATTACCTTCCTTCATATCAATGGTAGCACCAACAGTTCGAAGAAAAGGTCTTCCCAATATAATGGGACAAGATGCATTGCATTCAATATCCAAGACAACAAAATCAACGGGGACAAGGTTATTGTTAACAGTAATGTGAACATTATCAATCTTCCCCAAAGGTTTCTTTGTAGAATTATCAGCAAGATTAACATCCAAATAACAATTTTTCAATGGTGGCAAGTCAAACATATTATAGATTTTCTTAGGCATAACAGAAATACTTGCACCAAGATCACATAAAGCATTACAATCAAAATCATTGACCTTCATCTTAATGATGGGCTCCCAACCATCCTCTAACTTCCTAGGAATAGAAGTTTCAAGTTTTAGTTTCTCTTCTCTAGCTTTTATGAGAGCATTTATAATATGTTTTGTAAAGGCCAAATTTATAGCACAAGCATTGGGACTTTTAGCAAGTTTTTGTAAGAACTTTATAACTTCAGAGATGTGGCAATCATCAAAATCTAAACCATTATAATCTAAAGCAATGGGATCATTATCCCCAATGTTGGAAAAAATTTCAGCAGTTTTATCACAAGCAGTTTCAGTAGTTTTAGCAGTTTCCGGCAGTTTTGCTCGCTTTGCATTAGGAGTAGAAAATTGCCAACACCAATTATTTTACCATTGATAGTAGGAGGTGCAGCAACATGTGGAGCATTAGCATTACTAGTGGTGGTAATAGTCCAAACTTTAGCTACATTATTCTCTTTAGCTAGTTTTTCATTTTCTTCTCTTTCCCACCTAGCATGCAATTCAGCCATTAATCTTATATTCTTATTAATTCTAACTTGGATGGAATTTGCTATAGTAACAATTTTATTTTCATTATCCTTATTAGGCATAACTTTCAATTTCAAAAGATCAACATCAGCAGCAAGACTATCAACTTTAGAAGCGAGTATATCAATTTTCCCAAGCTTTTCTTCAACAGATTTGTTAAAAGCAGTTTGTGTACTAATAAATTCTTTAAGCATGGCTTCAAGTCCAGGGGGTGTATTCCTATTATTATTGTAAGAAATTCCCATAAGAATTACCATAACCGTTACCATTATTATAAGGATATGGCCTATAGTTGTTACTAGAATTATTCCGATAAGCATTGTTGTTGAAATTATTATTTTTAATGAAGTTCACATCAACATGTTCTTCTTGGGCAACCAATGAAGCTAACGGAACATTATTAGGATCAACATTAGTCCTGCCACTCACAAGCATAGACATAATAGCATCAATCTTATCACTCAAGGAAGAGGTTTCTTCGACAGAATTTACCTTCTTACCTTGTGGAGCTCTTTCCGTGTGCCATTCAGAGTAATTAATCATCATATTATCAAGAAGCTTTGTTGCGGCCCCTAGAGTGATGGACATAAAAGTACCTCCAGCAGCTGAATCCAATAAGTTCCGTGAAGAAAAATTCAGTCCTGCATAAAAGGTTTGGATGATCATCCAAGTAGTCAGTCCATGGGTTGGGCAATTTTTAACCAAAGATTTCATTATTTCCCATGCTTGTGCGACATGCTCAGTATCTAATTGCTTAAAATTCATTATGCTACTTCTCAAAGATATAATTTTAGCAGGAGGATAATATCTACCAATGAAAGCATCCTTACATTTAGTCCATGAATCAATACTATTCTTAGGCAGAGATAACAACCAATCTTTAGCTCTTCCTCTTAATGAGAAAGGAAACAATTTTAACTTTATGATGTCACCATCTACATCCTTATACTTTTGCATTTCACATAGTTCAACAAAATTATTTAGATGGGCAGCAGCATCATCAGAACTAACACCGGAAAATTGCTCTCTCATAACAAGATTTAGTAAAGCAGGTTTAATTTCAAAGAATTCTGTTGTAGTAGCAGGTGGAGCAATAGGTGTGCATAAGAAATAATTATTATTTGTGTTTGTGAAATCACACAACTTAGTATTTTCAGGAGTATTCATTTTAGCAATAGTAAATAAAGTAAACTAGATAAAGTAAATGCAAGTAACTAATTTTTTTGTGTTTTTGATATAGCAAACAAGACAGTAAATAAAGTAAAACTAGCAACTAATTTTTTTGTGTTTTGTTTTAGTGCAGCAAACAAAGTAGTAAATAAAAGTAAAGCAAGACAAAAACAAAGTAAAGAGATTGGAGGTGGAGGCTCCCCTTGCAGCGTGTCTTGATCTCCCCGGCAACGGCGCCAGAAAAAGAGCTGCTTGGCGTGGGCGTAGTAGCTTCCTTGTGACGGTAAAGCACTCGTCCGTTGGGAACCCCAAGAGGAAGGTATGATGTTGTACAGCAGCAAGTTTTCCCTCAGTAAGAAACCAAGGTTTATCGAACCAGTAGGAGTCAAGAAGCACGTTGAAGGTTGTTGGTGACGGAGTGTAGTGCGGCGCAACAACAGGGATTCCGGCGCCAACGTGGAACCTGCACAACACAATCCAAGTACTTTGCCCCAACTTAACAGTGAGGTTGTCAATCTCACCGGCTTGCTGTAACAAAGGATTAGATGTATAGTGTGGAAGATGATGTTTGCGAGAAAACAGTAGAACAAGTATTGCAGTAGATTGTATTCGATGTAAAAGAATGGACCGGGGTCCACAGTTCACTAGTGGTGTCTCTCCCATAAGATAAATAGCATGTTGGGTGAACAAATTACAGTTGGGCAATTGACAAATAAGGAGAGCATAACAATGCACATACATGTTATGATGAGTAGTGTGAGATTTAATTGGGCATTACGACAAAGTACATAGACCGCTATCCAGCATGCATCTATGCCTAAAAAGTCCACCTTCGGGTTATCATCCGAACCCCCTCCAGTATTAAGTAGCAAACAACAGACAATTGCATTAAGTATGGTGCGTAATGTAATCAACAAATACATCCTTAGATATAGTATTGATGTTTTATCCCTATTGGCAACAGCACATCCACAACCTTAGAGGTTGCTGTCACTCCCAGATTTAATGGAGGCATGAACCCACTATCGAGCATAATTACCCCCTCTTGGAGTTACAAGTAACGACTTGGCCGAAGCCTCTACTAGCAACGGAGAGCATGCAAGATCATAAACAACACATAGATAGATTGATAATCAACATAGCATAGTATTCCATATTCATCAGATCCCAACAAATGCAACATGTAGCATTACAGATAGATGATCTTGATCATGTTAGGCAGCTCACAAGATCCAACGATGATAGCACAATGAGGAGAAGACAACCATCTAGCTACTGCTATGGACCCATAGTCCAGGGGTGAACTACTCACACATCAATCCGGAGGCGACCATGGCGGTGTAGAGTCCTCCGGGAGATGATTCCCCTCTCCGGCAGGGTGCCGGAGGCGATCTCCTGAATCCCCCGAGATGGGATTGGCGGCGGCGGCGTCTCTGGAAGGTTTTCCGTATCGTGGCTCTCGGTACTGGAACTATCATCGACGAAGGCTTAAGTAGGCGGAAGGGTAGGTCAGGGGGCGTCATGGGGGGCCCACACCACAGGGCCGCGTGGCCAGGGCCTGGGCCGCGCCGCCCTGGTGTCTGGCCACCTCGTGGCCCCACTTCGTGAATCCTTCGGTGTTCTGGAAGCTTCGTGGAAAAATAGGACCCTGGGCGTTGATTTCGTCCAATTCCGAGAATATTTCCTTACTAGGATTTCTGAAACCAAAAACAGCAGAAAACGGCAACTGGCTCTTCGGCATCTCGTTAATAGGTTAGTGCCGGAAAATGCATAATAATGACATATAATGTGTATAAAACATGTGAGTATCATCATAAAAGTAGCATGAAACATAAGAAATTATAGATACGTTTGAGATGTATCAGGGTCCCGGAATGATTTCGATGCCCCGTGACCCACGGTACACGACTCTAGCGGCATTGTCAAATAACGTGATTTCGAGCATTTTTTGGCTGTTTTCGTGGGCTATAGTCCACGTTTTCGGGTCCCGGGAGGATTTCGATGCCCCGTGACCCCTGGTACATGACTCTAGCGGCATCGTCAAAACTCGTGATTTCGCGCATTTCTGGCTATTTTCATGGGCAATAGTCCACGGTTTTCGGGTCCGGGGATGATTTCGATGCACTGTGGCCCCACGGTACATGACTCTAGCGGCATCGTGAAAACTCGTGATTTCGAGCATTTCTGGCCGTTTTCGTGGGCTATAGTCCATGGTTTTTGGGGTCCCAGGAGGATTACGATGCCCCGTGACCCCCCGGTACACGACTCTAGCGGCATCTTCAAAACTCATGATTTCGAGCATTTCTGGCTGTTTTCGTGGGCTAGTCCACGGTTTCGGGTCCCGAGACGATTTCGATGCCCCGTGACCCACGGTACACGACTCTAGCGGCATCGGCAAAACTCGTGATTTCAAGCATTTCTGGCTGTTTTCGTGGGCTATAGTCCACGTTTTCGAGTCCCGGGAGGATTTCGATGCCCCGTGACCCCCGGTACACGACTCTAGCGGCATCGTCAAAACTCGTGATTTGGCGCATTTCGGCCGTTTTGGTGGGCTAGTCCACGGTTTTCGGGTCCCGGGAGGATTTCGATGCCCCGTGACCCCCTGTACACGACTCTAGCGGCATCATTAGAACTCATGATTTCGAGCATTTCCTCGTGATTTCGAGCATTTCTGCCCGTTTTGGTAGGCTATAGCCCACGGTTTCGGGCCCGGGAGGATTTCGATGCCCCGTGATCCCTCGGTACATGACTCTATCGGCATCGTCAAACTCGTGATGTCGAGCATTTCTGCCCGTTTTTGTGGGCTATAGTCCACGATTTTTGGGGTCCCGAGAGGATTTCGATGCCCCGTGACCCACGGTACATGACTCTAGCTCCATCTTCAAAACTCGTGATTTCGAGCATTTCTGGCCGTTTTCGTGGGCTATAGTCCACGGTTTCGGGTCCCGGGATGATTTCGATGCCCCGTGACCCACGGTACACGACTCTAGCGGCATTGTCAAAACTCGTGATTTCGAGCATTTTTGGCTGTTTTCGTGGGCTATAGTCCATGTTTTCCGGTCCCGGGAGGATTTCGATGCCCCGTGACCCCCGGTACATGACTCTAGCGGCATCGTCAAAACTCGTGATTTCGAGCATTTATGGCCATTTTCGTGGGCTATAGTCCACGGTTTTTGGTGTCCCATGAGGATTTCGATGCCCTGTGACCCCCTGGTACACGACTCTAGCGGCATCGTCAAAACTCATGATTTCGAGCATTTCTGGTTGTTTTCGTAGGCTAGTCCATGGTTTCGGGTCCCGAGAGGATTTCGATGCCCCGTGACCCACGGTACGCGACTCTAATGGCATCGTCAAAACTCGTGATTTCAAGCATTTCTGGCTGTTTTCGTGGGCTTTAGTCCACGTTTTCGGGTCCCGGGAGGATTTCGATGCCCCGTGACCCCCGGTACACGACTCTAGCGGCATCGTCAAAACTCGTGATTTCGAGCATTTCCGGCCGTTTTCTTGGGCTTTAGTCCACATTTTCGGGTCCCGAGAGGATTTCGATGCACCGTGACCCCCGGTACACGACTCTACCGGCATCGTCAAAACTCGTGATTTCGAGCATTTCTGGCCGTTTTCATCGGCTATAGTCCACGGTTTCGGGTCCCGGGAGGATTTCGATGCCCCGTGACCCACGGTACACGACTCTAGCGGCATTGTCAAAACTCGTGATTTCGAGCATTTCTGGCTGTTTTCGTGGGCCATAGTCCATGTTTTCGGGTCCCAGGATGATTTTGAAGCCCCGTGACCCCCGGTACACGACTCTAGCGGCATCGTCAAAACTCGTGATTTCGTCGACTATAGTCCACGTTTTCGGGTCCCGGGAAGATTTCGATGCCCCGTGACCCACGGTACACGACTCTAGCGGCATTGTCAAAACTCGTGATTTCGAGCATTTTTGGCTGTTTTCGTGGGCTATAGTCCACGTTTTCGGATCCCGGGAGGATTTCGATGCCCCGTGACCCCTGGTACATGACTCTAGCGGCATCGTCAAAACTCGTGATTTCGCGCATTTCTGGCTATTTTCATGGGCAATAGTCCACGGTTTTCGGGTCCGGGATGATTTCGATGCCTTGTGGCCCCCCGGTACATGACTCTAGCGGCATCGTGAAAACTCATGATTTCGAGCATTTCTGGCCGTTTTCGTGGGCTATAGTCCACGGTTTTTGGGGTCCCAGGAGGATTACGATGCCCCGTGACCCCCCGGTACACGACTCTAGCGGCATCTTCAAAACTCATGATTTCGAGCATTTCTGGCTGTTTTCGTGGGCTAGTCCACGGTTTCGGGTCCCGAGACGATTTCGATGCCCCGTGACCCACGGTACACGACTCTAGCGGCATCGTCGAAACTCGTGATTTTAAGCATTTCTGGCTGTTTTCGTGGGCTATAGTCCACGTTTTCGGGTCCCGGGAGGATTTCGATGCCCCGTGACCCCGGTACACGACTCTAGCGGCATCATCAAAACTCGTGATTTGGCGCATTTACGGCCGTTTTGGTGGGCTATAGTCCACGGTTTTAGGGTCCCGGGAGGATTTCGATGCCCCGTGACCCCCGATACACGACTCTAGCGGCATCATTAGAACTCATGATTTCGAGCATTTCCTCGTGATTTCGAGCATTTACGCCGTTTTGGTAGGCTATAGCCCACGGTTTCGGGCCGGGAGGATTTCGATACCCCGTGATCCCTCGGTACATGACTCTAGCGGCATCGTCAAACTCGTGATTTCGAGCATTTCTGCCCGTTTTTGTGGGCTATAGTCCACGGTTTTTGGGGTCCCGAGAGGATTTCGATGACCCGTGACCCACGGTACATGACTCTAGCGGCATCTTCAAAACTCGTGATTTCGAGCATTTCTGGCCGTTTTCATGGGCTATAGTCCACGGTTTTGGGTCCCGGGATGATTTCGATGCCCCGTGACCCCCGGTACACGACTCTAGCGGCATTGTCAAAAATCGTGATTTCGAGCATTTTTGGCTGTTTTCGTGGGCTATAGTCCACGGTTTTTGGGGTCCCGGGAGGATTACGATGCCCCGTGACCCCCGGTACACGACCCTAGCGGCATCGTCAAAACTCGTGATTTCGAGCATTTCCGGCCATTTTCTTGGGCTTTAGTCCACGTTTTCGGGTCCCGGGAGGATTTCGATGCCCCGTGACCCCGGTACACGACTCTAGCGGCATCATCAAAACTCGTGATTTGGCGCATTTCTGGCCGTTTTGGTGGGCTATAGTCCACGGTTTTAGGGTCCCGGGAGGATTTCGATGCCCCGTGACCCCCGATACACGACTCTAGCGGCATCATTAGAACTCATGATTTCGAGCATTTCCTCGTGATTTCGAGCATTTCTGCCCGTTTTGGTAGGCTATAGCCCACGGTTTCGGGCCCGGGAGGATTTCGATACCCCGTGATCCCTCGGTACATGACTCTAGCGGCATCGTCAAACTCGTGATTTCGAGCATTTACGCCCGTTTTTGTGGGCTATAGTCCACGGTTTTTGGGGTCCCGAGAGGATTTCGATGACCCGTGACCCACGGTACATGACTCTAGCGGCATCTTCAAAACTCGTGATTTCGAGCATTTCTGGCCGTTTTCGTGGGCTATAGTCCACGGTTTTGGGTCCCGGGATGATTTCGATGCCCCGTGACCCCCGGTACACGACTCTAGCGGCATTATCAAAAATCGTGATTTCGAGCATTTTTGGCTGTTTTCGTGGGCTATAGTCCACGGTTTTGGGGTCCCGGGAGGATTACGATGCCCCGTGACCCCCCGGTATACGACTCTAGCGGCTTCTTCAAAACTCATGATTTCGAGCATTTCTGGCTGTTTTCGTGGGCTAGTCCACGGTTTCGGGTCCCGACACGATTTTGATGCCCCGTGACCCACGGTACACGACTCTAGCGGCATCATCAAAACTCGTGATTTCAAGCATTTCTGGCTGTTTTCGTGGGCTATAGTCCACGTTTTCGGGTCCCGGGAGGATTTCGATGCCCCGTGACCCCCGGTACACGACTCTAGCGGCATCGTCAAAACTCGTGATTTGGCGCATTTCTGGCCGTTTTGGTGGGCTAGTCCACGGTTTTCGGGTCCCGGGAGGATTTCGATGCCCCGTGACCCCCTGTACACGACTCTAGCGGCATCATTAGAACTCATGATTTCGAGCATTTCCTCGTGATTTCGAGCATTTCTGCCTGTTTTGGTAGGCTATAGCCCACGGTTTCGGGCCCGGGAGGATTTCGATGCCCCGTGATCCCTCGGTACATGACTCTAGCGGCATCGTCAAACTCTTGATGTCGAGCATTTCTGCCCGTTTTTGTGGGCTATAGTCCACGGTTTTTGGGGTCCCGAGAGGATTTCGATGCCCCGTGACCCACGGTACATGACTTTAGCGGCATATTCAAAACTCGTGATTTCGAGTATTTCTGGCCGTTTTCGTGGGCTATAGTCCACGGTTTCGGGTCCCGAGATGATTTCGATGCCCCGTGACCCACGGTACAGGACTCTAGCGGCATTATCAAAACTCGTGATTTCGAGCATTTTTGGCTGTTTTCGTGGGCTATAGTCCACGTTTTCGGGTCCCGGGAGGATTTCGATGCCCCGTGACCCCGGTACACGACTCTAGCGGCATCGTCAAAACTCGTGATTTCGAGCATTTCCGGCCATTTTCTTGGGCTTTAGTCCACGTTTTCGGGTCCCGGGAGGATTTCGATGCCCCGTGACCCCCGGTACACGACTCTACCGGCATCGTCAAAACTCGTGATTTCGAGCATTTCCGGCCGTTTTCATCGGCTATAGTCCACGGTTTCGGGTCCCGGGAGGATTTCGATGCCCCGTGACCCACGGTACACGACTCTAGCGGCATTGTCAAAACTCGTGATTTCGAGCATTTCTGGCTGTTTTCGTGGGCCATAGTCCACGTTTTCGGGTCCCGGGATGATTTTGAAGCCCCGTGACCCCCGGTACACGACTCTAGCGGCATCGTCAAAACTCGTGATTTCGAGCATTTTTGGCCGTTTTCGTGGGCTATAGTCCACGGTTTTGGGTCCCGGGATGATTTCGATGCCCCGTGACCCCCGGTACACGACTCTAGCGGCATTATCAAAAATCGTGATTTCGAGCATTTTTGGCTGTTTTCGTGGGCTATAGTCCACGGTTTTTGGGGTCCCGAGAGGATTTCGATGCCCCGTGACCCACGGTACATGACTTTAGCGGCATCTTCAAAACTCGTGATTTCGAGTATTTCTGGCCGTTTTCGTGGGCTATAGTCCACGGTTTCGGGTCCCGAGATGATTTCGATGCCCCGTGACCCACGGTACAGGACTCTAGCGGCATTGTCAAAACTCGTGATTTCGAGCATTTTTGGCTGTTTTCGTGGGCTATAGTCCACGTTTTCGGGTCCCAGGAGGATTTCGATGCCCCGTGACCCCCGGTACACGACCCTAGCGGCATCTTCAAAACTCGTGATTTCGAGCATTTCCGGCCATTTTCTTGGGCTTTAGTCCACGTTTTCGGGTCCCGGGAGGATTTCGATGCCCCGTGACCCCCGGTACACGACTCTAGCGGCATCATCAAAACTCGTGATTTGGCGCATTTCTGGCCGTTTTGGTGGGCTATAGTCCACGGTTTTAGGGTCCCGGGAGGATTTCGATGCCCCGTGACCCCGATACACGACTCTAGCGGCATCATTAGAACTCATGATTTCGAGCATTTCCTCGTGATTTCGAGCATTTCTGCCCGTTTTGGTAGGCTATAGCCCACGGTTTCGGGCCGGGAGGATTTCGATACCCCGTGATCCCTCGGTACATGACTCTAGCGGCATCGTCAAACTCGTGATTTCGAGCATTTCGCCCGTTTTTGTGGGCTATAGTCCACGGTTTTTGGGGTCCCGAGAGGATTTCGATGACCCGTGACCCACGGTACATGACTCTAGCGGCATCTTCAAAACTCGTGATTTCGAGCATTTCTGGCCGTTTTCGTGGGCTATAGTCCACGGTTTTGGGTCCCGGGATGATTTCGATGCCCCGTGACCCCCGGTACACGACTCTAGCGGCATTATCAAAAATCGTGATTTCGAGCATTTTTGGCTGTTTTCGTGGGCTATAGTCCACGGTTTTTGGGGTCCCAGGAGGATTACGATGCCCCGTGACCCCCCGGTATACGACTCTAGCGGCATCTTCAAAACTCATGATTTCGAGCATTTCTGGCTGTTTTCGTGGGCTAGTCCACGGTTTCGGGTCCCGACACGATTTTGATGCCCCGTGACCCACGGTACACGACTCTAGCGGCATCATCAAAACTCGTGATTTCAAGCATTTACGGCTGTTTTCGTGGGCTATAGTCCACGTTTTCGAGTCCCGGGAGGATTTCGATGCCCCGTGACCCCCGGTACACGACTCTAGCGGCATCGTCAAAACTCGTGATTTGGCGCATTTCTGGCCGTTTTGGTGGGCTAGTCCACGGTTTTCGGGTCCCGGGAGGATTTCGATGCCCCGTGACCCCCGGTACACGACTCTAGCGGCATCGTCAAAACTCGTGATTTGGCGCATTTCTGGCCGTTTTGGTGGGCTAGTCCACGGTTTTCGGGTCCCGGGAGGATTTCGATGCCCCGTGACCCCCTGTACACGACTCTAGCGGCATCATTAGAACTCATGATTTCGAGCATTTCCTCGTGATTTCGAGCATTTCCGCCTGTTTTGGTAGGCTATAGCCCACGGTTTCGGGCCGGGAGGATTTCGATGCCCCGTGATCCCTCGGTACATGACTCTAGCGGCATCGTCAAACTCTTGATGTCGAGCATTTCTGCCCGTTTTTGTGGGCTATAGTCCACGGTTTTGGGGTCCCGAGAGGATTTCGATGCCCCGTGACCCACGGTACATGACTTTAGCGGCATCTTCAAAACTCGTGATTTCGAGTATTTCTGGCCGTTTTCGTGGGCTATAGTCCACGGTTTCGGGTCCCGAGATGATTTCGATGCCCCGTGACCCACGGTACAGGACTCTAGCGGCATTATCAAAACTCGTGATTTCGAGCATTTTTGGCTGTTTTCGTGGGCTATAGTCCACGTTTTCGGGTCCCGGGAGGATTTCGATGCCCCGTGACCCCCGGTACACGACTCTAGCGGCATCGTCAAAACTCGTGATTTCGAGCATTTCCGGCCATTTTCTTGGGCTTTAGTCCACGTTTTCGGGTCCCGGGAGGATTTCGATGCCCCGTGACCCCCGGTACACGACTCTACCGGCATCGTCAAAACTCGTGATTTCGAGCATTTCTGGCCGTTTTCATCGGCTATAGTCCACGGTTTCGGGTCCCGGGAGGATTTCGATGCCCCGTGACCCACGGTACACGACTCTAGCGGCATTGTCAAAACTCGTGATTTCGAGCATTTCTGGCTGTTTTCGTGGGCCATAGTCCACGTTTTCGGGTCCCAGGATGATTTTGAAGCCCCGTGACCCCCGGTACACGACTCTAGCGGCATCGTCAAAACTCGTGATTTCGTCGACTATAGTCCACGTTTTCGGGTCCCGGGAAGATTTCGATGCCCCGTGACCCACGGTACACGACTCTAGCGGCATTGTCAAAACTCGTGATTTCGAGCATTTTTGGCTATTTTCGTGGGCTATAGTCCACGTTTTCGGGTCCCGGGAGGATTTCGATGCCCCGTGACCCCTGGTACATGACTCTAGCGGCATCGTCAAAACTCGTGATTTCGCGCATTTCTGGCTATTTTCATGGGCAATAGTCCACGGTTTTCGGGTCCGGGATGATTTCGATGCCTTGTGGCCCCCCGGTACATGACTCTAGCGGCATCGTGAAAACTCGTGATTTCGAGCATTTCGGCCGTTTTCGTGGGCTATAGTCCACGGTTTTTGGGGTCCCGGGAGGATTACGATGCCCCGTGACCCCCGGTACACGACTCTAGCGGCATCTTCAAAACTCATGATTTCGAGCATTTCTGGCTGTTTTCGTGGGCTAGTCCACGGTTTCGGGTCCCGAGACGATTTCGATGCCCCGTGACCCATGATAACCCACAAGTATAGGGGATCGCAGCAGTCTTCGCGGGTAGTATTACCCAATTTATTGATTCGACACAAGGGGAGACAAAGAACACTTGGAAGCCTTAACAACGGAGTTGTCAATTCAGCTGCACCTGGAAACAGACTTGCTCGCAAGAGTTTATCTGTAGTAACAGTTTTATAACAGTAGCAGTAGTAGAATAACAGCAGCAGAGTAACAAAGACAGCAGGTAGTGATTATAGTAAACAGCGAGGATTGAAATACTGTAGGCACGAGGGATGGATAACGGGTGTTGCATGGATGAGAGAAACTCATGTAACAAACATAGCGGGGCATTTGCGAGATAATAATAAAACGGTGTCGAAGTACAAAGCAATCAATAGGCATGTGTTCCAATTATAGTCGTACGTGCTCGCAATGAGAAACTTGCACAACATCTTTTGTCCTAGCAGCCGGTGGCAGCCGGGCCTCAAGGGAATCTACTGGATATTAAGGTACTCCTTTTAATAGAGTACCGGAGCAAAGCATTAACACTCCGTGAACACATGTGATCCTCACGTCACTACCATCCGTCAAAAGTAAACACCACATACTTCCTAATGAGCTATGAAACATAAACACAAATTGAGAAGCATTTTGAAGGTTTTAAAGGTAGCGCATGAGAATTTACTTGGAATGGTTTGAAATGCCATGCATAGGTATTTATGGTGGACACTTTTGGAACAACTTGGTTTTCAGGTATTTGGAAGCACGAGCAGCGTTCCCGCTCAGTACAAGTGAAGGCTAGCAATAGACTAGGGAGCGACAAATCAAGAGAGCAGTAACTGTCATAATCATGCTTGCGGCAAAATAAATTAACGGAGGCATAAAAATGATACAAGAACTCTGAAGTAAATTAAATCATCGAGGCTTAATTGACTTTTGTTCAGTCATATGCATGCGTGAGCATGTGCCAAGTCGATATAAATGAATTATTCAGAGGAGGATACCACAATACCATACCTACTTATGAATAAAACAATGCAAGCAAACATCCATGACATGCTACTCATATTAATAAATTGGAGCTAAACATGAGAGATCATGAACTACTAGACTTTCTTTAAATGACATATACCTCACATGAACCAACCAAGCATGCTCACATGGATGAGTATATGTACAAAATGAAAACAAATAGAGTTCATACCAGCCTCTCACCACAATCCAATTGTCGTAGATCGTCATTATTGCCTTTTACTTGTGTAGCTTGGATAATATGAAATGAAAACCACGCTCCAGCCACCGAAGACCATTGAACTCATGATGAACTTTACAAACCAAAGAAGAACAGCAAATATTTTTGGTGTTTTCGATTTGGGAACAAGAACAAAGGAAACAAGCAAACAAAGTAAAATCTTTTTGGGTTTTCTTATAGCAAACCAACGATAGCAAATAAAACAAAATAAATGCAAGAAACCAAAGCAAACAAATTGTGAAGAGAAATAACAGAAATATTTTTGGTCTTTTTGTGTTTTAGGAAAGAAACAAAACAAAAACAAGAAATGGCAAACTAGAAGAGTCACATAAACACCAAGCAGCAGAAATTCGTCAAACTTGACAGCAGTACAGTAATCCATTTTTACAAAATTCTTCCGCTGCTCAAATAGAAAAGTGTTAAACTAATGAAAGTTAGATAACAACCTGGGGAACCTGCACAAAAATTGGCTTCGCAAAATAACGTTCTGGCTGTTTTTGAGAATTTTTATGGCGACAGCCCAGAATCTGTTTTCAGGCAGCACTTCCCCAAATATCATCTCCCTCTCATTAAAAAATCACTCAAAGAAACAAAACAAGTATATACAAGTATCCAGCAATCATAATATGCAAAGAATGAGTGATGCCGGTATACCTCCCCCCAAGCTTAGGCTTTTGGCCTAAGTGGAGATCAACCCCAGCGAGGGTCAGGGTTCCACGCCGGTGGATCGTACATGGCGTAGTCATAGTAGGGCCATGATACGTCTCCAACGTATCCATAATTTCTGATGTTCCATGCTTGTTTTATGACAATACTTACATGTTTTGCTTGCACTTTATAATGTTTTTATGCGTTTTCCGGAACTAACCTATTAACAAGATGCCACAGTGCCAGTTCCTGTTTTCTGCTGTTTTTGGTTCCAGAAAGGCTGTTCGGGCAATATTCTCGGAATTGGACGAAATCAACGCCAAACCTCCTAAATTCCCGGAAGGCTCCAGAACACCGAAGAAGAGTCGGAGGAGAGCCAGGGGCCCCACACCATAGGGCCGCGCGGGCCAGACCCTGGCCGCGCCGGCCTAGGGTGAGGCCACCCTGTCGACCCTCCTGCGCCGCCTCTTCGCCTATAAAACCCCTTTCGACCTAAAAACACAGTACCAATTGACGAAACTCCAGAAAAGTTACTGTGGCGCCGCCGCCATCGCGAAACTCCAATTCGGGGGACAGAAGTCTCTGTCCCGGCACCCTGCCGGGACGGGGAAGTGCCCCCGGAAGCCATCTCCATCAACGCCACCGCCTCCATCATGCTCCGTGAGTAGTTCCCCCATGGACTACGGGTTCTAGCTGTAGCTAGTTGGTATTCTCTCCCCCATGTACTTCAATACAATGATCTCATGAGCTGCCTTACATGATTGAGATTCATCTGATGTAATCGGTGTTGTGTTTGTTGGGATCCGATGGATGATACATTATGATTAGTTTATCTATAAAGTTTGTGAAGTTATTGTTGTCTGCAATCTTGTTATTCTTAATGCTTGTCACTAGGGCCCGAGTGGCATGATCTTAGATTTGAGCTCTATACTTATTGCTTAGATTGTATCTACAAGTTGTATGCACATGTCACTGTCCGGAACCAAAGGCCCCGAAGTGACGAAATCGGGACAACCGGAGGGGATGGCGGTGATGTGAGGGACACATGTTTTCACGGAGTGTTAATGCTTTGCTCCGGTGCTCTATTAAAAGGAGTATCTTAATATCCAGTAGTTTCCCTTGAGGCCCGGCTGCCACCGGCTGGTAGGACAATAGATGTTGTGCAAGTTTCTCATTGCGAGCACGTACGACTATAATTGGAAAACATGCCTACATGATTAATGAATTGATGTTCTTTCTTAATGCTTTATCAATCCTGTCAATTGCCCAACTGTAATTTGTTCACCCAACACTTGTTATTGGAGAGTTGCCACTAGTGTAGATAGCTGGGAACCCCGGTCCATCTCTCATTATTATATACTTGTTCTCTATGTCATTGGAAGTAGTATCAACTATCTTCTCGTGCCATTACCTCTGTGTTACTATTACTGCTGCTGTGTTACTATTACTACTGCTCTCATATTACTGCTACTTTCACATCCCCTGTTACTAGTGCTTTTCCAGGTGCAGCTGAATTGACAACTCAGTTGTTAAGGCTTATAAGTATTCTTTACCTCCCCTTGTGTCGAATCAATAAATTTGGGTTTTACTTCCCTCGAAGACTGCCGCGATCCCCTATACTTGTGGGTTATCAAGACTGTTTTCACGGCGCCGTTGCCGGGAGGCATAGCTCTACTCATAAGTTCACCCGGGGAGTACACTCTACCTCTCTCTCTGTTTTATTTTATTTTGTTTTGCTTAGTTTACTTTTTCCTAGTTTACTTGTGCTTAGTTTATTTCTGTCTAGTATTACTTTGCTTAGTTTACTTTTGTCTAGTTTATTTCAGTTCTGTTTTATTTTCCTCATATACCCAAAAATCCATAAAAATTTGAAAAACCGAAAAATTAAAAACTGCTGTCATGGGAGAACCAACAACCTACTTGGAGCTTATGGAATGTTATAATTGTTATAGAGAATCAAGAACTGGTAAAGTAATGAGTGCTATGATAGAAAAATTGAATACAATTGCTAGAATCTTGCTTAGACGCCATGATATAAACTGTTGCTCTCAACAGGATACTAAACATCTTAAATTTCAATGTGGCTTTAGTGAGGAATTTTTTATTAAGAACTATAATCGGAATTGCTATATTCATTATGGGTTCGAAGAGGTAGAACAATTTGTCTTATTTATGGGAGCCTCCGAGATAGAATCCTTCATGGTTGAGAATTATGAAACTTGTGCTATTTGTAAGGACCTTAAAGATTATGTCTCTACTATCCTTAATTCTTGCATAGAATGCTACGAGTAGGAATCCTTATATCCTTGATTATAAAGAGAGACACATTAATACACAAGAATGCACTCACAATTTGCGGGAACTCGTGGAAGAAGAAATTGATGAACCTGAAAGCTCATTGGATGAAAAAGAGGAGGAAATTGATGAACCTGAAAGCTCATTGGATGAAAAAGAAGAGGAGAGCGATGAACAAAAGGGGGAAGAATGGATTAGATACCCATGCCAACCTTCTAATGAGAGTAACTCTTTATCTCTTACACTATTTGATTGTCCTCCATGCTTACCGAAAGAGGTTGAATGTTATGTTCCTGTGGATTCTCTTGAAATATTACCTATGAGTAAAACTTGTGAGAATAATTATGCTACTGTTATATATGATAATCCATGCTACTTTGATAAATCTTATGATAATGCTTTGTTTGTGCCTGATGTTGAAATGCATGGTACTAAAGAATTTTGCTTGGCAAATGTTTATGATAAAGCTTTAGATGATGGTCCTATGTTACTTGATAATATTAATTGTACTACTAATGAAAATGGGATTGGAGAGTTCTTGACTTTATCTATGTGTCCCATATCTCTTGAGATTGATCAATCATCTTGTTATATTATTGATAAAAGTGAGTTTGAAAGTTTTGATCCCACTATTTTTGAGCTTGATAAAAATTATGTGTTTGTGGATCATGAAAAGTATGCTGCATGTGATAGTTATATTGTTGAGTTTGTTCATGAAGCTACTGAAAATTATTATGAGAGAGGAAAATATGGTTGTAGAAATTTTCATGGTACTAAAACACCTCTCTATATGCTGAAACTTTTTAAGTTACTCTTGTTTTACCTTCTTATGCTTGTCACTTTGTTCTTCATGAATTTATTTGTGTACAAGATTCCTTTTCATAGGAAGCATGTTAGGCTTAAATGTGTTTTGAATTTGCCTCTTGATGCTCTCTTTTCTTCAAATACTATTTCTTGCGAGTGCATCATTAAAACTGCTGAGCCCATCTTAATGGCTATAAAGAAAGCAACTTCTTGGGAGATAACCCATGTGTTATTTTGCTACAGTACTTTGTTTTATATTTGTGTCTTGGAAGTTGTTTACTACTGTAGCAACCTCTCCTTATCTTAGTTTTGTGTTTTGTTGTGCCAAGTGAAGCCTCTAGTCGAAGGTTGATACTAGATTTGGATTTCTGCGCAGAAACAGATTTCTATCTGTCACGAATCTGGGCTGTTTTCTCTGTAGGTAACTCATAAAAATATGCCAATTTACGTGCGTGTTCCCCAGATATGTAAGCAACTTTCATTAGTTTTGAGTTTTCTGATTTGAGCAACGGAAGTATTTATTTAAAATTCGTCTTTACTGGCTGTTCTGTTTTGGCAGATTCTGTCTCTGTTTTTTGCATTGTCTCTTGTGGACTTTAAGCAAGGATTTCTACACGTGGAGAGCTGTAGCTAATGTTTTATTGAGTTCTTGCAATGTGTCACTACAGGACCAAGGTGGATTCAAGTTTTTTGAGTACTAACCCCTCTAATGAAGTTTATGAGAAGTTTGGTGTGAAGGAAGTTTTCAAGGGTCAAGAGAGGAGGATGATATATGATCAAGAAGAGTGAAAAGTCTAAGCTTGGGGATGCCCCCGTGGTTCATCCCTGCATATTTCAAGAAGACTCAAGCGTCTAAGCTTGGGGATGCCCAAGGCATCCCCTTCTTCATCAACTTATCAGGTTCCTCCCCTGAAACTATATTTTTATTCGGTCACATCATATGTGCTTTACTTGGAGCGTCTGTGTGTTTATTTTCGTTTTGTTTGTTTGAATAAGATCGGATCCTAGCAATCCTTGTTTGGGAGAGAGACACGCTCCGCTTTTTCATATGAACACTTGTTCTTTGTTTTACTTTTAATGTTCAATGATAAAAGTTGGAAGCTATAGCACTTATTATTATTTGGTTAGAAACAGAAAATGCCTCATAATGTCTTGGATAATTTGACACTTGGCAATTGTTTTGAGCTCTCAAATAGATTAAGTTTTTTTTTCATGTGGTTTAAACCTATTAGTGGAGAACTACCGTAAAGCTTGTTGAAATTGGTTTGCATAATTGATCTCTCTTAAGGTCTAGATATTTTCTGGTAAAGTGTTTGAGCAACAAGGAAGACAGTGTAGAGTATTATAATGCTTGCGATATGTTGTTATGTAAGTTTTGTCTGTACCGGTTCATACTTGTGTTTGCTTCAAACAACCTTGCTAGCCTAAGCCTTGTATCGAGAGGGAATACTTCTCATGCATCCAAAATCCTTGAGCCAACCACTATGCCAATTGTGTCCACCATACCTACCTACTATGTGGTATTTCCTGCCATTCCAAAGTAAATACTTCATGTGCTACCTTTAAACAATTCAAAATCTCTTATTTGTGTCAATGTTTTATAGCTCATGAGGAAGTATGTGGAGTTTTATCTTTCAATCTTGTTGGGCAGCTTTCACCAATGGACTAGTGGCTTCATCCACTTATCCAATAATTTTGCAAAAAGAGCTGGCGCGGGGTTCCCAGCCCCCAATTAATTAACTTCATTAATAATTCTCTTCACATGTTTTGCTCTGATTCATCAGTAAGCAACTTAATTTTGCAAATAGACACTCCTCCATGGTATGAGATTGTTGGAAGGCACCCGAGGATTCGGTTAGCCATGGCTTGTGTAAGCAAAGGTTGGGAGGAGTGTCACCCATAAATAAAAACTAAAGTACATGTGTAAACAAAAGAGAAGAGGGATGATCTACCTTGCTTCGGTAGAAATAACGTCCTTCATGGGAGCCGCTCTTTGAAAGTCTCGTTTAGCAAGGGGGTTAGAGTGCCCACTACCATTCGTTGACAACAACAAACACCTCTCAAAACTTTACTTTTATGCTCTCTATATGATTTCAAAAACTTAAAAAGCTCTAGCACATGATTTAATCCCTGCTTCCCTCTGCGAAGGGCCATTCTTTTACTTTATGTTGAGTCAGTTTACCTACTTCTTTCCATCTTAGAAGCAAACATTTGTGTCAACTGTGCATTGATTCTTACATACTTGCTTATTTGCATTCATCATATTACTTTGTGTTGACAATTATCCATGAGATATACATGTTGAAAGTTGAAAGCAACTGCTGAAACTTAAATCTTCCTTTGTGTTGCTTCGATGCTTTTACTTTGAATCTATTGCTTTATGGGTTAACTCTTATGTAAGACTTTTGATGCTTGTCTTGAAAGTACTATTCATGAAAAGTTTTGCTATATGTTATCTATTTGTTAGCAACTATAGATCATTGCCTTGAGTCACTTCATTCATTTCATATGCTTTGTAATAGTATGATCAAGGTTATGTAAGTACCATGTCACTACAGAAATTATTCTTTTATCGTTTACCTGCTCGGGACGAGCGAGAACTAAGCTTGGGGATGCCGATACGTCTCCAACGTATCCATAATTTCTGATGTTCCATGCTTGTTTTATGACAATACTTACATGTTTTGCTTGCACTTTATAATGTTTTTATGCGTTTTCCGGAACTAACCTATTAACAAGATGCCACGAGTGCCGGTTCTCGTTTTCTCGCTGTTTTTGGTTCCAGAAAGGCTGTTCGGGCAATATTCTCGGAATTGGACGAAATCAACGCCAAACCTCCTATTTTTCTGGGAAGGCTCCAGAACACCGAAGAAGAGTCGGAGGAGAGCCAGGGGGCCCCACACCATAGGGCCGCGCGGGCCAGACCCTGGCCGCGCCGGCCTAGGGTGAGGCCACCCTGTCGACCCTCCTGCGCGGCCTCTTCGCCTATAAAACCCCTTTCGACCTAAAAACACAGTACCAATTGACGAAACTCCAGAAAATTTACTGAGGCGCCGTCGCCATCGCGAAACTCCAATTCGGGGGACAGAAGTCTCTGTTCCGGCACCCTGCCGGGATGGGGAAGTGCCCCCGGAAGCCATCTCCATCAACGCCACCGCCTCCATCATGCTCCGTGAGTAGTTCCCCCATGGACTACGGGTTCTAGCTGTAGCTAGTTGGTATTCTCTCCCCCATGTACTTCAATACAATGATCTCATGAGCTGCCTTACATGATTGAGATTCATCTGATGTAATCGGTGTTGTGTTTGTTGGGATCCGATGGATGATACATTATGATTAGTTTATCTATAAAGTTTGTGAAGTTATTGTTGCTGCAATCTTGTTATTCTTAATGCTTGTCACTAGGGCCCGAGTGGCATGATCTTAGATTTGAGCTCTATACTTATTGCTTAGATTGTATCTACAAGTTGTATGCACATGTCACTGTCCGGAACCAAAGGCCCCGAAGTGACGAAATCGGGACAACCGGAGGGGATGGCGGTGATGTGAGGGACACATGTTTTCACGGAGTGTTAATGCTTTGCTCCGGTGCTCTATTAAAAGGAGTACCTTAATATCCAGTAGTTTCCCTTGAGGCCCGGCTGCCACCGGCTGGTAGGACAATAGATGTTGTGCAAGTTTCTCATTGCGAGCACGTACGACTATAATTGGAAACATGCCTACATGATTAATGAATTGATGTTCTTTCTTAATGCTTTATCAATCCTGTCAATTGCCCAACTGTAATTTGTTCACCCAACACTTGTTATTCGAGAGTTGCCACTAGTGTAGATAGCTGGGAACCCCGGTCCATCTCTCATTATTATATACTTGTTCTCTATGTCATTGGAAGTAGTATCAACTATCTTCTCGTGCCATTACCTCTCGTGTTACTATTACTGCTGCTGTGTTACTGTTACTACTGCTCTCATATTACTGCTACTTTCACATCACCCCTGTTACTAGTGCTTTTCCAGGTGCAGCTGAATTGACAACTCAGTTGTTAAGGCTTATAAGTATTCTTTACCTCCCCTTGTGTCGAATCAATAAATTTGGGTTTTACTTCCCTCGAAGACTGCCGCGATCCCCTATACTTGTGGGTTATCAGGCCACTGTGCAGAAGAAGAACGTGGAGGCTCCACATGTCCAAAATGTTGATGTGAGGAACTTGCTGCATCGGATGAGTCGAGGGGTTCCTCGGCCTCCTCAGTGTTGTCTCTTGCATGATGGCCTCCTCCCTCTATGTGTGCATTCGAGTGCACCTTCCGTGACCGACCAATCATTCCCGGAATCAAGGTTAAATAGAACAAAGCAGTGCAATTTTACTAGTTTTTCAGTTTTCTTAGTTAATCTCCAAGTTTTCTTATAAAAAGTCATCTTGTACAACAGGTTACCTAGGTTAGATGAATTAGAAACAAATTCATGTTTAATCATGGAGGCTATGTCAAGTTTCTCTACGGTGAACGGAATATCAAGATGGTGAGGTTCTACGCCATGCATATCTAATAAACGAGAGGCGATGAGACCTCCACAAATTCCTCCCTTTTCACGGTTAGTAGCAAGTCTATAGGCTATCAAAGCACCCAAGTTATAAGTCCTATCACCTTGTAATGCAGCAGCTAAGAAGGCTAAATCCGGGATAGATAACTTACTTCCATTCCTTCTGGCAAGAACGCACTTGGTAATGAAATAAGCAAAGTAACGAATGGCTGGGAGTTGAATACTACTAATTTTACCACTATCCTCTGAGAAACTCCTTCCATGACAAATCATCTTGTAGAGATTCGAGAGCTCTTGCGGCGATCCCCTCATCTTCTCGCACGATCCCCATTGCGGCACTTTAATGGCTGCACAAAAATCACTGAATGGCAAGTTGACAGCTTTATTATAAATCTTATACTGAACCGTGGGGTTAGATTGCGACCAATTGAACTTAAAGTCCTGCACAACAGACATAGTTCATTTTGCATATTGGCTTGGCTCTCCATCAACAAAATTGCTCAACCCTGCACGAAGAATTAGACTTTGAACATCTGCCAATATTCCTGCGCTTCCCATGAAATCTGCGCACGGGTAGTAAGAAGGGTATACCCCCTCTTCGCGATTCACTCTCATGACTTGTTGTACCTCCAATTCTTGTTGATTCAATTGATATCTATTCCACTCCATTTTCTGAAAATTTTCAACAATCATTATAAAATTTGATTTGGCGACATATAATCAAGGGAAACTACTATAGGAACTTGCTAGAGTACTAATCATGCATCAAAACTAATTTATTCAACTTAGAACAAGCATGCAAGCTCACCATACATGTTACCTACAGCAGCAAAATAATCAAGATATACTCAACCAAACGAAATTCTACTTGGATCATTGGAGGAGTCACATACCAAGGAGCAAATGTGCCAAATTTCAGCAAGAAATCTGGGCTGAGCAAGGAGATCGAAAAATCCTGAGCTCTTGAGCAAAAACGCGAGTGAGAGAAAACTGGTTCGAGTTTTTTCGGGAGAGAGAAGATTCTGGGAGAAAGAGATGACAAAGTGGAGCAAGGAGGGGCCCACACCACAGGGTGGCGCGCCCCCCTCCTTGGCCGCGCCAGCTGGTGGGGTGGCCCCCTGGGGTGCCCCACTGGTCATCCTCTGGTGCTCCCAGGTGCCTCGTCGAAAAATAGGACCAACGGTATAATTTTTGTGAATTTTTGAAAACTTTGAAAAATGCACATTTCTGGGTATTAAGTTTATTATTACTGGCCAGGAATTTTTTTTTTGAAATCTCTAATTAACTAAGGAACTTTGCAAATCAAAAGTGCTACAGCAAATAGAACAAGTGGAGGAAGAAAGAGATGTTGTTTACCCCCTCTATGCACATAAAAAGTATTTGTTAACAAGGTTGATCAAGTCTTGCCACCAAATAAATTTTACATAACATATGAAGAAATAAACCTCAAATCAATCATGTTACTTTGAATTGTATTGATATGGACCCAATCATAAGAGTTTGATATTCTTCTTTAGGCTCATATATAGGACAATCAATAGTTCCAACTTTGATAGTTCTCACATTAGAGATAGTATTAACTCCACATGCTTTCTCAATCCTCTTGGGAAAATAAACGGTATGTTCCTTATCATCAACATTGAAAGTAACCTTCCCTTTGTTGCAATCAATGACAGCCCCTGCGGTGTTAAGAAAAGGTCTCCCAAGAATAATAGACATATTATCATCTTGAGGCATTTCCAACACAACAAAATCAGTTAATATCAAGCAGTTAGTAGTAACTTGAACAGGAACATCCTCACATATACCAACAGGGATAGCAGTAGATTTATCAGCCATTTGCAAAGATATATCAGTAGGTATCAATTTATCTAAATAAAGTCTCTTATAGAGAGAAAAAGGCATAACACTAACACCGGCTCCCAAGTCACATAGAGCAGTTTTAACATAATTATTCTTAATAGAACAAGGAATAGTAGGTATACCTGGGTCGCCCAACTTCTTTGGAACTTTGCCATTGAAAGAGTAATTAGCAAGCATGGTGGAAATTTCCTCATTGGGGATTTTCCTTTTGTTAGTAACAATAGCTTTCATATACTTTGAATAAGGAGGCAATTTAATAGCATCAGTCAAAGGGATTTGCAAGAATAAAGGTTTCATCCAATCACAGAATTTATTATAGTGTTCTTCTTCCTTTGATTTTAATTTCTTAGCAGGAAAAGGCATTTGCTTTTGCACCCAAGGTTCTCTTTCATTACCATGTTTCTTAGCAATAAAATCTTCTTTAGTATACTTTTTATTTTTAGCATGCTTTTCAGGTTCATCTTCAACTTCTTCTTTATCAGAAGTGTCATTCTTATCATTATCTTTATCATTATCATGTTCATTACCACTTTCAGTTTCAGCATCAGAAATAGAAATACTATTAGGATCATTAACAGGTTCAGAGGATTCTACAACATTTTTATGTTTCTTCTTCTTTTTCTTAGAAGGAGCACTAAGTTCAATTCGTTGAGAATCTTGTTCAATTCTTTTGGGATGCCCTTCAGGATATAGAGGATCCTGGGTAGAGACACCGCCTATAGTTGTTACTTCATAAGCATGTTTCTCTTTAGAATTATTTTTCAACAAGTCATTTTGCACTTTAGTGAGTTGATCAATTTGAGTTTGAACCATTTGAAAATGTTTAACAAGCATCTTAACATCATTGGAGGTTCTCTCCACAATATCATGCAAATTGCTAATAGCTTGAGAATTTTCCATTAGATGATTCTCTACTCTCATATTAAAATTTTCTTGCTTAAAAATATAATTATCAAACTCATCTAAGCATTGAGCAGGAGGTTTTGAATACGGAATATCTTCCCTAGTAAAGCGTTGAAGGGAGTTTACCTCGATCATGGATGAAGGGGGAATTATCTCACATATATCTTCTATGGGAGGTAGATTCTTCACATCTTCGGATTTAATACCTTTTTCCTTGAGAGACTTCTTAGCTTCCCTCATATCTTCATCATTCAATTCAATTAAACCCCTCTTCTTCAATATTGGCGTTGGAGTTGGTTCAGGTGTAGTCCAATCATCATAATTCCGGCCTATTTTAGCCAATAATTCTTCAGCTTCGTCTGGAGTTCTTTTCCTGAAAACACAACCAGCACAACTATCCAAATATGCTCTAGACGCAATGGTTAGTCCACTATAAAATATATCAAGTAGATCATTCTTTTCTAAATCATGTCCAGGTCGAGCTCTGATAAGAGAACAAAATCTTGTCCAAGCCTCAGGCAATTTCTCTTCATCTCCCTGGTCAAACCTATAAATTTTCTGTAAAGCAATATGTTGAGCACTAGCAGGAAAGTATTTTCGAAAGAAAACATCACGCAAATCAGCTTGGATTTTTAATAGAACCAGGAGGCAAATTATTATACCAAGTTTTAGCATCATCCTTTAATGAGAAAGGAAAAAATTTAGCGACAAAGTAAGTACGCATCTTGACATCATCAGAAAACAAGCTACTCATAGAAGAAAGCTCAATCATGTGTTCTACAACACTTTCTTTTTCAGTACTGTAAAAGGGTGTTTTCTCTACAATAGCTATATGAGATAGATCAAGAGAAAAATCATAATCTTTATCCTTAATGCATATAGGAGATGTGGCAAATTTAGGATCAGGAGATAACTTATGTCTAACAGTATATTGTGCGAGAAACTTTTTAATTTTTCGTGCATCAGTAGTAGCATTGCATCTATTAATAAAATCATCATTAAGCTCCACATAATCCTCATCAGGATCATCACTAGAATAATCAACAGACTCAGGTGAACTAACAGGTGTAGTAGCATTAGGAGTTTCAAGCATTTTCAATTTGTCTAGACCTAGCAATTGTAGCATCTAGAAAGGATCCCAATGAACCACTATAATCAAGCACAGCAAAAACATTATCAATATTATGAGAGTTTTCAGATTCAGTAGAAGTACCAAGCAAGTGAAGCTTGCGGCGGTGAAACAAGTTGACTTATCACGGATGGTGAATCAAGTGTAGCAGTAGGTACTCGGAGTTGTACCTTTTCTTGTAGTGGATGGTAATATGGCGACTTTAGGATCGCGAGTTTTACCCATGATGGAGAATTTGCAGCGAACAATATCAATCCAAGTGAACTTCCAAATAAAGCTATGCTCCCCGGCAACGGCGCCAGAAAACAGTCTTGATAACCCACAAGTATAGGGGATCGCAGCAGTCTTCGCGGGTAGTATTACCCAATTTATTGATTCGACACAAGGGGAGACAAAGAACACTTGGAAGCCTTAACAACGGAGTTGTCAATTCAGCTGCACCTGGAAACAGACTTGCTCGCAAGAGTTTATCGAGAGGTAACAGTTTTATAACAGTAGCAGTAGTAGAATAACAGCAGCAGAGTAACAAAGACAGCAGTAGTGATTATAGTAAACAGCAGGATTAAAATACTGTAGGCACAGGGATGGATAACGGGCGTTGCATGGATGAGAGAAACTCATGTAACAAACATAGCAGGGCATTTGCAGATAATAATAAAACGGTGTCGAAGTACAAAGCAATCAATAGGCATGTGTTCCAATTATAGTCGTACGTGCTCGCAATGAGAAACTTGCACAACATCTTTTGTCCTACCAGCCGGTGGCAGCCTGGGCCTCAAGGGAATCTATCGGATATTAAGGTACTCCTTTTAATAGAGTACCGGAGCAAAGCATTAACACTCCGTGAACACATGTGATCCTCACGTCACTACCATCCCCTCCGGTTGTCCCAATTCTTGTCACTTCGGGGCCATTGGTTCCGGACAGCGACATGTGTATACAACTTGCAGGTAAGACCATAAACAATGAATATCATGATGAAATAATAACATGTTCAGATCTGAGATCATGGCACTCGGGCCCTAGTGACAAGCATTAAGCATAACAAGTTGCAACAATATCATCAAAGTACCAATTACGGACACTAGGCACTATGCCCTAACAATCTAATGCTATTACATGACCAATCTCATCCAATCCCTACCATCCCCTTCAGCCTACAGCGGGGGAATTACTCACACATGGATGGGGGAAACATTGCTGGTTGATGAAGAGGCGTCGGTGGTGATGGCGGTGATGATCTCCTCCAATTCCCCGTCCCGGCGGAGTGCCAGAACGGAGACTTCTGGCTCCCGCGGCGGAGTTTCGCGATGTGGCGGCGTTCTGGAGGGTTTCTGGCGACTTCGACTTCTCTCCGTGCGTTTTTAGGTCGAGGCCGATAAATAGTCCGAAGGAGGGCGTCGGAGGCCGACCGAGGGGGCCACACCATAGGGCCGCGCGGGCCCCCCCGGGCCGCGCCGCCTCATGGTGTGGGGCCCTCGGGCCTCCACCTTATTTGTCCTTCTGGCTCCGTCAGTATTCTGGGAAAATAGGGCCTTCTGCATAAATTCCGAGGATTTTCCCGAAAGTTGGATTTCTGCACAAAAACGAGACACCAGAGCAGTTCTGCTGAAAACAACGTTAGTCCGTGTTAGTTGTATCCAAAATACACAAATTAGAGGCAAAACAATAGCAAAAGTGTTCGGGAAAGTAGATACGTTTTGGACGTATCAACCCACGGTACACGACTCTAGCAGCATCGTCAAAACTCGTGATTTTAAGCATTTCTGGCTGTTTTCGTGGGCTATAGTCCACGTTTTTTGGGTCCCGGGAGGATTTCGATGCCCCGTGACCCCCGGTACACGACTCTAGCGGCATCATCAAAACTCGTGATTTGGCGCATTTCTGGCCGTTTTGGTGGGCTATAGTCCACGGTTTTCGGGTCCCGGGAGGATTTCGATGCCCCGTGACCCCCGATACACGACTCTAGCAGCATCATTAGAACTCATGATTTCGAGCATTTCCTCGTGATTTCGAGCATTTCTGCCCGTTTTGGTAGGCTATAGCCCACGGTTTCGGGCCCGGGAGGATTTCGATACCCCGTGATCCCTCGGTACATGACTCTAGCGGCATCGTCAAACTCGTGATTTCGAGCATTTCTGCCCGTTTTTGTGGGCTATAGTCCACGGTTTTTGGGGTCCCGAGAGGATTTCGATGACCCGTGACCCATGGTACATGACTCTAGCGGCACCTTCAAAACTCGTGATTTCGAGCATTTCTGGCCGTTTTCGTGGGCTATAGTCCACGATTTCGGGTCCCGGGATGATTTCGATGTCCCGTGACCCCCGGTACACGACTCTAGCGGCATTGTCAAAAATCGTGATTTCGAGCATTTTTGGCTGTTTTCGTGGGCTATAGTCCACGGTTTTTGGTGTCCCAGGAGGATTTCGATGCCTTGTGACCCCCCGGTACATGACTCTAGCGGCATCGTCAAAACTCATAATTTCGAGCATTTCTGGTTGTTTTCGTAGGCTAGTCCATGGTTTCGGGTCCCGAGAGGATTTCGATGCCCCGTGACCCACGGTACACGACTCTAATGGCATCGTCAAAACTCGTGATTTCAAGCATTTCTGGCTGTTTTCGTGGGCTTTAGTCCACGTTTTCTGGTTCCGGGAGGATTTCGATGCCCCGTGACCCCCGTTACACGACTCTAGCGGCATCGTCAAAACTCGTGATTTCGAGCATTTCCGGCCGTTTTCCTGGGCTTTAGTCCAGCGTCCCAGTCGGTCTGCGGAGTAGCGGCCCATATAACGCTGTGACGACTTTGGACGCGAATGGTTCACAACGACGTTTCGGCTTGATCGGGAGATCTGAACCATTCACGTTCCTGATCCGACGGTTCAGGATACAAAATCACTGTGGTTTGGCCTAGGTGGTTCCATTATACTGTTAACTAATGCTAAGGTGTTCAAGAGCTTTGCCTCGTTGCCTAATATTGTTGTTTTGGCTATTAAGAACACCTATTGTTGGGATATTGTGGGTGCCAAACAATTGAGCTGCTTGGCTTGCTTTGTACTCTAAAACTCTTCTTAATAAAAAAATGAAATAGGCAATTTTTTTGCCTTGTTTCAAGTAAACAAAAACTGCGGCCCAAAACTGTTCAATAAGTCTTCAAAGTGCGCCGCGCGGCCTAAAAGGTAAGCTCTTTGCTAAGGCCTGACTCTTTGCAAACAACAACGAGGGCCGGGCAAAGTGGTTTGGGTGATTGTTTTTACATCGAGTGGACCTACAAAAAACGAGAGAAAAAAACTTACCACTCTCGCCAGGAAATGCAAATTTCCACAAGGTAAATGTCGGAGTTCCACTTACCGTGGCACTCTGCGCGTTATCTTGCGTAGGAACAGCGCACACCACTAACCAGTGGCTTCGAGTGGTTGTTAATCACGCGTTTATTCACCATATTCACGTTTGACAGATCTTTTCAATGTGCAGAAGAGATTTACATCTCAGAACCATTTGAGTACAATATCCCAAAGTGGACCTTGCTTGTAACGATTCCGTATGAGGCTCAACTCATCAACGCGCAAAGGTCAATAAATGTGTCAACCTACTGTAGACCTCCGGTATGCATGTGTTGGGAGATTGTATAAACTTCTGCTACCACTACTCGGCCCCAAATAATTTTCATAGATTTAGGCGAAACGTAGGCTAAACTATGACTAAATTCATAGAACAAGGAGTAGGTATTAATTTATCGTAGGAAATAAAAATGGGAATAGAAGGTGTCATAATCAAAGTACATGCGAGTTGGGGGGATATATACGTACATGTATGGTCTAGAGCATTACAGCTAGATGCTGTCATGATATTTCTTGACTTTTAGTCTTGCTGACAAGACATGGCAAACAGTGAGCTGAGATGATGATGAGGTGGACGATGTAGAACAAAAGATGATGGTTTCATCAGTTAGACATTTACCATTCTTAGAGGATGATAAATCATAGAAGAATCTATGTCTCGGTTTTCCTGATAAATTGACCTTTATGTTACGTAGATATGTAACCATTTGACAAATTCATTAAGAAATCAAGCAGGCTTCCTTCTGTGTTATCTAAGAATAGCAAGCTGGCTGATTGTTAATTACCATTTCACTTCACAACTTTGGCCAGTACTTTTTAGTAATATTTTATTGGAAGAAGTATGTACTATATAAATATACCTCTGAATCGTGTCATAATTTGGTGCGCCAAATTAAGAAAGCTGTATGTAACTTCTTGGCTTAAAAAGGTGATTGGACATTCTACGGTGGGTAAGGAATGAGAATGTAAGCGGTTCTAACATCACCGAATCACTGTTTTGCAACCCTTTTCCTAGTTTGTTTTCTCATTGCTCCCTAATGGGAGCACACTATCGTTTCAAAAATAATACTGGGAGCACAACTTCAAGACCTGGCTAGGTAGAAAAACTAGTGTGCAAATGTGTAGAAAAGAGATGCTCAAATACAGAAGTGTTGGATGACAGCGGTACGTAAACAGTACACACCTTGGATTCTTGCATGAATATTGTGATAATCTAGATTCATGCAAAACAATTACAAATGAAATCCACCATGTTTGCAATGAAAAATATATGTCTAAATTACTACCAGATTGAGCCAATATTTAAGTGATGACATAATTATGGTAGTCATTAGTGCCCGCTTGATCGATACAACGACTTCCTACCGGTTCTCGCATGGCATGATCCTAAAAATTATTTTCCCCTAATAGAAAGCACAATACATATAGAGGGTCACCAATTGCAAGAAAGCAAACAAAATTCCCTAGATTTTCAACAAAACCACCACACTTTTTTCCCATGGCTGAAGCTGATCTAAGACCTATAGACGATGTCCCCTCTCCATGTTAGAAAGGAAGACTAATGTCACCATGAATGGCAAGTAGATCTCTGAATTGCCACCTGACAGGTACCCCTGCTTGCTACCAACTCATAACTACACATGGATGCATCACGCATGGACATATAAACACTCTGCTACTCATGAGACGTAGATATTTCTAGTGGCGTGTACTATACTGGATGCAATGCATACATCTTTAGTTTGGTCTTCCCTTTTGTCTCAAAGCAGCTGGTAAATACCCTATGAAATTGATATCTTTGTGTTGTAACCAGTGCAAACATGGTCAGAGGCAGCTAGCCTCCTCCTAGTTCTCACAGGGCTTCACAGTTCACATTTGAGCCACTAGCAGTGCAAGCTTTGCCTGCATATAGCTAGCTAGATCCCAACAGGTGAACAACTATTATTTAGCTGCAAGCTTTCAGATAAAGTTGGGCAAAGGGTGAAAGATGACTTGCCAAGCGATGATGGTTAGAGAGATAGGGACAGAAGGCGGAACCTAGGGCCAAGATGCATTATTGGCTAGAGTATGATGGGCGTGCATGCATGGGAGTTCCCATCTTGGATTCCCTTGTTGTGGAAAACATAGGATTCGTGAACATAAAGGAAAAAAAGGAGAGAATGGAACTAAGGTAATTAACAAAGGCACACAAAAGGGGATCTCATTTTTTAAGAAAAAGGCACACAAAAGGTAATTACTAAAAAGCTATCTTTCTTTGTGATTTATAAGTGCTAGAAAAGACTTTTTTTTTTTGCTTTGCAGCCGAGGTCCATGGTTCACCACTCCATCAATGGTTGATTTATATGTTGTGATCGACCAACACTTTTCCATTGTTTCAAAAACATCATATTTCAAACTTATTACAAAATGATTTATGAAATTCATGGTCCCTGTGAGTAATTAAATTAAACCTAGTGAGAAACTAAAAAAATACAAAAAAAAGCACAATTCCAAATAGAACCTAAGAACTTGAACTATTAATTTTCCATGTGCTTAAATTTTTACAGACCATGTATGGTGGACTTCTAACAAGCCAGGATTCGAGGACATTATCAGCTATGTCAAGCACAAAAGGGAGGACAATGATGTGCCTTGATACTTCTACTGTTTTCTTTTATTCTCTAGACACTGCTTGCAAGCTATGTTGTGTTTTTTATTTTGTTTCTTATATGTACTTAATTTTTTTGTTGGATCTCTCGCAATAAATACTCCGTCCTTTCCAAATAATGTTGCTTACAATGTAGGTTCAAAGTCAATTTTTGCAATGCTCGACCAAGTAAATAGGAAAAAAAATATTAACATCTATACTAAGTTAGTGGAAATTGCGTACAAAATAAAACTATACCCTATGATGGATCTAATAATATGGATTTTGTATCCTATACAAATTTAATCGAACATTATAATGTTTTGATTTTGGCCAAAAAATATGTGCAACATACCTTAGGAAGAAGGAAGTAACTCACTCTAGCTGTTCCGTGAATTTAAAAATTAAAAGCACTTAGACCATGCACCATGTGTGGTAAAAGCGAACCATAAACTTCTCTCTTCTCCTCTTGAACCGGTCAGATACATAGTGAGGCATCGGCTGATATACTCTGACACAAGAAGAAGCTTAACAAGTAGGTTCGCTTTTTTCATACAAATCTGGAACCTAGCAGCAAAATTGTGAGAGAAATGAGATGCGTACATGCATGAATCTGAGCAGAGAGAGGGTCGTACTACCGATTCCATACATATCAGCTTATCCAAAGCGGTTCCGAATTCTGGCACCAATTTCTTTGAACCACCGGCGCTACATAAGTCATAACACCTGGTGTTAGATATGCATATGATCGCATACCTCTAACACACCATATCAAATCTTTAGCCCTCGTTTTGTACTAGAGTTATTGTAGTAGGGATAATCTCCACCAAATTTTAAATCCCCACTTATTTCTAAAAATATGTTTGGTACTAGAGTATTGTTCGAGTTTAATATTCGTTTATCCCCACTTTTTCCTAAATCTCTGTATATTTTTCTCAATCCCCAATACTCTACCCATACCTACTGAATTGAGGATGGAATTTTATGGGGATTTGAGTGACGATAGGGGATCACCTAATACTTTAGAATATTATCTGCACTAATCCCCACAAAAACTCTAGTACCAAACAATATCTTAAGGATTTACGGCGGGCAAAAAGCCAACCCGAATTAATCAATTTCATCAAACCTTTGATTGTCATCTACAAACCGAAGGCAAAACCCGGAAGAATAGAAAAGCAAAACAAACATTTATATAATCATTGTCAACCAATAATCATAAAACAAAAGGTTTATTTTAGTGGGAGAAAAAACAGTAAAGATCATCTATTCTATATATATATACGCACCCACAGGCCACAGCACACACCATGACCAAGCCAATACCCCACGCACGCGTCCATGCATATATCATCTCTTCACTATCATCGTCTCATCACCCCGGCCCTTAGCTTGACGGCACATTTCTAAACCATAATAAACGTACCCAACATTACATGGAAGACCACGGCGCCGGCTGCCACCCCGCCCTGCTCCACGGCGGTCAGGCGGCGTTTGCTTACGGCGTGTGGGACGCCACGCCCCTGGCCGCCTTCGACGCCGACGGCCGCGGCGACCAGCAGCCGCTGGACGAGTGCTTCGCGACAGCGTCGGAGCTCCGGGAGGCGCTGCTCCGCGCGCTGAACGAACTGGACGCGGTGCGTGGAGCGCACCAGGCGGAGCTCCGGCGCGTGGAGTCCGAGGCTGCGCGACTGGTGGCGTCCGCGGCCGCCGAGCGCGACGAGCTCCGGCGCCACTGCCACTCCCTCCTGGTCCTCCTACACCACCACCAGACCAGTCCTCCGCTCCAGAGCCTCCCCGGCCCTCCGCTACTCCATGCAGTCGGCGTTCAGGGAGGAGGAGAAGGAGTATGCGCCATGGACGAGCACGTGACGGTGGTGTCGTCCAACGATCAGCAGGAGGAGGATGCTGAGCTGGAGATGGCGCTGGCGCGGAGGTTGCCGGAGAAGGGACGGCTAGTGGAGGCCGTAGTTTCAGCAGGCCCGCTCCTGCAGACGCTCCTCCTGGCCGGCCCGCTCCCGCGTTGGCGCCACCCGCCGCCGCCCGCCCCGGCCGACCTCGTCATACCGCCGTTCAACCCCGGCCGCCAGGCCGACGCCACCAACTACTCATTCTCGTCCGCGTCCTCTTCTTCGCCGGAGAGCAACTGCAGTGGCGGTGGCGTCGGGCCGGCGCCGCCAGTGCCAGCAGTACAGCAGCAGCATCACGCGCTCCCCGTCCCCGCCTGCTTCCACATGATGGGCTCTTCCTTCTGCATGTAGCCACTAATTTACATGGTTTGTCATTAGCTAGCGTGGTACTTACCAACTACTCATATGCAGCATAGTAGTACTGCACATATATAAATTAATTAAGGTTGGGTTGGGATTAGTACAGTATAGCTACTAGTACTTGGCTCATCCGCTCGTTGGATTAGTAGGATGATCAGTAATATGCCAGTGGTTGAATAATTATCTGTGTGTGATTAAAAGGTGGTAAAGATGCCACTTTTGGTACGTAGATCTAGCACGGAGATGTCGAGTGTCAGTGAGAAGATATGAACAATAATATCAAGTACTTAATTATGTGGTAGTATACAGTGTGTGATGCTCATTCATTTCTTAAATCTTAATGTTAGTGAGCACGGACCGATCGCAATACTGGAAAAGCGGTTCGTGCATGCATGGAAAGCGATCCGCGTGGCTCTCATGCACGTCCTCAATTCGATCTTGTTTGGACAGGGAGGTATTGCACCAATTCTGTCTTCTGGAATTGGGAAGGATATTAGTTCAAATTACCTAACGACAAGCAATCGAAAATAAGATGGTGGAAACCAGTCTTCAAAAAAAATCTTTAGAGCTTCTAAATTTGGAAGTCGGGAACTACTCCCTCCATCTCATAAAGATTGTCTGAGTTTTTTCAAAATTTAGATGTATTTAGACATTAAATAGCATCTAGATATATCAAAAAATTTGACAAATTTCAGATAAATTTTATGGGACGGAGAGAGTATATAATTTTTTCTATGGACTACTCTACATGCCATTACAAGAACACTGGGAATAACCTAATGATATATTTTTCTCATTCTCAATGGATTTATCAATTTGTTTTTAATGTTTCTATATTCCTGTATTTTTAACTCCCGCGGATCAAACAGATTGATGAATAAACAATATGTCTCAAACATAAGGACATATGAAATTAAAGTAATGTACAATGTGAATACACGATGCTAGTTATAAACATTGAATCCATATACTTTGGTAGTATATATATGTGTGGTCAAAGTCATGGGAACCATATATTAAGTGTGCAATATATTTTTGGACGGAGTGCGCATGTGCCTACTTTTGGATTCTTACTAGTTTTTTTTGTATGGAACCTTTTTAAACAAATAATAGAGGCCACTATAATCTCTACTTGATTTATTACTCACCATTTATTTAGCATTCTAGTCAAAACTCTATGCCCTTTCTCTTGCATCTGTTGACTCCCGAATTGAACTAAATACTCAAAATCTATGGAAATATTCCTCATCCATAGACACTTTCGCAAGTATTTTATCTAGGTCCCTAAAGAATTTTACTTCAAGAAAATTATAACGGCTGCCATGCAACAATGGGTGAGGTAATAAAGTAGGTACTCTGCTACTCCAACCTGGCAATCATGATAACCTCCAAGATTCAAATAGTATCCAATATCACTAGCTTGTCATTTGATTGTGGTTGATTGGATATAAAATGATTAATGCACTAAGAAAATATATGTGAGCCTGACTTAAAAAACAAACTCACCTTGCATTTTGTACTATGTATTTACTAATTTGTTCTGCTTTTTTTTTAAAAAGGAATATGGTAAAGGAAGCCCCTACATCGATGTTTTTAAAAATAACAAGAACCCAAATCCGCATCCCTAGAAACTTGAATCTGGATAGCCAAGTTGTACATCACTTATCTAACCAAGTGAGCTAGGCTCATTTCTTCCTTTCTGCAAAGTTTCGTATCAGACTTCAGTATCTCTTTTGAATAATGAATGTACCATTTCAAAAATAAAACAATGGATAGGCAGAGCCCTCGCCCTTGTGCTCGACTAGAAATATGTCTTGTCTTGTTAGTAATATATTCCAAGACAAGTAGGGCACTAGCATCGACCAATGAAAATTACATGTATATATCTTTAGAATGTTTTAAAGTGAAAAAAATAATCTCCTTGTGCATAAATAAATAAATAAATAAAATCACACTTTAGGGTGGCTTCCATATGGTTCCACGGTAAAACATAAATCAGTCGTTTGATTTTTGCTAAAAGGGCTGAGTATAGCGAAAATTCACTTTTAATCTTGGGCGAAAAATACTTTAAAATGTGAAGAAAAATAAGAACAAAAATTCCGCGCGTACATGTCAATATTCAATATGTGCATGCCAATTTTCGTGAAAAATTGATATTTTTCTGTTTTTGAAAAGACAAAGAAATGTCTTGCGGAGAAATTTTTAGCACCGAATTTTATCTTTTTGCACAAGACAGAAAAAATATCGGATTGTCAAGATTCATGAATCGACTTTGTGAGCGTTGGGATGCACACGTGGAAATTTTTCTTCGGGAAACTTCCCATGAAGGATGAAGGAGAGAAAAAAAGAGCTAGTAACTGCAGCATGGCACTTTTCCCAGACCAGGTTCTGAACTTTGACGCAGACACAGGCATAGTTCAAAGTTCAAACAGACCTCGTTGCTTGCTTTGTCAGGCTCTGTATTGAGCATTAGCAGGTTGTGGGCCATGCGCCATCTTCTGTCACAAGGTGTGGGGCCATGTCATCTTACGGCCAGTTGATCACAGCCGTTTTATCACCCTTTATCTGACGAAACAGCTCAAGTGCTACACAGTCACGCAGATCAGAAATGTGTGTTCAAACAGAGCATAGGCCATAACATGATGTCTGTAGACAGATAAGCTTCCCTATACTCCTAGGAGTACATGAACAAAAATACATATGGGATACTTCTTTGTCATTTTTAATAAATTCATGGGCTAATCTGACGATACACCAACTTATTTTTTCCGAAAAATATAGTATTTGCAACGAAAAGGAAACTAATTGTTGGAGACAAGTGTGTAAGAGAGAAAAACATATATATAGTGGGAAATACACTTTAGCTCATAGGAGCATATGCTCCCATTATGTGAATCCACATTTCAAAGTGTCAAAAAATTCTAAACTAAATTTTTACATGTACATCTAGACATTTTATGTTGGTACACAAGTTTTAAAAAAAAATAAAAAACAATTGTGGCTCCTGTAAAAAAAGACAAGTTTTGATGTTATAACACGACGTACAGGATATTTTTTGTCTTTTTTGTACACGCCATACAAAATGTTGTTTCTCCACGAAAATTTGTGCACTAACATAGAATGTTAAGATGTACATCAAAAAATTTATATCAGAAATTTTAACATTTTTTAAATTGTTTTTTTAATTATTTTATATAATGAGTGCATTTGCTCCTATGAGCCAAATTGCCACCTCCATATATAGTGCAATTTTATATGGGCTTCAGCCAAGCGTATGTCGCATGGCGACAGCATCAGATCACCCATACGTACGTGCAAGACTATATGGAGGGAAAAGGAGAGAAAGGTATATGTAGAGTATCCTAGTCTCTAGACTACATCATCCATACATCTAGAGTATATCCTCTTTATAAATTTTAGACCTTTTTTTCCTGTGGCTGGCTAGCTCCAACTCAAAGGGCCGGCCATCCAATGTGCACCACATGGTGCATGCATATACTTGTTGGCTTGTTGCTCCAAGATATCTTTGAATATACATGATACGTGTATGTGCATTACCACTATACGCAATATGCTCATTAGTTTTGCTGATTTCTATGTAACCAAGCACGCATTAGTTTCTCATGGAAAGGAAATTGAAGGAGAACTCCAATGGAGGGATGCATGGTTGATCGGCCATTTTGATGATTTCTCCATTTGGTTTGCTTAGACTTAAGAGAGTATGTAAATATGGTTATCTGTGGAAATCTACCATCCACAAAAAAAGTTCCGACAAAGGTTATACATTCAAAGACATGTGTGGATGTGCCATATAAGTTGGCCATATTGTAGGTCGGTTCGGTGGTGGCTTTATATTGGCATGCTATAGAACCACCGTCCATAATGCCATTGATAACTCTCGACAAATACAAGGAACTACATACAATATTCTTGATTGTCATGGAGTGTCAATCCTACGCGTATATGGAGTGATTGACGGGGGTAGTTCACATTGAACCATCACATAGTTGTTTCCCACAAGCTACACTTGAGCATGCATCGATGCACTACTATTTTCTATCGACACGTATCATCTACACTAGCATTTGTGTACTCATCGTATTTTTATTGTCCATGCAATTATAATGACACGCTTTTATACTGGAAAAGTGGTTGATGCACATCCTACAATCCCATATTCCTCAGGACCACAAGATCCACTATATATTTGTAGTGCTCGAATTAAGCTCACACCCACCTTTGGATGTAAAACCACATGTAAAAAGAAATTTTGGCACTATGCATGCTATGCTGCAAATGGTGTCATAGGTGTCATGTGAGTAGCTAGCAACCCTCACATGCTTGTTGATCTTGTTGATATGGCTTATTGACCTTGCACACTAAAAAAAACCAGCCTCTCCATTCATGCATGCTGCCGTCCCTCATTTGAACTGGTCCATAGCAACAAGGGAGCAGGAGGATAATGCTAAGCAAGGCTAATGCTACACTGCCAAACAATTTGCATCTAGAAAGAACCACACTAGGTTTTTTTTCCATAGTTGCTCGTGCATGGATCACTATAATAGTGCCGATCACTGGTGTGCCAATCACGTATCAAAATTTCCCATGGATCAATCGTGTGCCAATCACATCTTGGATCAAATAAGGGGGAGCAGCATGGTGAGGAATTGACTAGTGATACTCTAGCTGTGTAGCTAGCCATGAGAGCTACACTCTCTGCTTTCCTAAAAGAAGGAGGGGCAACATATAAATCTTTTCAATCATAGGCTACATAATTTTACACACTAGCTAGGCACTCGTTTCTGTCTCAAGGCTGCAATACACAGTACTGTCCTTCCTCTGCACTGCATGCCCTACTTTATCTTGAAAAAAAAATGGGTTAACTTGCTTAGCCTCGGAGAAAGCAGGATGCTGCCATCAAGTGCTGCGAGAGTGCACGGTTGTGCATGCTACGTGGATGAGTGGGCTGGGTATTATTATATATCTACGTGGATGTTAAGAAATATAGATTGTCCAGGTGGAATATAATTTATAGACCCAAAGATAGGGGGGTTTGGGAATCGAGGTACTTGAACTGAAAAATATGTGCTTATTAAGTAAATGGTTATTCAAGTTATTATATGAAGATGGGATGTGGCAACAGTTGTTACATAATAAATATATCAAGAATAAAACTTTAGCACAAGTTGAGGCTAAACCCACTGATTCTCCTTTTGGAAGGATATCATGCGAGTTAAACATGAATTTTTCAAACGAGGAACCTTTAAGGTTAGGAGTGGAACGGCAGTGCGTTTCTGGGAGATATTTGGCTAGGTGATCTTCCTCTTTCTCTCCAATATCCGTCGTTACACAATATAGTCCAACGAAAAAATGTGCTGGTCTCCACGGTATTGGCCGAGCGCCCTCTTAATATTGGTTTTAGGAGAATGCTTAATGAATATAAATATAATCTATGGTTACACTTATGTCAGCGGCTTATGAACATTCAGTTATCAAATGAACCAGACAAATTTCTTTGGAAACTAACTAACAATGGATTATTCTCTGTTAAATCTATGTATATGGATCTTATGAATGGTCATACTAGATTCTTAGGGAAATATCTTTGGAAGATTAAAATTCTTCTTAAAATTAAGATATTTATGTGATTTCTTAGTAATAAAGTGTTGCTTACAAAGGACAATTTGGTGAAGAGAAAGTGGACAGGGAGTCAAACATGTTATTTCTGTAACAATAATGAAATTGTTGATCATTTGTTTCTTCATTGCCCTTTTGCAAAAATTGTTTGGCGGCTGATATATTTTGCTTATAACATTCCACCACCGAGTAATATGTTTGGTAATTGGTAAAACGGTGTAAAAAAAAGAGGATAAGGCTCATATTCGGATTGGTATTTCGGCAATATGTTGGACCATTTGGACTAGCCGAAATGATATTATTTTAACAAACAGAAGGGAACAATTTTTTTGCAGGTTATTCTTCGTGCGGCGCAGTGGATACAGCTATGGGCGTATATGCTTCCGGAGGACCAGCGGGGTATTATGGATACTGGATGCAGCCGTCTACTGAAGGTCACTCAGGATTGTTATTTCCATACTACTGGATGGCGTCATATTAGCAGGATTCGAGATGGCTAGTTTTTGTTCTTTTCATCTATGGTTGGTTCATAGTGTTGCAACGGTAGCACACTTACATTTGTAATAAGCACTCTTGTTTACATTACTCTTTTTAATAAATGGTTGTGTGCATCGACTGATGCAGAGGTCTGGCACCGCTCCCATATCGAAAAAACTAGTTCTCATTATTTATTTATAATTTTTAATCTATTTCTAGAGTATACATATTTGTGAGAGAATATGACATTACTAAAAAGTGTAAGCATGTTGCTCTGCCTGTCTTCTGAGGCCATTTGCTGCTCGACGTGTGGATCTGTTTCGCTGCCTTGTATTGTACTACACGATACCAAGGTTTAAGGTTTATATATTTTTTTGAAAATTCAAACGAAGTAAATTTGATCAAATTTTTAGAAGAATCTATCAACAAGTATGTTATTTTCTATATACCATATGAAAATTTATTTCATATCTATCTAATCATATTGATTTTTTATTTTACATGTTAATGAATTTTGATAAAAACTTGGTCAAATTTGACATAGTTTGACTTTCTAAAAAATATATAAGCCTTAAGCCTTGGATGGAGGTAGTACATACTTAAGAATGCAGAATTGTGGTGGTTCTCCATGGATGCTTTTTTCACATAAGTGTTGTGGCATTGTATTGGAAAGACCTATATTCATGTAGTTTCGACCAGAAAAGGTCATTATCATTTGTAACATAATGCATCATGTTATAGAAACTAAATGGAAAGCTCATTATTAGGCCATGTATAATGCAAGGTGTTTAGATGAGTGCTTACCAATATAAACAAAGTTTTTCCTTAAGCACTAGCGCTTATTTGTACATGAAAGATGTACAGTTAGTCATTTATCTAGTATAATTAAGCAAAAGTCCTTAAAGAAAAAATGATTTGTTTTGATAAGCACTTATTTAATCACATACCATTGTAGTACCCGTATTACCATTTTAGAAGTGTAGGAGCTATATATCTCTATGGCGGCTTAAAATATATTTTAAGTTAATAATTTATATAGAACACTTTTCATAAATGTATTATATGAATTTACAATACTAAAATCAAAACAAAAAAAAAATTGAACACAAAGAAGCTAGCTCTATGCATATTTGAATTCCTATGTGCATGTAGGATTAATTTTCTAGAGAAATGTTTCTAAATCATGAAAAATAACTATTGGTGTAAAATAAGGAGGGAATCAAGCAAGAGAGGGCATGAATTGTTCGACGATATTGTATGGTAGGAGGGAGATGGATGATGCAAATAAAAGTGATGTTTGCTGGGTGAAGAAAGTGTGAATCATATGCGGAGAGAAATGCTTGTGTCTGGGACAAAAATAAAAGAGAACATACTCTGGACTAGTAGATACAACTCCAATTGAAGTTGCATCTAGATAGAATGCAAACTCAAGGTACAATAAGAAGTAATTTAATTGTTTGGTTTTAGGATCCAATGGATATAAACAATTTGCACTTCCTCTTAGACATGAACCTTTTCCCTCTTTGCAGAAGAGCTCCGAAATCAATCAACTACCTTCTTGTGCATTGTTGTAACACTGTCCGGCTATGGGGATTGATTAAGGATTGGTTGGGTCTTCATTCCCTTGACCTTCAACAATGGCCATTGTTAAACATCAAAGAGTGGTGGTGAATCATGTCGGATAGCTCAACACCAAACCGAAAATCTTTGGCCTCTATGGTGTTTCTCGTCTCATGAAAAATTTGTAACGAAAGAAATGTGTGTGTCTTACAGAACAAGCACACAACATCCTTATCATCATCGGATAATTAAAAAGGAGGTTGTCATTTGGGTAGCCGTGGGTACTAATTGTTTGAGCTACTATGCCGGAAAAGTAGTCCACTTTTAATTGTTTTCCCTTTTTAATAACTCCCTTTTAATTAATTGATCAGGGAAATCTTTTGCTCCTTTTTCAAAAAACAAAACTTATGTTATATTTTTATTTATTTTTTGCAATATCTTGATTTTTTAAAATTATTTTATTTAAATAAAGACAATGGGAAAAACTCCCACTATTTTACCTACAACAAAATTATAGAGATCATGTTTTCTTTGACATAAGTTTAGGTTTTCTTATGTGTTTTTGCTCATCCTCGGTCACCTCATTTTTTTTTGCAAATTCCCTACACCTAAAGTTTCATACTAGTAAGTATAACATTGTATTTAAAAGTGAAAATTTTAGTGTAAAGGTACACTAATATTTAGTAAGTATTTGACATATTGATTTACCTGGGCTTATACTTTGTAACACCCCAAATTTTTGCAAAACAAAGAAACATGCCTTTTCCTATTTCCAAATTTTGGAACCAACAAAAACTTTTATTAAACTAAGTTAGGAGCATAATGCTCTGTGTGTGTGTGATGATTCTTGCCATGAGTGCTTGTTGAAATATTTTTGGAAATGATCTTAAACCCTAAACCCTACCTTTTTCAACATCAAAGAGAAACAAATAAAAAGAAAACAAAATAAGAGAAAAAGCATATGAGAGCAAAAGGCTATCTTTGCAAATAATCAACTATGCCATATTCTACCTTGTTTACTTGAAAAACCTCAACAAACCCAACCTAGAAATCATCAACTAAATCAAAGGTGAAACAACAAGGAAATAAAAATATACATAGGGTCATATGTGGGCATAGAGCCAAAAATGCAATTATTGTCTTATGCCACCTTTAACTTACCAAAATGATTGTAAACCATTAATATACTTAACCCAACACTCAAGGAATCCAAAACCATGACCTTTGGTCAAAGAAAAAGAAAATAAAATAGAAACATGAATTCACATGTGAGGCTTATGGCCATTTTATGTAAATCTTTAACCTAGGCCAATTTGGCTTGTGCCATTAGTTGGAGAATGTTACTAAACACTTATAAACACTTTTGAAATTAAAGAAACTCAAATCAAATCAAATTTGAAATCAAATTGTGCTCACATGCACTAATGGTCAAAACTGTAATTTGTAACCTGATGCCTACTTTGAGCCTCTGTAGTGAGAGATTTTCAAACCAAACAATTCCAACTCTTTGCACCTCATCCAAGACCACATCAAGGTGAACAACTTTGGTAAAGACCACCCCTGCAAATTCTTGCTAGATTCAAAGTTATGCTCAACCAAAGTAGAGACATCAAATCAGATTCTAGATTGTGCACTTTTTGAAATCTTGTAAAACAACTCAACTTTGCACACCACCACCACCATTGTGTGCCAATTAATATATGAATCAAATCCACCAAAAATATTTGCAAAATTTAAAATTTCTTTTCTTTCGGCCATTACATCAAACACTTGGTGGGCAGAGACCGAATAAAACATGAACCACTATTTCAAACAGGGTTTGGCCTAACTTTGTTTCCCCAAATGCTCACACATAGTGCCCTAGCCCCTCCTCTAGCCATGCCATGCTTTCCTGCCCCCTCTGCCTCCACCATTTTGGCACAAACATTGCCATGCCGGCCATGCCATGCACACACCATGCCACCCCTAGCTCCCCTCTCATCTAGCCTCGCCAACCATGTCCCCCTGCTTCCCCATGATGCACTGAGCCTACCTATGTTAGCCATGGTCGGAGAGGAGCACCGCAGCGCCTGGAACGCGCCATGTCCGTGACGCCCAGAACGTGCCAGGGCGTGCATGGACACGCCCTGGACACGACAGAGCATCGTCGAACGCCGTCGACTCAGCCCTTCGCTCGCCCTCTCCTTTCTCCCATGTGCTCACCAGGACAATAGCTACCCGCCAGACATGCTCCCTTGCCCGCGCGAGCACTATCGCCGTCGACATCATCGCCATCCTTCCGCCACAGTACCGCACGGCATTGACATCGCCCGAGCTGTCCCGACCACCCCCGTCCTCGCCATCACGCTCCCCAGGACCACCATGATGTCAGGAAGCTCACGCCCACCTCACCTTGCCCCTTCGTTGTCCCAAACGTCGCCGCCATGCTCGACCTCACCATGCGCCTCAGACTCGCTCGCCCTCTATAAATAGAGCCTCCCCCTTCACTCTCTGAGCACACCATCTCACTCACCTCCCTCCTCTGAGCCTCCTCGACCCTGATGACCCACAAGTATAGGGGATCGCAATAGTCTTCGCGGGAAGTAAAACCCAATTTATTGATTCGACACAAGGGGAGACAAAGAATACTTGAAAGCCTTAACAGCGGAGTTGTCAATTCAGCTGCACCTGGAAACAGACTTGCTCGCAAGAGTTTATCAGTAGTAACAGTTTTATAGCAGTAGTAGTAGTGAAATAACAGCAGCAGAGTAACAGAGACAGCAGTAGTGATTATAGTAAACAAGCACTATTAAAATACTGTAGGCACAGGGATGGATGACGGGCGTTGCATGGATGAGAGAAACTCATGTAACAATCAAAGCAGGGCATTTGCAGATAATAATAAAGCGGTGTCCAAGTACAAAGCAATCCATAGGCATGTGTTCCATATATAGCCGTACGTGCTCGCAATGAGAAACTTGCACAACATCTTTTGTCCTACCAGCCGGTGGCAGCCGGGCCTCTAGGGAATCTACTGGATATTATGGTACTCCTTTTAATAGAGTACCGGAGCAAAGCATTAACACTCCGTGAACACATGTGATCCTCACATCACTACCATCCCCTCCGGTTGTCCCGATTTCTGTCACTTCGGGGCCTTTGGTTCCGGACAGCGACATGTGTATACAACTTGCAGGTAAGATCATAAAACAATGCATATCATGATGAAATAATAACATGTTCAGATCTGAGATCATGACACTCGGGCCCTAGTGACAAGCATTAAGCATAACAAGTTGCAACAATATCATCAAAGTACCAATTACGGACACTAGGCACTATGCCCTAACAATCTTATGCTATTACATGACCAATCTCATCCAATCCCTACCATCCCCTTCAGCCTACAGCGGGGGAATTACTCACACATGGATGGGGGAAACATGGATGGTCGATGAAGAGGCGTCGGTGGTGATGATGGCGATGATCTCCTCCAATTCCCGTCCCGGCGGAGTGCCGAACGAGCGACTTCGGCCCCCGAGACGGAGTTTCGCGATGTGGCGGCGTCTCGGAGGGTTTCTGGCGACTTCGACTTCCTTCTCGCGATTTTTAGATCGAACCCCTTAAGTAGTCCAGAGGGGGGCGTCGGAGGCCAGCCGAGGGGGCCACACACTAGGGCGGCGCGCCCCCTGGGCCGCGCCGGCCTGGTGTGTGGGGCCCTCGGGCCTCCACCTGGCTTGCCCTTCTGGCTCCCTGAGTCTTCTGGTAAAATAGGCCCATTGATATAAATTCCGAGGATTTTCCCGAAAGTTGAATTTCTGCACAAAACAAGACACCAGAGCAATTCTGCTGAAAACAGCGTTAGTCCGTGTTAGTTGTATCCAAAATACACAAATTAGAGGCAAAACAATGGCAAAAGTGTTCGGGAAAGTAGATACGTTTTGGACGTATCAACCCCCCAAGCTTAGCTTATTGCTTGTCCTCAAGCAATTCGGTTAACAACCGAGTGCGATAAAAGAACTTTCACGAACACATTTGCTCATATGATGTAAATATTCTCATGATATGGCTAACACTTAGGCAATTCATAATAAGGTACATGCAAATAAGATCATCCAACAGATATATCAATCATGGAAAGGTACCAACAATTAATAATAAGCATCATGAATCATGTCTATAAGCAGGATTGCAATGTTCATAAAAGAATATGATAAAGTGGTATCTCGCTTGCCCGAATTTGAACAGCAAAACATAAATGCCCAGGCACCTCCGAGGTTCATAGAAAGACTAGAAATAGAGATTGTCAAAGATAAAAGCATCAAGGTTATACCACAATCAATCATATTTTGGGACAAGCATATTATATTAAGAATGACAGTTGTGCTCTCAAGAAAGTGCTCAAAGAAAGGATGGAGATACAACATAAAAGTAAAAGATTGACCCTTCGCAGAGGGAAGCAGGGATTAACATGCGCTAGAGCTTTTCATTTTTAAAACAGGAGTAAAATCATTTTGAGAGGTGTTTGTTGTTGTCAACGAATGGTAATGGGTACACCAACTACCTCGTCAACCAGACTTTCAAGAGCTGTGATACGCGTACAGCACGCGTCCGTTGGGAACCCCAAGAGGAAGGTGTGATGCGTACAGCGGCAAGTTTTCCCTCAGTATGAAACCAAGGTTTATCGAACCAGTAGGAGCCAAGAAGCACGTTGAAGGTTGATGGCGGCGGGATGTAGTGCGGCGCAACACCGGGGATTCCGGCGCCAACGTGGAACCCGCACAACACAAACCAAAGTACTTTGCCCCAACGAAACAGATGAGGTTGTCAATATCACCGGCTTGCTGTAACAAAGGATTAGATGTATAGTGTGGATGATGATTGTTTGCGAGAAAACAGTAGAACAGTATTGCGATAGATTGTATTTCGAGTATAGAGAATTGGACCGGGGTCCACAGTTCACTAGAGGTGTCTCCCCCATAAGATAAACAGCATGTTGGGTGAACAAATTACAGTTGGGCAATTGACAAATAAAGAGGGTATGACCATGCACATACATATTATGATGAGTATTGTGAGATTTAATTGGGCATTACGACAAAGTACATAGACCGCTATCCAGCATGCATCTATGCCTAAAAAGTCCACCTTCAGGTTATCATCCGAACCCCCTCCAATATTAAGTTGCTAACAACAGACAATTGCATTAAGTATTGCGCGTAATGTAATCAGTGACTATATCCTCGAACATAGCACCAATGTTTTATCCCTAGTGGCAACAACACATCCATAATCTTAGAGATTTCTGTCACTTCCCCAGATTCACGGAGACATGAACCCACTATCGAGCATAAATACTCCCTCTTGGAGTTACAAGCATCGACTTGGCCGGAGCATCTACGAGTAACGGAGAGCATGCAAGATCATAAACAACACATAGACATAACTTTGATAATCAACATAACAAGTATTCTCTATTCATCGGATCCCAACAAACGCAACATATAGAATTACAGATAGATGATCTTGATCATGTTCGGCAGCTCACAAGATCCGACAATTAAGCACAATGGGGAGAAGACAACCATCTAGCTACTGCTATGGACCCATAGTCCAGGGGTAGACTACTCACACATCACTCCGGAGGCGACCATGGCGGCGTAGAGTCCTCCGGGAGATGATTCCCCTCTCCGGCAGGGTGCCGGAGGCGATCTCCTGAATCCCCCGAGATGGGATTGGCGGCGGCGGCGTCTCTTGAAGGTTTTCCGTATCGTGGCTCTCGGTACTGGGGGTTTCGCGACGGAGGCTTTAAGTAGGCGGAAGGGCAGGTCAGGAGGTGGCACGAGGGGCCCACACCACAGGGCCGCGCGGCCAAGGGGGGGGCCGCGCTGCCCTAGGGTTTGGCTGCCTCGTGGCCCCACTTCGTCTCCTCTTCGGTCTTCTGGAAGCTTCGTGGCAAAATAGGACCCTGGGCGTTGATTTCGTCCAATTCCGAGAATATTTCGTTACTACGATTTCTGAAACCAAAAACAGCAGAAAACGACAATCGGCACTTCGGCATCTTGTTAATAGGTTAGTTCCGAGAAAATGCACGAATATGACATAAAGTGTGCATAAAACATGTAGATAACATCAATAATGTGGCATGGAACACAAGAAATTATCGATACGTCGGAGACGTATCAGCATCCCCAAGCTTAGTTTCGCTCGTCCCGAGCGGGTAAAACGATAAACAAAGATAATTTCTGGAGTGACATGCCATCATAACCTTGATCATACTATTTGTAAAGCATATGTAGTGAATGCAGCGATCAAAACAATGTATATGACATGAGTAAACAAGTGAATCATAAAGCAAAGACTTTTCATGAATGGTACTTCAAGACAAGCATCAATAAGTCTTGCATAAGAGTTAACTCATAAAGCAATAATTCAAAGTAAAAGCATTGAAGCAACACAAAGGAAGATTAAGTTTCAGCGGTTGCTTTCAACTTATAACATGTATATCTCATGGATATTGTCAACATAGAGTAATATAATAAGTGCAATATGCAAGTATGTAGGAATCAATGCACAGTTCACACAAGTGTTTGCTTCTTGAGGTGGAGAGAAATAGGTGAACTGACTCAACAATGAAAGTAAAAGAATGGTCCTCCATAGAGGAAAAGCATCGATTGCTATATTTGTGCTAGAGCTTTGATTTTGAAAACATGAAACAATTTTGTCAACGGTAGTAATAAAGCATATGTATCATGTAAATTATATCTTACAAGTTGCAAGCCTCATGCATAGTATACTAATAGTGCCCGCACCTTGTCCTAATTAGCTTGGACTACCGGATCATCACAATGCACATGTTTTAACCAAGTGTCACAAAGGGGTACCTCTATGCCGCTGTACAAAGGTCTAAGGAGAAAGCTCGCATTGGATTTCTCGCTATTGATTATTCTCAACTTAGACATCCATACCGGGACAACATAGACAACGAGATAATGGACTCCTCTTTTATGCATAAGCATGTAACAACAATTAATAATTTTCTCATATGAGATTGAGGATATATGTCCAAAACTGAAACTTCCACCATGGATCATGGCTTTAGTTAGCGGCCCAATGTTCTTCTCTAACAATATGCAATGCTTAACCATAAGGTGGTAGATCTCTCTTACTTCGGACAAGACGAACATGCATAGCAACTCACATGAAATTCAACAAAGAGTAGTTGATGGCGTCCCCGGTGAACATGGTTATCGCACAACAAGCAACTTAATAAGAGATAAAGTGCATAAGTACATATTCAATACCACAATAGTTTTTAAGCTATTTGTCCCATGAGCTATATATTGCAAAGGTGAATGATGGAATTTTAAAGGTAGCACTCAAGCAATTTACTTTGGAATGGCGGAGAAATACCATGTAGTAGGTAGGTATGGTGGACACAAATGGCATAGTGGTTGGCTCAAGTATTTTGGATGCATGAGAGGTATTCCCTCTCGATACAAGGCTTAGGCTAGCAAGGCTTATTTGAAACAAACACAAGGATGAACCGGTGCAGCAAAACTCACATAAAAGTCATATTGTAAACATTATAAGACTCTACACCGTCTTCCTTGTTGTTCAAACTCAATACTAGAAATTATCTAGACCTTAGAGAAACCAAATATGCAAACCAAATTTTAGCATGCTCTATGTATTTCTTCATTAATAGGTGCAAAGTATATGATGCAAGAGCTTAAACATGAGCACAACAATTGCCAAGTATCACATTACCCAAGACATTATAGCAATTTACTACATGTATCATTTTCCAATTCCAACCATATAACAATTTAACGAAGAAGAAACTTCGCCATGAATACTATGAGTAGAAACTAAGGACATACTTGTCCATATGCTACAGCGGAGCGTGTCTCTCTCCCACAAAGTGAATGCTAGGATCCATTTTATTCAAACAAAACAAAAACAAAGACAAACCGACGCTCCAAGCAAAGCACATAAGATGTGATGGAATAAAAATATAGTTTCAGGGGAGGAACCTGATAATGTTGTCGATGAAGAAGGGGATGCCTTGGGCATCCCCAAGCTTAGATGCTTGAGTCTTCTTAGATATATGCAGGGGTGAACCACCGGGGCATCCCCAAGCTTAGAGCTTTCACTCTCCTTGATCATGTTGCATCATACTCCTCTCTTGATCCTTGAAAACTTCCTCCACACCAAACTTAGAACAACTCATTAGAGGGTTAGCGCACAATCAAAATATAACATGTTCATAGGTGACACAATCATTCTTAACACTTCTGGACATTGCATAAAGCTACTGGACAGTTAATGGAATCAAAGAAATTCATCCAACATAGCAAAAGAGGCAATGCGAAATAAAAGGCAGAATCTGTCAAAACAGAACAGTTCGTATTGCCGAATTTTATCGAGGCACCAGACTTGCTCAAATGAAAATGCTCAAATTGAATGAAAGTTGCGTACATATCTGAGGATCACTCATGTAAATTGTCATAATTTTCTGAGTTACCTACAGAGAAAACAGCCCAGATTCGTGACAGCAAAGAAATCTGTTTTTGCGCAGTAATCCAAATATAGTATGAACTTTTCTATCAACGACTTTACTTGGCACAACAAAACACTAAACTAAGATAAGGAGAGGTTGCTACAGTAGTAAACAACTTCCAAGACACAAAATAAAAACAAAGTACTGTAGTAAAAACCATGGGTTGTCTCCCATAAACGCTTTTCTTTAACGCCTTTCAGCTAGGCGCAGAAAGTGTGTATCAAGTATTATCAAGAGACGAAGTGTCAACATCATAATTTGTTCTAATAATAGAATCAAAAGGTAACTTCATTCTCTTTCTAGGGAAGTGTTCCATACCTTTCTTGAGAGGAAATTGATATTTAATATTACCTTCCTTCATATCAATGATAGCACCAACGAGTTCGAAGAAAAGGTCTTCCCAATATAATGGGACAAGATGCATTGCATTCAATATCCAAGACAACAAAATCAACGGGGACAAGGTTATTGTTAACGGTAATGCGAACATTATCAACTTTCCCCAAAGGTTTCTTTGTAGAATGATCAGCAAGATTAACATCCAAATAACAATTTTTCAATGGTGGCAAGTCAAGCATATTATAAATTTTCTTAGGCATAACAGAAATACTTGCACCAAGATCACATAAAGCATTACAATCAAAATCTTTAACCTTCATCTTAATGATGGGCTCCCAACCATCCTCTAGCTTCCTAGGAATAGAAGCTTCGCGCTCTAATTTCTCTTCTCTAGCTTTTATGAGAGCATTTGTAATATGTTGCGTGAAAGCCAAATTTATAGCACTAGCATTGGGACTCTTAGCAAGTTTTGTAAGAACTTTATAACTTTAGAGATGTGACAATCATTAAAATTCAAACCATTATAATCTAAAGCAATGGGATCATCATCCCCAATGTTGGAAAAAATTTCAGCAGTTTTATCACAGGCAGTTTCAGCAGTTTTAGCAGTTTCAGGTAGTTTCTCGCGCTTTACATTAGAAGTGGAAACATTGCTAACACCAATTCTTTTATTATTAATAGTAGGAGGTGCAGCAACATGTGTAGCATTTGCATTACTAGTCGTAGTAATAGTCCAAACTTTAGCTACATTCTTCTCTTTAGCTAGTTTTTCATTTTCTTCTCTATCCCACCTAGCACGCAGTTCAGCCATCAATCTTATATTCTCATTAATTCTAACTTGGATGGCATTTGCTGTAGTAGTAATTTTACTTTCAATGATTCCTCATTAGGCATAACTTTCGATTTCAAAAGATCTACATCAGCAGCAAGACTATCGACTTTAGAAGCAAATATATCAATTTTCCCAAGCTTTTCTTCAACAGATTTGTTAAAAGCAGTTTGTGTACTAATAAATTCTTTAAGCATGGCTTCAAGTCCAGGGGGTGTGTTCCTATTATTATTGTAAGAATTCCCATAAGAATTACCATAGCCGTTGCCATTATTATAAGGATATGGCCTATAGTTGTTACTAGAATTGTTCCGGTAAGCATTGTTGTTGAAATTATTATTTTTAATGAAGTTTACATCAACATGTTCTTCTTGTGCAACCAATGAAGCTAACGGAACATTATTAGGATCAATATTAGTCCTATCATTCACAAGCATAGACATAATAGCATCAATCTTATCACTCAAGGAAGAGGTTTCTTCGACAGAATTTACCTTCTTACCTTGTGGAGCTCTTTCCGTGTGCCATTCATAGTAATTAATCATCATATTATCAAGAAGCTTTGTTGCTTCACCAAGAGTGATGGACATAAAGGTACCTCCAGCAGCTGAATCCAATAAATTCCGTGAAGAAAAATTTAGTCCTGCATAGAAGGTTTGGATGATCATCCAAGTAGTCAGTCCATGGGTTGGGCAATTTTTAACCAAAGATTTCATTCTTTCCCATGCTTGTGCAACATGTTCAGTATCTAATTGTTTAAAATCCATTATGCTACTCCTCAAAGATATAATTTTAGCAGGGGGATAATATCTACCAATAAAAGCATCCTTGCATTTAGTCCATGAATCAATACTATTCTTAGGCAGAGATAGCAACCAATCTTTAGCTCTTCCTCTTAATGAGAAAGGGAACAATTTTAATTTTATAATGTCACCATCTACATCTTTATACTTTTGCATTTCACAAAGTTCAACAAAATTATTAAGATGGGCAGCAGCATCATTAGAGCTAACACCAGAAAATTGCTCTCGCATAACAAGAATTAGTAAAGCAGGTTTAATTTCAAAGAATTCTGCTGTAGTAGCAGGTGGAGCAATAGGTGTGCATAAGAAATCATTATTATTTGTGGTTGTGAAATCACACAACTTAGTATTTTCAGGAGTGGCCATTTTAGCAGTAGTAAATAAAGCAAACTATATAAAGTAAATGCAAGTAACTAATTTTTTGTGTGTTTTTGATATAGCAAACAAGATAGCAAATAAAGTAAAACTAGCAACTAATTTTTTTGTATTTTGATTTAGTGCAGCAAACAAAGTAGTAAATAAAACTAAGCAAGACAAAAACAAAGTAAAGAGATTGGGATGTGGAGACTCCCCTTGCAGCGTGTCTTGATCTCCGCAACGGCGCGGAAAAAGCGGCGCAAAGTTGACGTGGGAGTTAGAGATCCTGTGATGTAACTTTTCTTCGGTCCCGGCAACGGCGCCGAAAAAGAGCTTGATACGCGTACATCACGCGTCCGTTGGGAACCCCAAGAGGAAGGTGTGATGCGTACAGCGGCAAGTTTTCCCTCGGTATGAAACCAAGGTTTATCGAACCGGTAGGAGCCAAGAAGCACGTTGAAGGTTGATGGCGGCGAGATGTAGTGCGGCGCAACACCGGGGATTCCGGCGCCAACGTGGAACCTGCACAACACAAACCAAAGTACTTTGCCCCAACGAAACGAGTGAGGTTGTCAATATCACCGGCTTGCTGTAACAAAGGATTAGATGTATAGTGTGGATGATGATTGTTTGCGAGAAAACGAGTAGAACAAGTATTGCGGTAGATTGTATTTCAGTATTAGAGAATTGGACCGGGGTCCACAGTTCACTAGAGGTGTCTCTCCCATAAGATAAACAGCATGTTGGGTGAACAAATTACGGTTGGGCAATTGACAAATAAAGAGGGCATGACCATGCACATACATATTATGATGAGTATTGTGAGATTTAATTGGGCATTACGACAAAGTACATAGACCGCTATCCAAGCATGCATCTATGCCTAAAAAGTCCACCTTCGGGTTATCATCCGAACCCCCTCCGGTATTAAGTTGCTAACAACGAGACAATTGCATTAAGTATTGCGCGTAATGTAATCAATGACTACATCCTCGAACATAGCACCAATGTTTTATCCCTAGTGGCAACAACACATCCATAATCTTAGAGGTTTCTCTCACTTCCCAGATTCACGGAGACATGAACCCACTATCGAGCATAAATACTCCCTCTTGGAGTTACTAGCATCAACTTGGCCAGAGCATCTACTAATAACGGAGAGCATGCAAGATCATAAACAACACATAGACATGAATTGATAATCAACATAACATGATATTCTCTATTCATCGGATCCCAACAAACACAACATATAGAATTACAGATAGATGATCTTGATCATGTTCGGCAGCTCACAAGATCCGACAATTAAGCACAATGGGGAGAAGACAACCATCTAGCTACTGCTATGGACCCATAGTCCAGGGGTAGACTACTCACTCATCACTCCGGAGGCGACCATGGCGGCGTAGAGTCCTCCGGGAGATGATTCCCCTCTCCGGCAGGGTGCCGGAGGCGATCTCCTGAATCTCCCGAGATGGGATTGGCGGCGGCGGCGTCTCTGGAAGGTTTTCCGTATCGTGGCTCTCGGTACTGGGGGTTTCGCGACGAAGGCTATTTAGTAGGCGGAAGGGCAGGTCGGGAGGCGTCGCGAGGGGCCCAGCAGCACAGGCCGGCGCGGCCAAGGGTGGGGCGCGCGCCCTAGGCCTCCTGGCCACCTCGTGGCCCCACTTCGTCTGACTCTTCGGTCTTCCGGAAGCTTCGTGGCAAAATAGGACCCCGGGCGTTGATTTCGTCCAATTCCGAGAATATTTCCTTACTAGGATTTCGAAACCAAAAACAGAAAACAACAACGGCTCTTCGGCATCTTGTTAATAGGTTAGTTCCAGAAAATGCATAAATATGACATAAAGTATGCATAAAACATGTAGATATCATCAATAATGTGGCATGGAACATAAGAAATTATCGATACGTCGGAGACGTATCAGGTACCAACAATTAATAATAAGCATCATGAATCATGTCTATAAGCAGGATTGCAATGTTCATAAAAGAGTATGATAAAGTGGTATCTCGCTTGCCCGAATTTGAACAGCAAAACATAAATGCCCAGGCACCTCTGAGGTTCATAGAAAGACTAGAAATAGAGATTGTCAAAGATTAAAGCATCAAAGTTATACCACGATAATCATATTTTGGGACAAGCATATTATACTAAGAATGATTGTGCTCTCGGAAAGTGCTCAAAGAAAGGATGGAGACACAACATAAAAGTAAAGATTGACCCTTCGCGAGGGAGGGATTAACATGCGCTAGAGCTTTCATTTTTAAAACGGAGTAAAATCATTTTGAGAGGTGCTTGTTGTTGTCAACGAATGGTAATGGGTACACCAACTACCTCGCCAACCGACTTTCAAGAGCGGCTCCCATGAAGGACGTTATTTCTACCGAGCAAGGTAGATCATCCCTCTTCTCTTTTGTTTACACATGTACTTTAGTTTTTATTATGAGTGACACTCCCCCCAACCTTTGCTTACACAAGCCATGGCTAACCGAATCCTCGGGTGCCTTCCATCAATCTCATACCATGGAGGAGTGTCTATTTGCAAAATTAAGTTGCTTACTGATGAATCAGAGCAAAACATGTGAAGAGAATTATTAATGAAGTTATTAGTTGGGGCTGGGCACCCCATTGCCAGCTCTTTTTGCAAAATTATTGGATAAGCGGATGTGCCACTAGTCCATTATGAAAGTCCGTCAAGAGTAAATGACAAGGTTGAAGGATAAACACCACATACTTCCTCATGAGCTATAAAACATTAACACAAATTGAGAAGCATTTTGAAGGTTTTAAAGGTAGCGCATGAGAATTTACTTGGAATGGTTTGAAATGCCATGCATAGGTATTTATGGTGGACACTTTGGAACAACTTGGTTTTCAGGTGTTTGGAAGCACGAGCAGCGTTCCCGCTCAGTACAAGTGAAGGCTAGCAATAGACTGGGGAGCGACAAATCAAGAGAGCAGTCACTGTCATAATTATGCTTGTGGCAAAATAAATTAACGGAGACATAAAAGTGATACAAGAACTCTGAAGCAATGTAAATCATCGAGGCTTAATTGACTTTTGTTCAGTCATATGCATGCGTGAGCATGTGCCAAGTCGATACAAATGAATTATTCAGATGAGGATACCACAATGTCATACCTACTTATGAATAAAACAATGCAAGCAAACATCCATGACATGCTACTCATATTAATAAATTGGAGCTAAACATGAGAGATCATGAACTACTAGACTTTCTTAAATGACATATACCTCACATGAACAACCTAAGCATGCTCACATGGATGAGTATATGTACAAAAATGAAAACAAATAGAGTTCATACCAGCCTCTCACCACAATCGAATTGTCGTAGATCGTCATTATTGCCTTTCACTTGTGTAGCTTGGATAATATGAAATGAAAACCACGCTCCAGCCACCGAAGACCATTGAACTCATAATGAACTTTACAAAACCAAAGAAGAACAGCAAATATTTTTGGTGTTTTCGAATTGGAAACAAGAACAAAAGGAAACAAACAAACAAAGCAAAATCTTTTTAGATTTTCTTATAGCAAACCGACGATAGCAAATAAAGCGAAATAAATGCAAGAAACCAAAATAAACAAATGGTGAAGAGAAACAACAGAAATATTTTTGGTCTTTTTGTGTTTTAGGAAAGAAACAAAGCAAAAAACAAGAAATGGTAAACTAGAAGAGTCACATAAACACAAAGCAGCAGGAATTCGTCAAACTTGACAATAGTACAGTACTCGATTTTTAAGAAATTCTTCCACTGCTCAAATCGAATAGTGTTCAACTAATGAAAGTTAGATAACAACCTGGGGAACATGCACAAAAATTGGCTTCGCAAAATATCGTTCTGGCTATTTTTGAGAATTTTTCCGGTAACAGTCCAGAATCTGTTTTCGAGCAGCACTTCCCCAAGTATCATCTCCCTCTCATTAGAAAACCACTCAAAGAAACTAAACAAGTATATACAAGTATCCAGCAACCATAATATGCAAAGAATGAGTGATGCCGGTATACCTCCCCCCAAGCTTAGGCTTTTGGCCTAAGTGGAGTTCAACCCCAGCGAGGGTCGCTGTTCCATGCCGGTGGATCATACATGGCGTAGTCATAGTGAGGTCCCTGTGCAGAAGAAAAGCGTGAAGGCTCCACATGTCCAAAATGTTGATGCGAAGAACTTGCTGCATCAGATGATGAGTCGAGGTGTTCCTCGGCCTCCTTCGTGTTGTCTCTTGCATGATGGCCTCCTCCCTCTATGTGTGCATTCAGTGCACCTTCTGTGACTGACCAATCCTCCCTGGAATCAAGGTTAAATAGAACAGGCGCAGACAATCTTACTAGTTTTTCAGTTTTCTTAGTTATTCTCCAAGCTTTCTTATAAAATGTCATCTTGTAAAACAGGTTACCCAAATTAGATGAATCAGAAACAAATTCATGTTTAATCATGGAGACTATGTCAAGTTTTTCTATGGGAAGTTGAATATCAAGATGGTGAGGTTCTACACCATGCAAAGCTAGTAAACGAGAGGCGATGAGACCTCCACAAATTCCGCCCTTCTCACGGTTAGTAGCAAGTCTATAAGCTATCAACGCACCCAAATTATAAGCCTTACTGCCTTGCAGTGCAGCAGCTAGAAAAGCTAAATCCTGGATAGATAGTTTACTACCATTCTTTCTAGCAAGAACGCATTTAGTAATGAAATAAGCAAAGTAGCGGATAGCTGGGAGTTGAATGCTACTGATTTTACCACCATCCTCTGAGAAGCTCCTTCCATGACAAATCCTCTCGAAAAGGTTTAAGAGCTCTCGTGGTGATCCCCTTATCTTCTCGCATGATCCCCATTGCGGTACTCCAATTGCTGTACAAAAATCATTGAATGGCAAGTTGACAGTTTTATTATAAATTTTATATTGAACCATGGGGTTAGATTGCGACCAATTGAACTTAAAATCCTGCACAACAGACATAGTCAATTTTGCATATTGGCATGGTTCTCCGTCAACAAAATCATTCAACCCTGCACGAGAAATTAGATTCCGAACATCTCCCAAGATTCCTGCACTTCTCATGAAATCTGTGCACGGGTAGTAAGAGGGGTATACTCCCTCTTCGCGGTTCACTCTCATGACTTGTTGCACCTCCAATTCTTGTTGGTTTAGTTGATGTCTATTCCACTCCATTTTCTGAAATTTTCAACAAACATTATAAAATTTGATTTGGTGACATATAGTTGAGGGGAACTACCATAGGAACTTGCTAGAGTACTAATCATGCATCAAAACTAGTTTATTCAACTTAGAACAAGCATGCAAGCTCACTAAACATGTTACCTACAGCAGCAAAATATTCAAGATATACTCAACCAAACAAAATTCTACTTGGATGATCGGAGGAGTCACATACCGGAGAGCAAATGTGCCAAATTTCAGACAGAAATCTGGGCTAAGCAAAGAGATCGAGAAATCTTGAGCTTTTGAGCAGAAACACGAGTGAGAGAAAGCTGGTGTTGATTTTTTTGGCAGAGAGAAGAGTGTGGGAGGAAGAGATGCTAAAGTGGGGCAAGGGGGAGCCCACACACCAGGGTGGCGCGCCCCCCTTCCAGGCCGCGCCGGCCTGTGGGGTGCCCCACTGGTCATCCCCAGGTGCTCCCAGGTGCATTTTCGAAAAATAGGACAAACGGTATAATTTTTGTGAATTTTTGAAAACTTTGAAAAATGCACATTTCTGGGTATTAAGTTTATTATTACTGGCCGGGAAATTTTTTGAAATCTCTAATTAACTAAGGAACTTTGCAAAACAAAAGTGCTACGGCAAGTAGAACAAGTGGATGAAGAAAGAGATGTTGTTTACATCCTCTATGCATATAAAAAGTATTTGTTAACAAGGTTGATCAAGTCTTGCCACCAAATAAATTTTACATAGCATAAGAAGAAATAAACCTCAAATCAATCATGTTACCTTGAATTGTATTGATATGGATCCAATCATAAGAATTTTGATAACCTTCTTTAGGCTCATATATAGGACAATCAATTGTTCCAAATTTGATAGTTCTCACATTAGAAATGGTATTAACTCCACATACTTTATCAATCCTCTTGGGGAAATAGACGGTATGCTCCTTGTCATCAACATTGAAAGTAACCTTTCCTTTATTGCAATCAATAACAGCCCCTGCGGTGTTAAGAAAAGGTCTCCCAAGAATAATAGACATATTATCATCTTCAGGCATTTCCAACACAACAAAATCGGTTAATATCAAGCAATTGTTAGTAACTTGAACAGGAACATCCTCACATATACCAACAGGAATAGCGATAGATTTATCAACCATTTGCAAAGATATATCAGTAGGTATCAACTTATCTAAGTAAAGTCTCTTATAAAGAGAAAAAGGCATAACACTAACACCGGCTCCCAAATCACATAGAGCAGTTCTAACATAGTTATTCTTAATAGAACAAGGAATGGTCGGTATACCTGGGTCGCCCAACTTCTTTGGAACTTTGCCATTGAAAGAGTAATTAGCAAGCATAGTGGAAATCTCCTCATTAGGGATTTTCCTTTTGTTAGTGACAATATCTTTCATATACTTTGAGTAAGGAGGCAATTTAATAGCATCAGTCAAAGGGATTTGCAAGAATAAAGGTTTCATCCAATCACAAAATTTATTATAGTGTTCTTCTTCCTTTGATTTTAGTTTCTTAGCAGGAAAAGGCATTTGCTTTTGCACCAAGGTTCCCTTTCATTACCATGTTTCTTAGCAATAAAATATTCTTTAGTATACTTTTTATTTTTAGCATGCTTTTCAGGTTCATCTTCAACCTCTTCTTTATCAGAAGCATCATTCTTATCATTATCATTATCATTATCATGTTCATTACCACTTTCAGTTTCAGCATCGAAATAGAAATACTATTAGGATCATTAACAGGTTCAGAGGATTCTACAACATTTTTATGTTTCTTCTTCTTTTTCTTAGAAGGAGCACTAGGTTCAATTCATTGAGAATCTTGTTCAACTCTTTTGGGGTGCCCTTCAGGATATAGAGGATCCTGGGTGGAAACACCGCCTCTAGTTGTTACTTCATAAGCATGTTTCTCTTTAGAATTATTTTTTAACAAGTCATTTTGCACTTTAGTGAGTTGATCAATTTGAGTTTGAACCATTTGAAAATGTTTAACAAGCATCTTAACATCATTGGAGGTTCTCTCCACAATATCATGCAAATTGCTAATAGCTTGAGAATTTTCCATTAGATGATTCTCTACTCTCATATTAAAATTTTCTTGCTTAACAATATAATTATCAGACTCATCTAAGCATTGAGCAGGAGGTTTCGAATACGGAATATCTTCCCTAGTAAAGCGTTGAAGGGAGTTTACCTCAATCATGGATGAAGGGGGAATTATCTCGCATAAATCTTCTATGGGAGGTAAGTTCTTCACATCTTCGGATTTAATACCTTTCTCCTTGAGAGACTTCTTGGCTTCCCTCATATCTTCATCATTCAATTTAATTAAACCCCTCTTCTTCAATATTGGCGTCGGAGTTGGTTCAGGTGTAGTCGAATCGTCATGATTCCGGCCTATTTTAGCTAATAATTCTTCAGCTTCGTCTGGAGTTCTTTTCCTGAAAACACAACCAGCACAACTATCCAAATATGCCCTAGACTCAATGTTTAGTCCACTATAGAATATATCAAGTAAATCATGCTTTTCCAATTCATGTCTAGGTCGAGCTCTGATAAGAGAGCAAAATCTTGCCCATGCTTTAGACAATTTCTCTCCATCTTCCTGGTCAAAGCTATAAATTTTCTGTAAAGCAGCATGTTGAGCACTAGCGGGAAAGTATTTCCGAAAGAAAACATCAAGCAAATCACCTGGACTTTTAATAGAACCAGGAGGCAAATTATTATACCAAGTTTTAGCATCATCCTTTAATGAGAAAGGAAATTTTTTAGCAACGAAATAAGTACGCATCTTGACATCATCAGAAAACAAGCTACTCATAGAAGAAAGTTCATTCATGTGTTCTACAGCACTTTCTTTTTCAGTACCACAAAAGGGTGTTTTCTCAACAATAGCTATATGAGATAGATCAAGAGAAAAATCATAATCTTTATCCTTAATGCATATAGGAGATGTGGCAAATTTAGGATCGGGAGATAGCTTATGTCTAACGAGTATATTGTGCGAGAAACTTTTTAATTTTTCTTGCATCAGCAGTAGCATTGCATCTATTAATAAAATCATCATTAAGCTCCACATAATCCTCATTAGGATCATCACTAGAATAATCAAGTTCAGGTGAATTAACAGGTGTAGCAGCATTAGGAGTTTCGGTATTTTCAATTTGTCTAGACCTAGCAATTGTAGCATCTAGAAAGGATCCCAATGAACCACTATCATCAAGCTCAGCAGAAACATTATCAATATTATGAGAGTTTTCAGATTCAGCAGAAGTACCAGCAAGTGAAGCTTGCGGCGGTGAAACAAGTTGACTTATCACAGATGGTGAATCAAGAGTAGCAGAGGTACTCAGAGTTGTACCTTTTCTTGTAGTGGATGGTAATATGGCGACTTTAGGATCGCGGGTTTTACCCATGATGGAGAATTTGCAGCGAACAATATCAATCCAAGTGAACTTCCAAATAAAGCTATGCTCCCCGGCAACGGCGCCAGAAAATAGTCTTGATGACCCACAAGTATAGGGGATCGCAACAGTCTTCGCGGGAAGTAAAACCCAATTTATTGATTCCACACAAGGGGAGACAAAGAATACTTGAAAGCCTTAACAGCGGAGTTGTCAATTCAGCTGCACCTGGAAACAGACTTGCTCGCAAGAGTTTATCAGTAGTAACAGTTTTATAGCAGTAGCAGTAGTGAAATAACAGCAGCAGAGCAACAGAGACAGCAGTAGTAATTATAGTAAACAACAGGATTAAAATATTGTAGGCACAGGGATGGATGAAGGGCGTTGCATGGATGAGAGAAACTCATGTAACAATCAAAGCAGGGCATTTGCAGATAATAATAAAGCGGTGTCCAAGTACAAAGCAATCCATAGGCATGTGTTCCATATATAGTCGTACGTGCTCGCAATGAGAAACTTGCACAACATCTTTTGTCCTGCCAGCCGGTGGCAGCCGGGCCTCTAGGGAATCTACTGGATATTAAGGTACTCCTTTTAATAGAGTACCGGAGCAAAGCATTAACACTCCGTGAACACATGTGATCCTCACATCACTACCATCCCCTCCGGTTGTCCCGATTTCTGTCACTTCGGGGCCTTTGGTTCCGGACAGCGACATGTGTATACAACTTGCAGGTAAGATCATAAAACAATGCATATCATGATGAAATAATAACATGTTCAGATCTGAGATCATGGCACTCGGGCCCTAGTGATAAGCATTAAGCATAACAAGTTGCAACAATATCATCAAAGTACCAATTACGGACACTAGGCACTATGCCCTAACAATCTTATGCTATTACATGACCAATCTCATCCAATCCCTACCATCCCCTTCAGCCTACAACGGGGGAATTACTCACACATGGATGGGGGAAACATGGATGGTCGATGGAGAGGCGTCGGTGGTGATGATGGCGATGATCTCCTCCAATTCCCCGTCCCGGCGGAGTGCCAGAACAGCGACTTCTGGCCCCCGAGACGGAGTTTCGCGATGTGGCGGCGTACTGGAGGGTTTCTGGCGACTTCGACTTCCTCCTCGCGATTTTTAGATCGAACCCCTTAAGTAGTCCAGAGGGGGGCGTCGGAGGCCAGCCGAGGGGGCCACACACTAGGGCGGCGCGCCCCCCCTGGGCCGCGCCGGCCTGGTGTGTGGGGCCCTCGGGCCTCCACCTGGCTTGCCCTTCTGGCTCCCTGAGTCTTCTGGTAAAATAGGCCCATTGATATAAATTCCGAGGATTTTCCCGAAAGTTGAATTTCTGCACAAAAACAAGACACCAGAGCAATTCTGCTGAAAACAGCGTTAGTCCGTGTTAGTTGTATCCAAAATACAAAAATTAGAGGCAAAACAATGGAAAAAGTGTTCGGGAAAGTAGATACGTTTTGGACGTATCAGACCCCTTCCTCCTTCACATTGTGCACTAGCTAGCTGATAGCCCACAAGTATAGGGGATCGCAACAGTCTTCGAGGGAAGTAAAACCCAAATTTATTGATTCGACACAAGGGGAGACAAAGAATACTTATAAGCCTTAACAACTGAGTTGTCAATTCAGCTGCACCTGGAAAAGCACTAGTAACAGGGGTGATGTGAAAGCAGCAGTAATATGAGAGCAATAGTAACAGTAACACAGCAGCAGTAGCAGTAACACAGAGGCAATGGCACCAGAAAATAGTTGATACTACTTCCAATGTCATATAGGAACGAGTATATGATGATGAAAGATGGACCGGGGTTCCCAGCTATCTACACTAGTGGTAACTCTCCAATAACAAGTGACAAGTGTTGGGTGAACAAATTACAGTTGGGCAATTGATAGGATTGAAATAGCATTAAAATAGAACATCAGGTTTATTAATCATGTAGGCATGTTTTCCATATATAGTCATACGTGCTCGCAATGAGAAACTTGCATAACATCTTTTGTCCTACCAGCCGGTGGCAGCCGGGCCTCTAGGGAATCTACTGGTAATTAAGGTACTCCTTTTAATAGAGCACCGGAGCAAAGCATTAACACTTGGTGAAAACATGTGATCCTCATACCTACGCCTTCCCCTCCAGTTTATCCCGATTCTTTGTCACGCTGGGGCCTCGGGTTCCAGACATAGACATGTGCAAACAACTTGTAGATACAATCTAAGCAATAATTATAGAGCTTAAATCTAAGATCATGCCACTCATGCACTAGTGACAAACATTAAACACAACAAGATTGCAGCAACAATAACTTCACAAACTTATAGATAGACTGATCATATTGTAACAATTCATCGGATCCCAACAAACACAACACCGATTACATCAGATGGATCTCAATCATGTAAGGCAGCTCATGAGATCATTGTATTGAAGTACATGGGAGAGAGAGTACCAACTAGCTACCGCTAGAACCCGTAGTCCATGGGGGAACTAATCACGGAGCATGATGGAGGCGGTGGCGTCGATGGAGATGGCTTCCGGGGGCACTTCCCCGTCCCGGCGGCGTGCCGGAACAGAGATTCTGTCCCCCAAAACTGGGTTTCGCGATGGCGGCGGCGTCCCTGGAGTCTTTCTGGAATATGATGGATTGATTCTTGTAGGGTTTTTGCGTCGCGAGGAATATATAGGCGAAAGGGCGGCGGCGGAGGGGTCCCGAGGGGCCCACCCCATACCTGGGCGCGCCCCCCTCCTTGGCCACGCCGCCAGGTGGTGTGGGGCCACCTTGGCCCTTCTCCGTCTCTCCTTCGGTGTTCTGGGTCCGTCTCGGTAAAATAGGCGGTTTGGCTTTTATTTCGTCCAATTCCGAGAATATGCCCAAACAGCTTTTCTGGAACCAAAAACAACAGAAAACAGGAACTGGTACCTCGGCATCTTGTTAATAGGTTAGTCCCGGAAAATGCATAAAATCATTATAAAGTGTGAGCAAAACATGTAGGTATTGTCATAAAACTAGCATGGAACATCAGAAATTATAGATACGTTGGAGACGTATCACTAGCCCCAATTTCGTCGGAGTCCGCCGCGACGGTAGCTCGAAGACGCCGACGATCCCGAGCACCCCTGGAGCCGCCGCGACCCTCCTTCGACTCGCCGTCGTCGACAACGACATTTGCCCGCCTCGCTGGACGCCGGTAAGGACCTCCCTGGACCACCCTGGCCGCCGGTAGGGTTTGGACCTCGCCGGAGCTCCTCGCCGACGAGGACGAACCACAACCGTCCGATCCACCTCTAATCGTGCGTACCACGTTGAGAGATACCGATTCGGGTTTTAAAGAGGGACTGATGAGTAGGCCCCACCATGTCAGGCAGCCCGCATGCAACATGCGCATACCTGGGCCGGCCCAGTCCATTTTCTCTCTGTGGCCCAATTTCTTTTCCCGCGCTGGCCCAAGTTTTCAAATTCGAATAATTGATTTAAATCAAAATTGCTCACAGATGCTTTTTCAAAATTTAATAGAATCAAATTGGCTAAACCAAATTTGATGAATTTTACATGGTTGGAAAGCTTGTGAAAAGATCTACCCAACCCCACTGGTCTGAACCTTTGATCTTTTGTAGAATTAATGTGACAAAAATAACAAGTCAGGGCCTTTTCAAATTTCAAACTTTATTTAAAAATCAACCAAAAATGCTTTTGAGTTGATTCCAAATCTCATAAATCACATTTAACATACTCTACATGTTTATGTAAAAATATCACATGGTTACTTTGTATGATCATGGGCTAGAATAGGAAATGGCTCTATGTCTATTTCTAGTCCATTTAAATTATCCAAAATTATTTATTAAATCTTATGAGAGGTTTTTCCCTCATTTAAATCTTGTCTCAAGTAACTTAACATGAGGTAGTGACCATGATCTACATAACCTCATGTTGAATTATTTGATGATGTTAAATTATGGTTATGGTAGTGTTAAATTGCATGAGGTACTTTACCTCATTTAAATCATTTTCCCAAATGATGATTATGAATGGTTGACCTTGGTCAACATGGATTCATACATTATTTATTTGAGGAGATTAAATCTTAACAAGATTCAATGAGAGGAAATTATTTCCTCAAAGACCTAAATAGAAACCCTAATCAATATTTGTAATGAGAGGAAGTTATTTTTCTTAAAAAGGAAACAAAGTCAATCAACATGTTACTAGTATTGTGATGCTAGAATAGCTTGTGTGAACCTTGGGTGTGCTTAGTCTAGTTCTTAAGCTTTGTTTGGTGATTGTTACCTCATATCCGTTTTTAGACGCTAGTACCGAGGAGTACCAGGAGGAGGAAGTCTACTTCCAAGAAGAAGAAGACCACTTTGATCAATACACCAACCAAGGCAAGCTAATGTTCTTACAAGTGCAAAGCTCTAATAGAGCAAGGCACCACTACACTTTTACTTTCTGTTCAATGATCCAATCCCAAGTTTTTACCTTGCCAGCTTTTACTTGGTTTATCAAAGCTTCCTTTTATAGTTAACTTTGGTCTAAGTCTAGAGTAGAGCAAGAGTACCAAACTTAGCCTAAAAGCTTTATAAGTTAAGTAGCACCCCTCATGACTAGTTGCTAGTGCTAACAAATAAAATTGACTACCCTAGATGGGAACATGTGAAATGACTTTGAAGGATTTTGAAGGTGAATGTGACTTGAATGACATGGTGAATTTGACAAAAACTGATGGTTGGTTTGGATGCGATACCTTTCCAATTATATAGTACCCCCACAATACCTGATTATGGGTAGGGCTTAACTAGAAGTTTATGCATCTTAGTATGGGTTCCCTCTAAACAAGCATCATAGGGGTTATGTCGAGGCTGCCTCCGTTGAAAGTGAACTGATGTGAAATGAGGTGAATGTACGGCCCAAGCCCTGTGCAGTTCCCAGGCTGACGGTTTGTCTTCACTGGGAGGCTAAGCTCATGGGGAGAGGTACCTATACTAGGGTATGTAAGTGAAAGGTTATGGTTGATGATCCGCGTACTGAGTTACGATTATTCAGGGTTATCCCTGACGGATGTAATCAAATGTTGTGGCACAAGTGTGCAACCTCTGCAGAGTGTAAAACTATTCGAATAGCCGTGTCCACGGTTACGGACGATTGGAAAGACCATACTGTTCCATTGTCAGATGTTTTCTTGAAAAGGATTGATGAATTGAATGGTGACTTGACTTGAATCACCACTGAATTGTGGGAATGACACTAATGTTCCCACTTGAGTTAGTTAGCATATGAAGAGTCTTTCATTAAATGTTTGTGAAGTAAAATTGGCTTTATTCAAATAAACCTAGAGCTTAGCACTCTCTTAATAGAATTGATAGTACTTATACTAGTATTAGTTTGCGAGTACTTTAAAGTACTCACGGCTGTGTCCCTGGCTATTCAAATGGCCAGACTATGAAGAAGAGCAGCAGTACCAGGATGAAGGACAGCAAGACGTCTACGACAACTAGGACTACTCCTGACGTCAACAGTTGCCTGTGGAGCAGATGGACTACTACTAGGTACTTCCGCTATTGTGTTCTATATTTGATCCGTAGATCAATTATTGTAATGAGACTGGATCATGTGATCCTTTTGATGTAAGACATTTATGAGTTGCAATGAATGATGTCCTGTGATATCAATCTATTATGTCTCGCAAAAACATTATTCTTGGGATTGCGATGAATGGTATAATAGGCATCTGGACTTAAAAACCCGGGTGTTGACATACTTCACCGATTATTATAAGAACCTCTTTGGAGTCGTAGAGTAGAGTGCGCTCTTTTTCGGATGAATGTGAGATTGATGACAATTTTGAAGTTTTTTAACATGTTGATGCGATCATTACATCTTTGTTTATGGAGGAGGATATTAAGGAATAAATCTTTCAAATGGCACATAATAAATCATCGTATCCAGATGATTTTCCGCCAGAATTCTAACAACATTGTTGGGATGTTATCAATGAGGACTTATTGCACTTGTTTCATGATTACACAATGGCGATCTTGAATTATTTTAACTTAACTTAGGGGATATCATTTTTACCAAACATCAAGGAAGCATGTCGCATACAAAAGTAACGGCATGTATACTTGTTTAATGTTAGTTCCAATTTCCCACAAAGATCGCACATAACTGTTTGAACAATGTTGTCGAGAAGGTGATATGTTTGTCTCGATCGGCCTCTATGCCAGGTCAAAATATTCTTGATGGAGTAGTCATCTTGCACAAGATGTTATTCCATGAATAACATTCTAGGGAGTATGGAGTTAAATGGCGCGATTCCTTAAATACTCCATGTCTGGTGTAAGTGGGTTGACAATTGCGTGTCGAGGTAGTGTGGCTACTAATGTAAACAGTGGTATTGGTCACTTCTTCCAAACAAACAAAAAAGTATTGCATCAAGGTGACCCACTTTCACTAATATCATTCAATATTTCTGCATATATGGTAGCTATTATTAATGAACGTATGCAAGTGGAGGGTTAAATTTCTAGAGCCATTCCACATCTTGTTGGTGATGGTTCAGTTATCCTATCTACTAGATCATGAAAGCACGCTTTGCCGCGCCCGTCCTTCATGAGGGGACAGATTAATAGAAACGCAAAGAAAGTTTTGGACAATATAGATATATTGTAAAAAAATCTGAATAATTTGAATTGCAATGCTTGATACAAGTAACGGCGCGTATTTATCAACAGTTCAACACATAATTAATACAGTCAAATCACAACTTTCTCTTTTACATATTATCTGTATTACACTCATGAGAAGATGGAAATATTAACATGTGGCTTTATTATTTACTAGGAAATTTGCTCGTGCGTTGCAACGGGTCAAAAGTGGACATGCTAAGGACATCTCCAATGGAGCGATGCAAATGGACGCGGAGCAACTGTTTGAGACCGCGCGGTCGAAAAATGTGGCTGGGACCAGGCCCAGCGGCCCGACGCATAGTGACCGGGTTTGTCCTCAAAGACGTAAACGCAGCCCAAATATGCGTCACGTTTGCGCAGCGGATGCTGCGCGGTCACGCGTCCGCGTTGGTCGAATCATGGCCCACCAGCCAGTGAAACAGGTAAGCAAATGTTTGTGATTTCTATTAATTGGCCAAAACGATCATCTTTACATAGATAGTTAGAGTTAACCTAAACTACGATGGCCGTACCTCGTAGTCGTGCGGCCTACTACTGGCCGCCGGCGTGATCTGAGGGGCCGGCACCAGCGTCGAAGCACAAGCGGGCGTGGGCAGCGCGCCGCTCCCTTCAGAGGCGGTTCTGCTCCCGGTAGGACGCACAATCTTTCCGTCACCAGCGTTCGATGGCCTCCACCAGAGAGGAGTCCCAGCGGGCTTGCTGCGCAGCCGCCTCGTCCACGGCGATGCGCGCCAGGTCCTCGTCGTAGCTGGCTCTGTCCCTCATTGTTGCCGCCACGGCTTTGTCCCTCGCCGTAAGGGCGTCCTGCAGCTCGTGATTATGCCGATCGATCCGCGCGTGGTACTGCCCCGCCCACGCCACCACCACCAGGCCGGAGCACACGAAAGCCTATCTCATGGCCATCGCGTCACCACGAGCTTGCGTGTAACATCCCAATTTTTCAATAAAGAGACAAAGAGAGAGTTTCCCAAATACCAAATTTGAGAACCAACAAAAACTTTTTCTCATCATATAGTGCTATGCATATAGATCACTTGCTTATTTACTTGAGTGTGCAATTGACCATGTTATGTGCTTGTGTGATTACACTCATACCTAAACCCTAACTTTGATCTTTAGATCACCCAAATACAAGGGAAAAGAAATTAGAAAAGAAAAGATAAAATTCATCTCCACACACACATATGGCTTATGCCATTTTTGCAAATACTTAACCTAGACCACTTTGGCTTGCACCATTGGTTGTAAATGATTACTAAACACTTTTAAACACTTTTGGAAGTGAAGAAACTCAAATCAAACCAAAACCAAATTCAAATTTCAAGTTACATGCAATATGGTCACATGTGACATTTTTAATCTGGTACCTACTTTGAGCCCTGTTATTTTGAGATTTCTCTTCTAGACTTTGCCCAAACTTTGCACCTCATCCAAGACAACATCAAGGAGAACAACTTTGCCCAAAACCACCACCCCAAATTCTTTCCCATTTTCAAATGACAAGCTAGCAAAGTTGAGACATTGTTGCATATATAAGATCATATGCATTTTGGATTTTTGCATTTCAACTCCATTTTGACCACCACCACCTCCATTCTACTTCTCTTATTATATCTTTACACTCCACCAAAAATCATTTCAAAATTTGAAAGTTTTGTTCTTGCGGCCATTTAAACAAACACTTGGTGGGCAGCAATCTGCCAACTCAAGACCTTGCAATATCCAGCAGACCATAGCCTAAACCATCACCATTAGGTCACCATTTGTACTCCCCTGACCTCCCTCTACCCTGCCAAACACACCAGACAAGAAGTGGTACACAATTTCATCACCAATTTGACAAGAACACACCATGCCGTGGCATGGCATGGCATGATCATGCCATCTCTCTCTCTGCTTACCTCAGCCCTGTACCACCATGTCCTTCACACTCTACTCACTCCCCTGATCACCCTGGACACCTTGCTCGATCATTTGGTGCATCGGACGCGCCAGGAACGTGACGCCCAGACACGCCCAGGACGTGCACATGCACGCCAGAGCGCGCACGGCGAGCGTCGCAGACGCGTCTGGCCACGTCGTCGCCCGAGCGCCTCCGTCGCCCCCTCCCTTTTCTCTCTGCGCCATAAGGACGACCGTGACCCCAGCAATGCCTTGGACACGCCCACCTGGCCGCGGGAACCCTGTGCACCACGCCATGGCCGACGCCATCCGCCACAGGCGCCAGGATGCGAGGACGATGACGAGCGCCACGGTCCATTGTTTTCACCGCCGTCAAGCCCTGCGTCACCGCCAGAACCTCGCCTGCACGCCTGCGTCATCGCCAGTCCACCATCGCCGCTGTAGCACCGTCGCCATGGGTGACATCGTCACAGCACCGCGGGCACCTCCAGCCGCTATAAAAGGAGCCATCCCCGCGCCCAAATCTTCACACCACCGTGCTCCCCTCTCTCTTCTCACTCACCTCGACCACTTCCCCTCTCCGATTAGCCACCAACACCGTCCAATTTCATCGCCGGAGCCGCGGAGGTGCTGAGAAGCGCGCCGCCGATTTCGACCACCGTTGGAGCCGCCGTCGGTGCCAACTGCTTCCTCGTCATCGACAACCTCCCTGCAGCACGTCGCCGACCATCGCCGCGCCGCCGGTGAGCCTCCCACCCCCTACCGTCGCCGCCAGTAGCCTCGCCTCTCGTCGCCGACGACGACGAACCCTGGCCGTGCGATCTATTTCTAATCGTGCGGCTCAGCTCTCCCCATACCGTTTCGCCCCGTAAGACCCACTGACGGGTGGCCCTCCCCCTGTCAGGCAGCCCGCTCGCCTCAGATGCGTGGTGGGCTGGCACATGGGCCGATTTAAACCAAATAGGCCCAGTAACCTTTCCCGCCTAAGCCCACCAGTTCAAATATGAATTTTCGAAATTTGTTAATTATTCTCAGATGCTGTTTTCAAAATTAAATAGGGGAAAATCTACCAAACCAAATTTGACAAATTTTATATATTTGGAAACCTTGTTAAATTATCTACAAAACTACACTGGCCCCAACTCTAGTTTTGTTGTAGAATAAATGTGACAAAAATAACAAGGCAGGGCCTTTTTCCACTTCAAATAATTATTAAAAATTATAGAAAAGTGCTTTTAAGTTAATTCCAACTCTAATAGCTCACATTTGACTTACACTAATTGTTTATGCAATAAAATGGTGTGGTCACCTTGTATGATCAGGCCATAGTTTAATGGATGGATATTATGGCTAGTTTAACTAGTTGATATTGTCCAAAACTATTAAAGTAAATGTTGTGAAGTCTTATACTTCATTTAAACTTATCTCACATGAATTCATGGGATGTTTGGACCCCTGGTCCCAAACTCTCTTATATGAATTACTTGAGATTTAAATCAAATGTAGTGTTATTTAAATAGTATGAGGTGATCTACCTCATTTAAATCATTTTCACAAATGATGATGATGAACATTTGACTTTGGTCAATATGAGCTCATACATGATTGTTTGAGAAATTAAATCTTAACAAGATTCCATGAGAGGAAATTATTTTTCTTAAGAATACACCAAAGCCAACTCATATAATAAGCATGTTGTGATGTTAGCTTAGATTGTGTGACTCATGAGATGTGCATAGCCTAGTTACTTAAGCTTGTGTGGTGATGGTACTTCGTATTCGTATTTTAGACGCTAGTACGGAAGAGTATCAAGAGGAGGAGGAGGCCTACTTCCAAGGAGAAGAAGACCAATTTGATCAGTACCACCACCAAGGCAAGCTAATACACTTGCAAAGTGCAAAGCTCTCAAGAGCAATGCATCACCCTCTTTTCCCTTATGCTTAGTGGTCCTATCCCAAGTTTTACTATACAAGTTTTACCGCTTTTATTTTCAAAGTACTTTTTGATTCATGATTCACTTGGTTTAGAGTAGCATATGAGCACCAAGCTTAAAGCTAGAACAAGCAATGCTAAGTTAGCACCCCTCATGATTAGTGCTATTGCTAACAAATAAAACTTGACTACTCTAGATGGGAACTTGGTGAAGTGAAGTTGTTTTTGAATGATTTTTGAAAGGTGATATGACTAAGAGAAGATGGTGATTTTTGATTTAAAACTGATATTGGTTTGGATGCGATACCTTTCCAAATTACAAGTACCCCCACAATACCTGATTATGGGTAGGGCTTAGGCTGGAAGTTTGTGTGTCTTAGTATGGGTTCCCTCTGAACAAGCATCATAGGGGTTATGCCGAGGCTGCCTCCGTTGTTGAGAAATGATGTGAATTGAGGTGAATTGTATGGCCAAGCCCTGTGCAGTTCCCAGGCTGACGGTTTGTCTTCACTGGGAGGCCAAGCTCATGGGGAGAGGTGCCTATACTAGGATATATAAGTGAAAGGTTAAGGTTGATGATCCGCGTATTGAGTTACGATGATTCGGGGTTATCCCCGACGGATGTAATCAAATGTTGTGGCACAAGTGTGCAACCTCTGCAGAGTGTAAACCTATTCGAATAGCCGTGTCCACGGTTACGGACGGTTGGAAAGGCCATACAGTTTCCGGTATCAAAATTTCTTGAAAATGTTGAAGGGTGAATGGTGACTTGACTTGAATCACAACAGAGTTGTGGGAATGACACTAATGTTCCCACTTGAGTTAGTTGGCAAAGTTTGAGTCTTTTACTAAACTGCTTATGAACTAAAATTGGCTTTATGCAAATCAAACTAGAGCTTAGCACCCTTATTAGAACTGAGTAGCACTTACAATAGTATTAGTTTGCGAGTACTCAACGTACTCACGGCTTTGTCCCTGGCTATTCAAATGGCCAGAGTATGAAGACGAGCGGAACTATCAAGGTGAAGACCAGCAGGACGCCTACGACAACTAGGAGTCTTCCAACGTCAAGCGTTGGCCCGTGGACTAGAGAGTCCTTGTATCTTACGCTTCCGCTATGAACTTGTGTTTGTTCGTTGATCAATAGATCAACTATTCGTGTAATATGGATGATGTGATTCCAATTGTAAGACCTTATGGTTTGTAATGAATGATGACTGTGATACTTAACTATTATGCCTCGCAACAACAATATTCCTGGGATTGCGATGTATGACATAATAGGCATCCGGACTTAAAAATCCGGGTGTTGACTAGTTGGTATCAGAGCCATTGTTTGACCTTAGAAGACCCTAGTTAGCATGGACGTTCGAAAGAAAACTTAACTTTGAAATCAAAATGAAGAGAATATTTGTGAAAATTTACTTACCCTCTTGTCTTTGAGACTTTTTCAAACTTGGTGACTCATGTCCCTCCTTATTTGAATCTACTTAAAAGTTTGCCACACTTGTTCACTCTCTAACTTACTCATCTTTTTCGCTTTCAGATGGAGCCGAATGAACCCATCAACACCAAGTTCTACCAGCTTGGAAATGGTGGAAGCTTGATCTTCGAGCATGACCTCAACTCTCTGTCGGATCACCTTGGCCGCCCACACCCCGAGTTTCACGGGATTCAGGTGGACGACCAGCCGGGAGGGGAACTGCAGTGGATTATCACCGCTGACTTGAGGGGCAAGATGGAGCCTCCCACCTCTGAGAGGATCCTCTTCTCTTTCAGGGAAAGCAACTGGCTCGACGGGCTTGCACGTGCTCTTCAGGAAGCACTTGCTCGCTTGTGCGGACAGAATGTGGAAGCACTTCGGGAGGAACGCTTTGCGCATCTCGCAAGGCGTAACGCTGCCGGAAAACCCATGGATCTGCCACTGCACCCCCAGTTGAGGCACCACGTGGATCACTTGGACTTCATGCTCTACCAAACCCAGAGGGACCTCGACGCCACTCGCGCTTACGCGAACCAGACCCATGCTCACATCACCGAGCAGGGTGAGGCGATCAAGCTACTCAACAACGACCGCAAGAGCCTTCGCCAGCAGCGTGCCAAGAAGGACGCTACGATTCGTCGCCTTCGCGCCCGGATCGCGTCACTTGAGGCCACTTGTCCGGACCCGAGGAAAACCAGCTGAATGAGATGGAGGAAGAAGGTGAAGACCTTCGGGGAGGAGACGCCTTCCTGAGTGACGACGACGACTTTGAGGAGGATGAGAACACCGAGGAAGAGGACTACGAGTTTACGGAGGCCGGAGAGGATGGAATCATCCCTATCGATGTGGATGATGATGAGGAGTAGTTGCACTAGTTCCACTTATAGTAGGTGTGAGTTGTATCCCGTCCCTTGTATCGTAGCACGAGAATGGTTCTTAAAACCATTGGAGTATGTGTGTAGTTTGTACTATGTGTTGCATGAATGAATGTTATGTTTGTCATGAAAAAGTTTACAAGTTTTTCAAATTGTTTTCAAACTTAACCAAAATGAACCATAGAATGTTCCCTCTTATCTCATAATCTTCTATATCTTCAGATGGCCCCTCCAAATCGCACCAACGACGCGATGCTTGCAAGCTGCTGCAAACCACGCTTGCCGACCGGGACACCGAAAGAGCCGAACGCCAAGCCAACCTCATCGCCTTGCAGAACATCGCCAACCAAGGCCATGGAAATCATGACCACCCCGGATCCAAACTCAAGAACTTCCAAAACACCAACCCTCCGGTGTTTAGCAAGACAGAGGAGCCCCTCGACGCCGACGATTGGCTCCAGACTATGGAGAACAATCTGGAGGTAGCCGAAGTGGAAGCCAACGAGACGGTCTTGTTTGCCACTCACTATCTCGCTCGGACCAGCCCGCGCTTGGTGGACAAGCACCCGTGCCATGAACGGAGGTCAATTCATGACTTGGGAGGATTTCAAACTCAAGTTCGAGCAAGTACCATGTACCCCCGGGTCTTATCAAGAAGATGAGGGATGAATTCCGTGAACTGAAACAAGGTCGCATGACGGTGGTTGAATACCGCGACAAGTTTCTCACCTTGTCAAGGTATGCCCCCGATGAGGCCGACACCGTTGAGAAGAGGAAGGAGAGATTCCTGAACGGACCGCATGATGAGATGCGAGACTGTCCTCGTCAACATCCCCTTCGCCGACCTCGAAGCCCTTGTTGACTCCGCCATCCAGATGGAGGGCAAGTTAAACCAAGCCAATGAGAACCGCAAGCGCCGCATGGCAAATCAGAGTGGATCAAGCCACCCCCAAAGGTTTCGCCCTAGCTCAAGCGGAGGTTTCACTCCGAGAAACAACAAGCCACGGATGCGAGAACTCTCGCCCCGGTTATCGGAACCGGAGTGGAGGAAACTCCAAGCCGGGAGGCTACAACAACAACTACAATAACAACAACAACTACAACCGCGCTCCACCCCGAGCCCCTAACAACAACAACACCAACACCGCCCCCAGAACCGGAAGCAATGCCGTTCCCGTTGCGAACAAGCCGGACAAGACCACTATCACTTGTTATGAGTGTGGTGTAGTGGGGTACTACTCCAACGAGTGTCCCAAGCGTCTTGCCAAGCTCGCCGGCAACACCGCTGCACCTGCTCAGCAGCAACGCCGTGTCTCCACCGGCAAGAAGTTCGCCCCCAACAACCCCAACAACCGCAACGGCCGCCTCTACCACATGAACGTTGAAGAAGCCCAGGAAGCACCAGATGTTGTACTGGGTATGTTTTCTGTCAACCACATCTCTGCCAGAGTGTTGTTTGATTCCGGAGCATCTCATTCATTTGTCACCGAAGACTTTGCATCAACAAGTAAAATTCAACCTCTCAGTTTGAAGCATGTTATGATAGTTCAAATCCCCGGATCAACCACCAAAGCCGAGAAAATTTTGCAAAAATGTGCCAATCAAAATCCATGATGTAGATTTCTTTGCAAATCTAATCATACTTGGAACCAAAGGTTTGGAAGTTGTCATAGGAATGGACTTGGATGTCCAAGCACAATGGATTGATAGATCGTGCCAAGAAAGCCATAACCATGACTAGCAGCACCGGTATCGTAGTTGAGCACGTCTCCGAAAAACTACCCAGAAAATTTACCTGCAACCAAAGTGTATCCAAGCCAACTTTGGATCAAATCAGGGTCGTTTGTCGCTACCCTGATGTGTTTCCGGATGATCTACCCGGTATGCCCCCGGATAGGGATATCGAGTTCATCATCGAGCTAATCCCTGGAACTGGACCTATCGCCCAGAGAGCCTATAGCATGAACCCAGCAGAGCTAGTGGAGTTGAAGAAGCAGATTGATGATATGCTAGCCAAAGGTTTGATTAGCCCAAGTGCATCCCCCTGGAGGTCACCAGTTTTATTTGTGGACAAGAAGGATGGTGCCAATCGTTTATGTACGGACTACCGTAAGCTTAAGGACGTCACCATCAAAAACAAATACCCCCTACCAAAGATAGAAGACCTGTTTGACCAGTTGACCGGAGCCAAAGTTTTCTCCAAGATAGATCTTAGAACTGGTTATCATCAGCTGAAGATTCGAGCCACCGATATTCCAAAGACTGCCTTTACAACTAGATATGGGTTGTACGAGTACAACATCATGTCGTTTGGATTAACCAATGCCCCCGCTTACTTCATGAACCTCATGAATAAGATCTTCATGGAATTTCTGGACAAATTTGTCGTTGTGTTCATCGACGACATTCTTGTCTACTCCAAGTCCGAAGAGGAACATGAACAACACTTGGAGATGGTCCTAGAAACCCTTAGACACCACCAACTTTATGCCAAGTTCAGCAAATGTGAGTTTTGGCTGAAGGAAGTCGGATTCCTGGGACACATCTTGTCTGCAGGAGGAATTGCCGTAGATCCCGCCAAGATTAAAACCGTTATGGAATGGCAAGCCCCAACCACCCAAACCGAGGTCCGCACTTTTCTTGGATTAGCCGGATACTACCGCAGATTTGTAGAAGGTTTTTCGAGCATCGCTCGACCAATGACCCAACTGCTGAAAAAGGACAGAAAGTTTGAGTGGACCGACAAATGCGAAGAGAGCTTTCAACAGCTCAAGAGTAGACTGACAACAGCCCCAATCCTGATCATGCCAGATATCGCAAAACCCTTTGACGTATATTGCGACGCCTCCAAGACAGGACTTGGATGCGTGCTTATGCAAGAAGGCAAGGTTGTATCCTACCTTTCAAGACAACTCAAGCAACATGAACAGAACTACCCAACCCATGACCTCGAGCTGGCAGCCGTGGTCTTAGCCTTGAAAGTTTGGCGTCATTACCTCATGGGTAATCGATGCGAGATCTACTCCGACCACAAAAGCCTCAAATATATATTCACTCAGAAGGAGCTAAACATGAGGCAACGCCGATGGATCGAATTGATCAAGGATTACGACATGGAGATTCACTACCATCCCGGCAAGGCCAATGTGGTAGCGGATGCTTTGAGTCGACTGCCGTGCCAGTTGAACTCCATGCTCGCAATCGAACAGCCCAGCTTGCATCAAGAGTTTGAACGAGTTCAGACTAGAACTTGTTAGTGAAGGATTCCTAGCCAGCATAGAACTGCAACCCACCTTGGTTGGTCAGATCAAGGAAGCCCGGAAGGACAACGCTAGCATTGACGGAATCAAGAAACAGATAGCCGCAGGAAAAGCCCCCGGATTCACCGTAGACGAAGCCGGAGTGCTTTGGTACAAAGAACGTCTCTGCGTACCATCGGACTCTGACTTGAAACAAGTCATCCTGCAAGAAGCCCATGACACCCTTTATTCAATTCACCCCGGAGGTACCAAGATGTACCAAGACCTAAAAGAACAATTTTGGTGGCATGGAATGAAGAGAGAGATCGGTAGCTATATCGCTAAGTGTGATATCTGTCAGAGAGTCAAGGCAGAACATCAACGACCCGCCGGACTGTTACAACCCCTCCAGATTCCGGAATGGAAATGGGACTCCGTAGGAATGGACTTTATCACCGGACTGCCCAAATCCAGACAAAGGCAATGATTCAATATGGGTCGTTGTCGATCGATTGACCAAAGTCGCCCATTTCATCGCCGTCAAAACCACCTATCAAGGCCCAAAGCTAGCTGAACTTTACATCTCCAGAATAGTCGCTCTGCACGGAACCCCCAAATCGATAGTGTCAGATAGAGGATCGCAGTTCACCTCAAGGTTCTGGCAGAAAGTGCATGAAGGACTAGGCACTCGCCTAAATTTCAGCACGGCCTATCACCCTCAGACTGACGGACATACCGAGAGAGTCAACCAGATACTGGAAGACATGTTGAGAGCTTGCGTCCTAGAATATGGATCCAAGTGGGAAGACTGCCTGCCTTATGCAGAATTCTCGTACAATAACAGTTATCAAGCCAGTTTGCAAATGGCCCCCTTTGAAGCCATCGTACGGAAGGAAGTGCCGTACCCCCCTGAACTGGTCAGAAGTCGGAGAGAGCCAAGTCTTTGGACCAGATGTTCTCTGAGAAGCCGAAGAGAAGGTGCACAAGATCCGCGAGTACCTCAAGACCGCTCAGTCAAGACAGAAGAGCTACGCCGACAAGAGATGTCGAGAGATGACCTTCGAGATTAGAGACTTTGTCTATCTCAAAGTGTCACCCCTTAAAGGAATGCAGAGGTTCCAGCTGAAAGGAAAGCTCGCCCCCAGATATGTCGGACCATTCAAAGTTCTGAGCCGCCGAGGAGAAGTTTCATATCAACTTGAACTACCGGAAGAAATGTCGGCTGTGCACAATGTGTTTCACATCTCGCTACTCCGGAAGTGCCTTGAAGTCCCCGAGAAGACCGAAGTGTTCAAGAATATCGATCACCGCTCGGTGGATATCAACACAGACTTGACATACCGTGAAGTGCCTATTCGCATCCTTGAAGAAGCTTTCGGGACCACCCGCACCAGGAGTATCAAGTTCCTGAAGATTCAGTGGAGCAATCACACTGAAGATGAAGCCACTTGGGAGCGCGAAGAGGACATGAAGAAGGAATACCCAGATCTCTTTAGTACCTAATTTTTCTTTAGATCTCGGGACGAGATCTTTTGTAAGGGGGATGGGTTTGTAACATCCCAACTTTTCAATAAAGAGACAAACAGAGAGTTTCCCAAATACCAAATTTGAGAACCAACAAAAACTTTTTCTCATCATATAGTGCTATGCATATAGATCACTTGCTTATTTACTTGAGTGTGCAATTGACCATGTTATGTGCTTGTGTGATTACACTCATACCTAAACCCTAACTTTGATCTTTAGATCACCCAAATACAAGGGAAAAGAAATTAGAAAAGAAAAGATAAAATTCATCTCCACACACACATATGGCTTATGCCATTTTTGCAAATACTTAACCTAGACCACTTTGGCTTGCACCATTGGTTGTAAATGATTACTAAACACTTTTGGAAGTGAAGAAACTCAAATCAAACCAAAACCAAATTCAAATTTCAAGTTACATGCAATATGGTCACATGTGACATTTTTAATCTGGTACCTACTTTGAGCCCTGTTATTTTGAGATTTCTCTTCTAGACTTTGCCCAAACTTTGCACCTCATCCAAGACAACATCAAGGAGAACAACTTTGCCCAAAACCACCACCCCAAATTCTTTCCCATTTTCAAATGACAAGCTAGCAAAGTTGAGACATTGTTGCATATATAAGATCATATGCATTTTGGATTTTTGCATTTCAACTCCATTTTGACCACCACCACCTCCATTCTACTTCTCTTATTATATCTTTACACTCCACCAAAAATCATTTCAAAATTTGAAAGTTTTGTTCTTGCGGCCATTTAAACAAACACTTGGTGGGCAGCAATCTGCCAACTCAAGACCTTGCAATATCCAAGCAGACCATAGCCTAAACCATCACCATTAGGTCACCATTTGTACTCCCCGACCTCCCTCTACCCTGCCAAACACACCAGACAAGAAGTGGTACACAATTTCATCACCAATTTGACAAGAACACACCATGCCGTGGCATGGCATGGCATGATCATGCCATCTCTCTCTCTCTGCTTACCTCAGCCCTGTACCACCATGTCCTTCACACTCTACTCACTCCCCTGATCACCCTGGACACCTTGCTCGATCATTTGGTGCATCGGACGCGCCAGGAACGTGACGCCCAGACACGCCCAGGACGTGCACATGCACGCCAGAGCGCGCACGGCGAGCGTCGCAGACGCGTCTGGCCACGTCGTCGCCCGAGCGCCTCCGTTGCCCCCTCCCTTTTCTCTCTGCGCCATAAGGACGACCGTGACCGCAGCAACGCCTTGGACACGCCCACCTGGCCGCGGGAACCCTGTGCACCACGCCATGGCCGACGCCATCCGCCACAGGCGCCAGGATGCGAGGACGATGACGAGCGCCACGGTCCATTGTTTTCACCGCCGTCAAGCCCTGCGTCACCGCCAGAACCTCGCCTGCACGCCTGCATCATCGCCAGTCCACCATCGCCGCTGTAGCACCGTCGCCATGGGTGACATCGTCACAGCACCGCGGGCACCTCCAGCCGCTATAAAAGGAGCCATCCCCGCGCCCAAATCTTCACACCACCGTGCTCCCCTCTCTCTTCTCACTCACCTCGACCACTTCCCCTCTCCGATTAGCCACCAACACCGTCCAATTTCATCGCCGGAGCCGCGGAGGTGCTGAGAAGCGCGCCGCCGATTTCGACCACCGTTGGAGCCGCCGTCGGTGCCAACCGCTTCCTCGTCATCGACAACCTCCCTGCAGCACGTCGCCGACCATCGCCGCGCCGCCGGTGAGCCTCCCACCCCCTACCGTCGCCGCCAGTAGCCTCGCCTCTCGTCGCCGACGACGACGAACCCTGGCCGTGCGATCTATTTTTAATCGTGCGGCTCAGCTCTCCCCATACCGTTTCGCCCCGTAAGACCCACTGACGGGTGGCCCTCCCCCTGTCAGGCAGCCTGCTCGCCTCAGATGCGTGGTGGGCTGGCACATGGGCCGATTTAAACCAAATAGGCCCAGTAACCTTTCCCGCCTAAGCCCACCAGTTCAAATATGAATTTTCGAAATTTGTTAATTATTCTCAGATGCTGTTTTCAAAATTAAATAGGGGAAAATCTACCAAACCAAATTTGACAAATTTTATATATTTGGAAACCTTGTTAAATTATCTACAAAACTACACTGGCCCCAACTCTAGTTTTGTTGTAGAATAAATGTGACAAAAATAACAAGGCAGGGCCTTTTTCCACTTCAAATAATTATTAAAAATTATAGAAAAGTGCTTTTAAGTTAATTCCAACTCTAATAGCTCACATTTGACTTACACTAATTGTTTATGCAATAAAATGGTGTGGTCACCTTGTATGATCAGGCCATAGTTTAATGGATGGATATTATGGCTAGTTTAACTAGTTGATATTGTCCAAAACTATTAAAGTAAATGTTGTGAAGTCTTATACTTCATTTAAACTTATCTCACATGAATTCATGGGATGTTTGGACCCCTGGTCCCAAACTCTCTTATATGAATTACTTGAGATTTAAATCAAATGTAGTGTTATTTAAATAGTATGAGGTGATCTACCTCATTTAAATCATTTTCACAAATGATGATGATGAACATTTGACTTAGGTCAATATGAGCTCATACATGATTGTTTGAGAAATTAAATCTTAACAAGATTCCATGAGAGGAAATTATTTTTCTTAAGAATACACCAAAGCCAACTCATATAATAAGCATGTTGTGATGTTAGCTTAGATTGTGTGACTCATGAGATGTGCATAGCCTAGTTACTTAAGCTTGTGTGGTGATGGTACTTCGTATTCGTATTTTAGACGCTAGTACGGAAGAGTATCAAGAGGAGGAGGAGGCCTACTTCCAAGGAGAAGAAGACCAATTTGATCAGTACCACCACCAAGGCAAGCTAATACACTTGCAAAGTGCAAAGCTCTCAAGAGCAATGCATCACCCTCTTTTCCCTTATGCTTAGTGGTCCTATCCCAAGTTTTACTATACAAGTTTTACCGCTTTTATTTTCAAAGTACTTTTTGATTCATGATTCACTTGGTTTAGAGTAGCATATGAGCACCAAGCTTAAAGCTAGAACAAGCAATGCTAAGTTAGCACCCCTCATGATTAGTGCTATTGCTAACAAATAAAACTTGACTACTCTAGATGGGAACTTGGTGAAGTGAAGTTGTTTTTGAATGATTTTTGAAAGGTGATATGACTAAGAGAAGATGGTGATTTTTGATTTAAAACCGATATTGGTTTGGATGCGATACCTTTCCAAATGACAAGTACCCCCACAATACCTGATTATGGGTAGGGCTTAGGCTGGAAGTTTGTGTGTCTTAGTATGGGTTCCCTCCGAACAAGCATCATAGGGGTTATGCCGAGGCTGCCTCTCGTTGTTGAGAAATGATGTGAATTGAGGTGAATTGTACGGCCAAGCCCCTGTGCAGTTCCCAGTCGACGGTTTTCTTCACTCTGGGAGGCCAAGCTCATGGGGAGAGGTGCCTATACTAGGATATATAAGTGAAAGGTTAAGGTTGATGATCCACGTACTGAGTTACGATGATTCGGGGTTATCCCCGACGGATGTAATCAAATGTTGTGGCACAAGTGTGCAACCTCTGCAGAGTGTAAACCTATTCGAATAGCCGTGTCCATGGTTACGGACGGTTGGAAAGGCCATACAGTTTCCGGTATCAAAATTTCTTGAAAATGTTGAAGGGTGAATGGTGACTTGACTTGAATCACAACAGAGTTGTGGGAATGACACTAATGTTCCCACTTGAGTTAGTTGGCAAAGTTTGAGTCTTTTACTAAACTGCTTATGAACTAAAATTGGCTTTATGCAAATCAAACTAGAGCTTAGCACCCTTATTAGAACTGAGTAGCACTTACAATAGTATTAGTTTGCGAGTACTCAACGTACTCATGGCTTTGTCCCTGGCTATTCAAATGGCCAGAGTATGAAGACGAGCAGAACTATCAAGGTGAAGACCAGCAGGACGCCTACGACAACTAGGAGTCTTCCAACGTCAAGCGTTGGCCTGTGGACTAGAGAGTCCTTGTATCTTACGCTTCCGCTATGAACTTGTGTTTGTTCGTTGATCAATAGATCAACTATTCGTGTAATATGGATGATGTGATTCCAATTGTAAGACCTTATGGTTTGTAATGAATGATGACTGTGATACTTAACTATTATGCCTCGCAACAACAATATTCCTGGGATTGCGATGTATGACATAATAGGCATCCAGACTTAAAAATCCGGGTGTTGACTAGTTGGTATCAGAGCCATTGTTTGACCTTAGAAGACCCTAGTTAGAATGGACATTCGAAAGAAAACTTAACTTTGAAATCAAAATGAAGAGAATATTTGTGAAAATTTACTTACCCTCTTGTCTTTGAGACTTTTTCAAACTTGGTGACTCATGTCCCTCCTTATTTGAATCTACTTAAAAGTTTGCCACACTTGTTCACTCTCTAACTTACTCATCTTTTTCGCTTTCAGATGGAGCCGAATGAACCCATCAACACCAAGTTCTACCAGCTTGGAAATGGTGGAAGCTTGATCTTCGAGCATGACCTCAACTCTCTGTCGGATCACCTTGGCCGCCCACACCCCGAGTTTCACGGGATTCAGGTGGACGACCAGCCGGGGGGGAACTGCAGTGGATTATCACCGCTGACTTGAGGGGCAAGATGGAGCCTCCCACCTCTGAGAGGATCCTCTTCTCTTTCAGGGAAAGCAACTGGCTCGACGGGCTTGCACGTGCTCTTCAGGAAGCACTTGCTCGCTTGTGCGGACAGAATGTGGAAGCACTTCGGGAGGAACGCTTTGCGCATCTCGCAAGGCGTAACGCTGCCGGAAAACCCATGGATCTGCCACTGCACCCCCAGTTGAGGCACCACGTGGATCACTTGGACTTCATGCTCTACCAAACCCAGAGGGACCTCGACGCCACTCGCGCTTACGCGAACCGGACCCATGCTCACATCACCGAGCAGGGTGAGGCGATCAAGCTACTCAACAACGACCGCAAGAGCCTTCGCCAGCAGCGTGCCAAGAAGGACGCTACGATTCGTCGCCTTCGCGCCCGGATCGCGTCACTTGAGGCCATTGTCCAGACCCAGGAAAACCAGCTGAATGAGATGGAGGAAGAAGGTGAAGACCTTCAGGGAGGAGACGCCTTCCTGAGTGACGACGACGACTTTGAGGAGGATGAGAACACCGAGGAAGAGGACTACGAGTTTCTGGAGGCCGGAGAGGATGGAATCATCCCTATCGATGTGGATGATGATGAGGAGTAGTTGCACTAGTTCCACTTATAGTAGGTGTGAGTTGTATCCCGTCCCTTGTATCGTAGCACGAGAATGGTTCTTAAAACCATTGGAGTATGTGTGTAGTTTGTACTATGTGTTGCATGAATGAATGTTATGTTTGTCATGAAAAAGTTTACAAGTTTTTCAAATTGTTTTCAAACTTAACCAAAATGAACCATAGAATGTTCTCTCTTATCTCATAATCTTCTATATCTTCAGATGGCCCCTCCAAATCGCACCAACGACGCGATGCTGCAACTGCTGCAAACCCTGCTTGCTGACCGGGAAACCGAAAGAGCCGAACGCCAAGCCAACCTCATCGCCTTACAGAACATCGCCAACCAAGGCCATGGAAATCATGACCACCCCGGATCCAAGCTCAAGAACTTCCAAAACACCAACCCTCCGGTGTTTAGCAAGACCGAGGAGCCCCTCGACGCCGACGATTGGCTCCAGACTATGGAGAACAACTGGAGGTAGCCGGAGTGGAAGCCAACGAGAAAGTCTTGTTCGCCACTCACTATCTCGCTGGACCAGCCCGCGCTTGGTGGACAAGCACCCGTGCCATGAACGGAGGTCAATTCATGACTTGGGAGGATTTCAAACTCAAGTTCAGCAAGTACCATGTACCCCCGGGTCTTATCAAGAAGATGAGGGATGAATTCCGTGAACTCGAAACAAGGTCGCATGACGGTGGTTGAATACCGCGACAAGTTTCTCACCTTGTCAAGGTATGCCCTCGATGAGACCGACACCGTTGAGAAGAGGAAGGAGAGATTCCTGAACGGATCGCATGATGAGATGCGGACTGTCCTCGTCAACATCCCCTTCGCCGACCTCGAAGCCCTTGTTGACTCCGCCATCCAGATGGAGGGCAAGTTAAACCAAGCCAATGAGAACCGCAAGCGCCGCATGGCAAATCAGAGTGGATCAAGCCACCCCCAAAGGTTTCGCCCTAGCTCAAGCGGAGGTTTCACTCCGAGAAACAACAAGCCACAGATGCAGAACTCTCGCCCCGGTTATCAGAACCGGAGTGGAGGAAACTCCAAGCCAGGAGGCTACAACAACAACTACAATAACAACAACAACTACAACCGCGCTCCACCCCGAGCCCCTAACAACAACAACACCAACACCGCCCCCAGAACCGGAAGCAATGCCGTTCCCGTTGCGAACAAGCCGGACAAGACCACTATCACTTGTTATGAGTGTGGTGTAGTGGGGCACTACTCCAACGAGTGTCCCAAGCGTCTTGCCAAGCTCGCCGGCAACACCGCTGCACCTGCTCAGCAGCAACGCCATGTCTCCACCGGCAAGAAGTTCGCCCCCAACAACCCCAACAACCGCAACGGCCGCCTCTACCACATGAACGTTGAAGAAGCCCAGGAAGCACCGGATGTTGTCTCGGGTATGTTTTACGTCAACCACATCTCTGCCGAGTGTTGTTTGATTCCGGAGCATCTCATTCATTTGTCACCGAAGACTTTGCATCAACAAGTAAAATTCAACCTCTCAGTTTGAAGCATGTTATGATAGTTCAAATCCCCGGATCAACCACCAAAGCCAGAAAATTTTGCAAAAATGTGCCAATCAAAATCCATGATGTAGATTTCTTTGCAAATCTAATCATACTTGGAACCAAAGGTTTGGAAGTTGTCCTAGGAATGGACTGGATGTCCAAGCACAATGGATTGATAGAGCTGTGCCAAGAAAGCCATAACCATGACTAGCAGCACCGGTATCGTAGTTGAGCACGTCTCCGAAAAACTACCCGGAAAATTTACACGCAACCAAAGTGTATCCAAGCCAACTCTCGGATCAAATCGGGGTCGTTTGTCGCTACCACGATGTGTTTCCGGATGATCTACCCGGTATGCCCCCGGATAGGGATATCGAGTTCATCATCGAGCTAATCCACAGGCCTGGACCTATCGCCCGGAGAGCCTATAGCATGAACCCGGCGAGCTAGTGGAGTTGAAGAAGCAGATTGATGATATGCTAGCCAAAGGTTTGATTAGCCCAAGTGCATCCCCCTGGAGGTCACCAGTTTTATTTGTGGACAAGAAGGATGGTGCCAATCGTTTATGTACGGACTACCGTAAGCTTAAGGACGTCACCATCAAAAACAAATACCCCCTACCAAAGATAGAAGACCTGTTTGACCAGTTGACCAGGAGCCAAAGTTTTCTCCAAGATAGATCTTAGAACTGGTTATCATCAGCTGAAGATTCGAGCCACCGATATTCCAAAGACTGCCTTTACAACTAGATATGGGTTGTACGAGTACAACGTCATGTCGTTTGGATTAACCAATGCCCCCGCTTACTTCATGAACCTCATGAATAAGATCTTCATGGAATTTCTGGACAAATTTGTCGTTGTGTTCATCGACGACATTCTTGTCTACTCCAAGTCCGAAGGGGAACATGAACAACACTTGGAGATGGTCCTAGAAACCCTTAGACACCACCAACTTTATGCCAAGTTCAGCAAATGTGAGTTTTGGCTGAAGGAAGTCGGATTCCTGGGACACATCTTGTCTGCAGGAGGAATTGCCGTAGATCCCGCCAAGATTAAAACCGTTATGGAATGGCAAGCCCCAACCACCCAAACCGAGGTCCGCGCTTTTCTTGGATTAGCCGGATACTACCGCAGATTTGTAGAAGGTTTTTCGAGCATCGCTCGACCAATGACCCAAGCTGCTGAAAAAGGACGGAAAGTTTGAGTGGACCGACAAATGCGAAGAGAGCTTTCAACAGCTCAAGAGTAGACCGACAACAGCCCCAATCCTGATCATGCCGGATATCGCAAAACCCTTTGACGTATATTGCGACGCCTCCAAGGCTCGGACTTGGATGCGTGCTTATGCAAGAAGGCAAGGTTGTATCCTACCTTTCAAGACAACTCAAGCAACATGAACAGAACTACCCAACCCATGACCTCGAGCTGGCAGCCGTGGTCTTAGCCTTGAAAGTTTGGCGTCATTACCTCATGGGTAATCGATGCGAGATCTACTCCGACCACAAAAGCCTCAAATATATATTCACTCAGAAGGAGCTAAACATGAGGCAACGCCGATGGATCGAATTGATCAAGGATTACGACATGGAGATTCACTACCATCCCGGCAAGGCCAATGTGGTAGCGGATGCTTTGAGTCGACTGCCGTGCCAGTTGAACTCCATGCTCGCAATCGAACAGCCCAGCTTGCATCAAGAGTTTGAACAGTTCAGACTTGAACTTGTTAGTGAAGGATTCCTAGCCAGCATAGAGCCGCAACCCACCTTGGTTGGTCGGATCAAGGAAGCCCGAGAAGGACAACGCTAGCATTGACGGAATCAAGAAACGGATAGCCGCGGGAAAAGCCCCGGATTCACCGTAGACGAAGCCGGAGTGCTTTGGTACAAAGAACGTCTCTGCGTACCATCGGACTCGACTTGAAACAAGTCATCCTGCAAGAAGCCCATGACACCCTTTATTCAATTCACCCGGAGGTACCAAGATGTACCAAGACCTAAAAGAACAATTTTGGTGGCATGGAATGAAGAGAGAGATCGGTAGCTATATCGCTAAGTGTGATATCTGTCAGAGAGTCAAGGCAGAACATCAACGACCCGCCGGACTGTTACAACCCCTCCAGATTCCGGAATGGAAATGGGACTCCGTAGGAATGGACTTTATCACCGGACTGCCCAAATCCAGCAAAGGCAATGATTCAATATGGGTCGTTGTCGATCGATTGACCAAAGTCGCCCATTTCATCGCCGTCAAAACCACCTATCAAGGCCCAAAGCTAGCTGAACTTTACATCTCCAGAATAGTCGCTCGCGCACGGAACCCCCAAATCGATAGTGTCGGATAGAGGATCGCGAGTTCACCTCAAGGTTCTGGCAGAAAGTGCATGAAGGACTAGGCACTCGCCTAAATTTCAGCACGGCCTATCACCCTCATACTGACGGACATACCGAGAGAGTCAACCAGATACTGGAAGACATGTTGAGAGCTTGCGTCCTAGAATATGGATCCAAGTGGGAAGACTGCCTGCCTTATGCAGAATTCTCGTACAATAACAGTTATCAAGCCAGTTTGCAAATGGCCCCCTTTGAAGCCCTGTACGGAAGGAAGTGCCGTACCCCCCTGAACTGGTCAGAAGTCGGAGAGAGCCAAGTCTTTGGACCAGATGTTCTCCGAGAAGCCGAAGAGAAGGTGCACAAGATCCGCGAGTACCTCAAGACCGCTCAGTCAAGACAGAAGAGCTACGCCGACAAGAGACGTCGAGAGATGACCTTCGAGATTAGAGACTTTGTCTATCTCAAAGTGTCACCCCTTAAAGGAATGCAGAGGTTCCAGCTGAAAGGAAAGCTCGCCCCCAGATATGTCGGACCATTCAAAGTTCTGAGCCGCCGAGGAGAAGTTTCATATCAACTTGAACTACCGGAAGAAATGTCGGCTGTGCACAATGTGTTTCACATCTCGCTACTCCGGAAGTGCCTTGAAGTCCCCGAGAAGACCGAAGTGTTCAAGAATATCGATCACCGCTCGGTGGATATCAACACAGACTTGACATACCGTGAAGTGCCTATTCGCATCCTTGAAGAAGCTTTCGGGACCACCCGCACCGGGAGTATCAAGTTCTGAAGATTCGGTGGAGCAATCACACTGAAGATGAAGCCACTTGGGAGCGCGAAGAGGACATGAAGAAGGAATACCCAGATCTCTTTAGTACCTAATTTTTCTTTAGATCTCGGGACGAGATCTTTTGTAAGGGGGAAGGGTTTGTAACATCCCAACTTTTCAATAAAGAGACAAAGAGAGAGTTTCCCAAATACCAAATTTGAGAACCAACAAAAACTTTTTCTCATCATATAGTGCTATGCATATAGATCACTTGCTTATTTACTTGAGTGTGCAATTGACCATGTTATGTGCTTGTGTGATTACACTCATACCTAAACCCTAACTTTGATCTTTAGATCACCCAAATACAAGGGAAAAGAAATTAGAAAAGAAAAGATAAAATTCATCTCCACACACACATATGGCTTATGCCATTTTTGCAAATACTTAACCTAGACCACTTTGGCTTGCACCATTGGTTGTAAATGATTACTAAACACTTTTAAACACTTTTGGAAGTGAAGAAACTCAAATCAAACCAAAACCAAATTCAAATTTCAAGTTACATGCAATATGGTCACATGTGACATTTTTAATCTGGTACCTACTTTGAGCCCTGTTATTTTGAGATTTCTCTTCTAGACTTTGCCCAAACTTTGCACCTCATCCAAGACAACATCAAGGAGAACAACTTTGCCCAAAACCACCACCCCAAATTCTTTCCCATTTTCAAATGACAAGCTAGCAAAGTTGAGACATTGTTGCATATATAAGATCATATGCATTTTGGATTTTTGCATTTCAACTCCATTTTGACCACCACCACCTCCATTCTACTTCTCTTATTATATCTTTACACTCCACCAAAAATCATTTCAAAATTTGAAAGTTTTGTTCTTGCGGCCATTTAAACAAACACTTGGTGGGCGGCAATACGCCAACTCAAGACCTTGCAATATCCAACGAGACCATAGCCTAAACCATCACCATTAGGTCACCATTTGTACTCCCCTGACCTCCCTCTACCCTGCCAAACACACCAGACAAGAAGTCGTACACAATTTCATCACCAATTTGACAAGAACACACCATGCCGTGGCATGGCATGGCATGATCATGCCATCTCTCTCTCTGCTTACCTCAGCCCTGTACCACCATGTCCTTCACACTCTACTCACTCCCCTGATCACCCTGGACACCTTGCTCGATCATTTGGTGCATCGGACGCGCCAGGAACGTGACGCCCAGACACGCCCAGGACGTGCACGCGCACGCCAGAGCGCGCACGGCGTGCGTCGCAGATGCGCCTGGCCACGTCATCGTGCCATCTGCTCCGTCGCCCCCTCCCTTTTCTCTCTGCGCCAGAAGGACGACCGCGACCCCAGCAACGCCATGGACACACCCACCTGGCCGCGGGAACCCTGTGCACCACGCCATGGTCGACGCCATCCGCCACAGACGCCAGGACGCGAGGACGATGACGAGCGCCACAGGCCCTCGTTTTCACCGCCGTCAAGCCCTGCGTCACCGCCGGAACCTCGCACTGCACGCTGCGTCATCGCCGATCCACCATCGCCGCTGTAGCACCGTCGCCATGGGTGACATCGTCACAGCACCGCGGGCACCTCCGGCCGCTATAAAAGGAGCCATCCCGCGCCCAAATCTTCACACCACCGTGCTCCCCTCTCTCTTCTCACTCACCTCGACCACTTCCCCTCTCCGATTAGCCACCAACACCGTCCAATTTCATCGCCGGAGCCGCGGAGGTGCCGAGAAGCGCGCCGCCGATTTCGACCACCGTTGGAGCCGCCGTCGGTGCCAAGCTGCTTCCTCGTCATCGACAACCTCCCTGCAGCACGTCGCCGACCATCGCCGCGCCGCCGGTGAGCCTCCCACCCCCTACCGTCGCCGCCAGTAGCCTCGCCTCTCGTCGCCGACGACGACGAACCCTGGCCGTGCGATCTATTTCTAATCGTGCGGCTCAGCTCTCCCCATACCGTTTCGCCCCGTAAGACCCACTGACGGGTGGCCCTCCCCCTGTCAGGCAGCCCGCTCGCCTCAGATGCGTGGTGGGCTGGCACATGGGCCGATTTAAACCAAATAGGCCCAGTAACCTTTCCCGCCTAAGCCCACCAGTTCAAATATGAATTTTCGAAATTTGTTAATTATTCTCAGATGCTGTTTTCAAAATTAAATAGGGGAAAATCTACCAAACCAAATTTGACAAATTTTATATATTTGGAAACCTTGTTAAATTATCTACAAAACTATACTGGCCCCAACTCTAGTTTTGTTGTAGAATAAATGTGACAAAAATAACAAGGCAGGGCCTTTTTCCACTTCAAATAATTATTAAAAATTATAGAAAAGTGCTTTTAAGTTAATTCCAACTCTAATAGCTCACATTTGACTTACACTAATTGTTTATGCAATAAAATGGTGTGGTCACCTTGTATGATCAGGCCATAGTTTAATGGATGGATATTATGGCTAGTTTAACTAGTTGATATTGTCCAAAACTATTAAAGTAAATGTTGTGAAGTCTTATACTTCATTTAAACTTATCTCACATGAATTCATGGGATGTTTGGACCCCTGGTCCCAAACTCTCTTATATGAATTACTTGAGATTTAAATCAAATGTAGTGTTATTTAAATAGTATGAGGTGATCTACCTCATTTAAATCATTTTCACAAATGATGATGATGAACATTTGACTTAGGTCAATATGAGCTCATACATGATTGTTTGAGAAATTAAATCTTAACAAGATTCCATGAGAGGAAATTATTTTTCTTAAGAATACACCAAAGCCAACTCATATAATAAGCATGTTGTGATGTTAGCTTAGATTGTGTGACTCATGAGATGTGCATAGCCTAGTTACTTAAGCTTGTGTGGTGATGGTACTTCGTATTCGTATTTTAGACGCTAGTACGGAAGAGTATCAAGAGGAGGAGGAGGCCTACTTCCAAGGAGAAGAAGACCAATTTGATCAGTACCACCACCAAGGCAAGCTAATACACTTGCAAAGTGCAAAGCTCTCAAGAGCAATGCATCACCCTCTTTTCCCTTATGCTTAGTGGTCCTATCCCAAGTTTTACTATACAAGTTTTACCGCTTTTATTTTCAAAGTACTTTTTGATTCATGATTCACTTGGTTTAGAGTAGCATATGAGCACCAAGCTTAAAGCTAGAACAAGCAATGCTAAGTTAGCACCCCTCATGATTAGTGCTATTGCTAACAAATAAAACTTGACTACTCTAGATGGGAACTTGGTGAAGTGAAGTTGTTTTTGAATGATTTTTGAAAGGTGATATGACTAAGAGAAGATGGTGATTTTTGATTTAAAACTGATATTGGTTTGGATGCGATACCTTTCCAAATTACAAGTACCCCCACAATACCTGATTATGGGTAGGGCTTAGCTGGAAGTTTGTGTGTCTTAGTATGGGTTCCCTCTGAACAAGCATCATAGGGGTTATGCCGAGGCTGCCTCCGTTGTTGAGAAATGATGTGAATTGAGGTGAATTGTACGGCCAAGCCCTGTGCAGTTCCCAGGCTGACGGTTTGTCTTCACTGGGAGGCCAAGCTCATGGGGAGAGGTGCCTATACTAGGATATATAAGTGAAAGGTTAAGGTTGATGATCCGCGTACTGAGTTACGATGATTCGGGGTTATCCCCGACGGATGTAATCAAATGTTGTGGCACAAGTGTGCAACCTCTGCAGAGTGTAAACCTATTCGAATAGCCGTGTCCACGGTTACGGACGGTTGGAAAGGCCATACAGTTTCCGGTATCAAAATTTCTTGAAAATGTTGAAGGGTGAATGGTGACTTGACTTGAATCACAACAGAGTTGTGGGAATGACACTAATGTTCCCACTTGAGTTAGTTGGCAAAGTTTGAGTCTTTTACTAAACTGCTTATGAACTAAAATTGGCTTTATGCAAATCAAACTAGAGCTTAGCACCCTTATTAGAACTGAGTAGCACTTACAATAGTATTAGTTTGCGAGTACTCAACGTACTCACGGCTTTGTCCCTGGCTATTCAAATGGCCAGAGTATGAAGACGAGCAGAACTATCAAGGTGAAGACCAGCAGGACGCCTACGACAACTAGGAGTCTTCCAACGTCAAGCGTTGGCCTGTGGACTAGAGAGTCCTTGTATCTTACGCTTCCGCTATGAACTTGTGTTTGTTCGTTGATCAATAGATCAACTATTCGTGTAATATGGATGATGTGATTCCAATTGTAAGACCTTATGGTTTGTAATGAATGATGACTGTGATACTTAACTATTATGCCTCACAACAACAATATTCCTGGGATTGCGATGTATGACATAATAGGCATCCGGACTTAAAAATCCGGGTGTTGACATTGCGCCTCCGCCCCAAGAACCCGACGGTGATCGTCGTCCTCAGGGCGACACGAACAGCGCCCCTTGCTCGGCGCGCACAAACGCACCCTCTTCGCCGCCGTAGGGGAGGAAGTCAACAGCGTGCTCGTTGCTGTCCATGTTGTCGATGACGGTGTATGGGGCGCCGCGTGCCGCGCCCCCTCGAGACTTGAGACTTGAGAGCACTTGATCATTGGTGTTGTTCCTATCACAAGGGCACAAAGATTGTAGATTGAACCACCGTGAAATTTAATAACCATCTATAAGCATGTTATGTGGCCAACGAATGCATGCCACCCATTGAATGCAGAATAAACAACAGATATATCATATAGTTCAGAAGAATCTAGCAAAACAGATAGATGGCCGACGGATCGACCGCTACCAGAGAGCAAAACGAAGCACTTCCTCAGCCACCCCTGTCCTGTTGTCCATCGATGTATAAGAGTGTAGGTAGTAGTATCTCTTCTGTCATCTACGTGCTCTGCTTTCAAGACAGGGTCGATTAGGTTCGAGCAAGACTCAACTTTGAGGAAAGGCTCTAGCCGGATTCTGCCGTCTGGCCTCACATATCGGCATCGCAAACTCGACAGACGAAAGGTATGACGGAGCGCAACCGTGCTGTTTTTTTTTTTGAAAGCGTAGAACTTGTATTTAACCAAGTAGGAAAACAGTACAGGTACGATTACAAATACAAGAAGAAAAGAACAGCGAGGATACAGAAGCTATCGCTGTAGATCCGCCATCTTCCTCGTTTCCACCGGAGACCAAAGTCCTCCAACGCCGGCAGAGACGGCGGAGAAGAACAGCGCCCAAGTGGCAAACCCTAGGAGCAGGATGAGCTCCATGCCCGAAGGCAAAAACGAGCCGCAGTAGCCACCATCTCCGTGGAGATGGATCTTGACGCAGAACGACCAACAGCCGGGGACTCACCCCGAGCTCCATCCACCCCGGATCTGGCCAGGCGAGCACATCTCGCCGAAGGAAACCAGATCCCTCCCCTGCAGACCTCCTCCCACAGCAACAGCCGCCGACCTCGCCCAGGCTCCCAGAGCTCCTGGAGCCCACCTCACAAGCCTCGATGGCCGCGCGAGTGCCGGGCACTGGCCTGGGTGTGAGTTAACTCCGGCGTGCCAGAAGGATCGGGTACACCATAATCAACACAACCAACTGCACCTGAACTTTCTGCGCAGCGCCGATTCTCCCCTTGATCTTCAGGTTACTACTAAATACAGAAAGTCAGAAAAAACACCGTTCGCTTCAAAAAGTTAACACTGTTCATCAGGATTCTTGAACAAAAGGTCTCAATCATGGGACGGGAGGTTTGTGATTCTTCTGTTCATGTCCCCCTGTATAAAAGCCATAGGCGGGTTATGTTTGCTGCTGGCAATCACGAGGATGTCGTCTGGTCCGTTTCAAAAAAAAAGAGGATGTCGTCTGGTCTGTTTCAAAAAAAAAAAGAGGATGTCGTCTGGTCAGGCGGTGAAGTCCACGTCAGTTTCCCCTCAATCCCTCATACGTCAGCCTGCCGCCGCCACGGGTTCCCGCTGGCGCACCCTGCTCCCACGGTTGTTTCCACGAAGCTACCGAAACAGGCCTACGCCTCTGCCGCCGGCCGCAATGGCCACGCCGCCAATGCTCTCGGTCATCAGCAACCGTCGGTGTCCTGCCTCTGCTGCGAGCTCCCACGTCGAAGGCCGACTGCGGCAGGTCACGTCCCACCGGATATTAGGGAAGGCATCGATGTAATACTAACAAATTGTCAGCAACCACGTCTCCTTTAGCCGGCGACGACCGGCCGGTGGCAATCGATCTCACACGGGATTGACTATATGGTTGGGCAATCGAGTTCATAGCAAAGTCCAGCTGTGGATGAAACGATGAAAACCAGACCGATTACAAATCGAACACAGACCTAGACGTGGGTGACGTACGAAACAAAGGGGCGGACGATGGAATCACACGGACGAAAACTTACGGGTGGTGACAGTGGTGGGTAATTTGTACCAACTTTTAGGGTTTTTTTTAGATTGGACGGACCGAGGGAGAAATCTTTTGCTTTTATTATTAGGTACTAGCAAAAATACCCGTGCGTTGCTACGGCCGAACAATTGCAGACCTAGAAAACTTTTCTAGGAAACTTACACAACAACAATGCGCACCAAACCTTTCCGAGTTCTAAGACGTAGCCCTATGTTACAGATCATTATGAAACCGTCGGAAATCAGTTTTTGCCTAGTATATATAGTCAACCAAACCTAGAAACCGTATGATGAATATCACCACAAGGGCCTTCAACAGTCTATGTATTGTTTAAGCTTTCTGAATTCTCCTAAATTTATTTCATAAAATTCCGTCATTGCCTTAAATCTTATAAATTAATTTTCTTATCTTCACCATGTCGCCGGCAAACACCGCAGTAATTTACTTCGGTCAGAGAAATTTATTTTACAAATTATTGGTCTTGCCTTAACTTGTATAAACTTAATTTCTTATCTTCACCATGTCACCCGCAAACACCGGAAATTTACTTCGATCAGAGTGCAAAAATGCAGAGTAGGGTCAGCATTACCCTATGCCACATGTGCAGATTGTCACCTGCAACTACTCTAATGTCGGCCCTCATTGCAGCGTTGTGCTGAAACAAAGATGTATTGTGCAGAATAAGAACAGGGTGAGGATATGATTGATTAGCCAGCTCCAGCGAACGTAGTAGCAAGTTCTGGAGGGGCATATCACAACAGTACAGTGGTGTATTTTGCTTGAGAGGGTATGCCAACTGAATCCACCATAAAGCTTGGTGTGGTACAACAAACGCCAATTTTGTGATCAAATTAAGTAAACAACCTAAACAACATCAAATTCAGAGACTAATCATCCCAGTGTTGCCATTCTTCCCAAGCGATGGGACTCACTGCCTCACGGTTAGAGATATTTGTGGACACAGTACCGTTTACACGGTAAGGCAGACCCAGAACAGCAATGAAGAGCAACCTTGAAATCGAACTGCAGGGCGCGGAGACTACCATCTGAAGCGCCTGCCCATCGACCAGGCGCTCCAGCGCCTAGAGTCTCGCGCTGCCATTCACCGGATAAGACGAAGTCGACTCGCGGGCGCGATGGAACAGGGCCGCCCAGACCTGCTTGCCCCACCTCTCCAGCGGACGCAGAGCATCAGGACAGTGCTGACGGCACAATACACCAGGGACTCCAATTCCATACCGGGTAGAGGAACGCGGCTACGCTGGGTCAACGCGGCGATCAAGACCTTGACGGCAACGGCTGGCCTCATGCGTCGATGATGAACCGGCTTCTGGTCGGGGGAGCTATGAGCTCTAGCAGTCTAGCGATGTTTTGGACTTCTGTCGGCAGCGGCGATAGGCGGGGATTCTGGCGGTGGAAGGGTAGCGCGGGTAGCCGGCGGAGTTAGGCGAGCCCTCGGCGGCGCACTCGGGGATGGCGCGAGAGGATAGGGCGGACTTCGTTTGACAGAGAAAAGGAAATAAACTAAACAAAACGGTACTGTGGCGTCACGTGTATTATTGGATTTGGTGGGAGGGTAAATTGGTCCAAAAAGTGTTGAACCAAGGAAACAATCCTCCCTTTATTATTAGGTACTAGGACAATGCCCGCGCGTTGCCGCGGAATAGCAAACATTGTTGAGTCCCTCTTCCACCGGGTTTCGGTCAAGCATGCACCAGCCCCGAGTCTCCCTCGAGTTAAGGGATGGAGTGCGTTGCGGCGGCGTTGGGTGCTCGGGAGAGAAAGGTCAGGCGGATTGGAGAATAAGACATATTCTTACATGTCTAAAACAATACATGTCTAAAACAAGCTGTGGTGTGTTATATATGATTTGGTGGGAGGATAAATCAGTCCAAAAAAATGTTGGGTGTGTTGCACCGGATGAAATATATCGGATATGTTCCTTGTTTTCGCGGCACGGTTGCACCACCGATGATGTCCACCCAAAGGTGATAATCTACGCAAGCGTTGCCACCATGACACTGTGGTCGTACTCCGCCGTTGCAACAGGCACCGCCATCTTTCTCTGGTTGACGAAGCAGAAGCCTTTGTTACCCTTGTGATGCTCTGACCAACTCATGTGATTGTGGCTGCAAAATCTTGCGAGTAGTGGTTGACGAACAACTCATAGATGAAGTCAAGACGAGGCGTATCAAGTTAGTCGTTGACGATAAAAAGCCACATTTGGAACCTTGTCTCTACAACATGATGGCGATAGGGCGGGGCGACCGGATGGTGTTACCGCCGCGCCCATTGGGAGTTTGACACCAGCGCAGCGCCAACTAAAAGAAGTCTGATGCAACAAAAATCTAGTACAATTTGCATATTACAAATGAACAGAAATAAAAATTTGAAAGTGTAAAGCAAATTAAACATGGCTAGATTTGTTCAAAAACACAAACAAACGTGAGCTTTTTTTTTTTTGCTGAGCTATCTTCTGACCGATTAAAAAAGTTCCAAATGAGTCTAGCAGCAAAGCCTAGAGTGCACACACGCACTCCAGCGTGCCGGCCTCTCACGTACGTGGCGATGCACGACGACGTTCGTTCCCCAACTTTCCGACGTCAAACATCAGCAGCGGCTGTCGTCTCGGCAGAACCGCTCTCTCTTGCTTCCGCTAACTCTCTCGTCGGCGCGATTCTAGTCTCGGCCGTCGCTCTGCAGAGCTTGCTGCCTCTCCCTCGTTCCTCCAACTCTCTAGGATCACACAACGTTGGTGGCGCCTTTCTTTTCAGCCCGTAGAGCGCTCTCCCATCGCTCATACGCCAGCCATCACACATACATGGGCAAAGTTAATTCTTTTCTCATCATTATATCTCTTACGCCAAACAGTGGTGCCTCTGCTTCTTATTTTTCTAAGAAGGCTTGCTGATGTCTAGAGACTTGACGTATATATGCCGGTGAAAATCCTTGTAGGAAAGCGAGGTGGGACTATTATTCGAGGCGTCACCTTATTTTGTAGTTCCAAGGTAGTATCCAGATGGGTCGTTCATGTCCAGGACGTAGACAAATCATGGGCGGGTACACTAATCGGACGAAGCGAACGACGTGATTGGGAGATCGCTCGCTAGCGAGCCTGTTCGAGGTTCAGAGCAACGGACGGAGCATCCAGCTCATGTGAACCGTTTTTTAGAGTGCTAGAGGGGGTAATATTTAATTTTGTGGGAGGGTAAATTGGTCCCAAAAAAATGTTGGACCAAGGAAACAATCCTCCCTTTATTATTAGGTATAGATAGATAGATAAAGCTGGACATATATGTGTTTTTTATATAAAGAAAGAGGATGGAAGTAGAAAAGACAGAACAAAATGTTACGACATTATATCCATTAAAGGTCTACCATCTTCTATTGTTCCACACAATTCATCTACAATAGGAACACCACGTTCTAAAGAAAATCCAGCTCGTGCATCACGAGAAATGACTATCTCCTCTAGTTTGTCCAAAGTGAAGTGCCAAATCAACATATTATAAAACCAACCGATAAAAGTAATCATCCTACCCTATGATTGTCCATATCTAAGGAAGAGGATTATATCCTCAATTTCTGGAGGAGAGGCGTCAATAATATGGAAGTGAACATTTATATCCTCTCGGCTTGACCCATGTTTCTGAATCCTAAGTCATGCAACTGTTCATTTGGATCATATAAGTAAACATGTGGAACAAATTAAATAGAGGTCAGGCCGAGGAAGATCATGTAAACCAAGTATGCAGAGTGCTGATGCTCTATGCAACACATAACTGCATCACCAGCTACAGAACATACTCTTTATTGCCGGGCATTTCTTAACCACCATTCATGGATCTCAAACGAGCAATAGAAATAGAATTGACTTCAATTGACATATGAAGCGAGAACCTTCTGACATATACTAAATATGTACTACATGAATAAAAAAATACTGGTAATAAATTTCACACGCCTCTGACAGAGAAAGGTTCGGTCTATAATACTTTTGGAGGCACATTAACATGACACCTGCATATACATATAATTCCAACTTTCTAGTAGGAGATATCGAAGTGGTGAACATTATGCTGCAATAGTCAGTTTAGCTCATGTCCTCCTGGCATTACAGTACTTAAACAACTTATGCAACACCAGAAAACAGGAAAGTCGAATAATAGTTCAGATTTCTTACCAAATTTGGACCACAAATATCTCAGAGGTATCTCCTGTGAGCATTCTTTGATCTATGTATTGTGCCATTACTCATCAGTTAAATCCGTATCAGCTGGAACAAAAGTGCCCAATGGGCAACCTCACATTTGTAGCTATGCTAGCAACCTGTTGAGAGTATGTAGTCTTGCACCTTGCACAAGTAAGCTCGGTTTGCATGTTCGACCGCGTGTCTGTTAAAACTGAGGTTATTTGATTCCAAGAAATTTCTCCAAATTTTCTCCTAGGTTAGTTTGTGTTTCAGTAAGATAAAAGTTGGAAACACAAATAGGCAGTGGAGAGGTGTTGTGCAAATACACACTACTTTTTCTCAGCAAAAAATCACCCCAAAGATGAGACACTCATTACAGGAGAAACACAAATCGATGCAATTTATAAAACAGGGTTCACCTCTAGCACGAAGGGATGCATGGCTGCAACGCAAATCATCTCCTCTTCATCCTTGGATTTTGGCCCCGACCCTCCTTCCTACCTAGGCACAGAACAAGTGACTTGAGCATGGTAGCCAAGCGGTGCACCCTCATCCTTCTGTTAGAACAGCAGAGACGCCACCGAATCTTCTTGCGCCGGCGAGCCGCAGCAGTCACCTCCTCAACCTCACCGTCTTGGATCTGCTAACTCGGCCGCCTCCTCCTCGTCCTCATCGTTTGTCGTTCTTGTCGGCATCTCTCCCTCGCACGTCATCGCCGCCAACATAATCGCGAGTCCATTCACCAGAGAAAAGCGGGGATTAGCACCTATATGGTTGGAGATAAGGTGAGGAAGAAATCAAAATGCAAGCAGGAGAGGGAACTTACGAGGTGGACGGGCTAGAAATAGCAGCAACAGAAAGGAAAAGAAGCGTAAAGGGCGGTGGCGATACACCTTCTAGGCCATTAATTGCACGAATAAACGCCGGCATCATTCATAGCCTTCATCTCGCCGCCGGGTCCGGATCAATATACACCGGGGAGATAAACGGAATAGAGAGGAGCCGCGTTCTCGTTGGTGGTATCCTCGCATACGGAACAAAGGCCCGGTTAATAACAGGCCCGCAAGAAAGTCCAGCCTCTCTTTCACAACCTCTCGGCCCGATTCATAATAGAACATCTAGCTCGTTCTCTGGATGGCCGAGCGATCCTGGCCTTTTAATGGATTGATCGGACGGTTTAGAACAGCAAATCGTTGTGAAGAGGCCCTGCTGGTTCCATTATACTGTTACCTAATAATATGCATTTTGAAAAGAACAAGAACATTAAATTGGTACTATTTGCTTTTGAGGAATATTTTGGGTAAACATCAACTTCTATAAAAGTGAGTTATTTTGTTTGCATTGGTGAAATCCAGGTGGTTGAGTCTGAATATGCTACTGCTTTTGGGTGTGAAAGAATCAAGTTTGCTATCTGCTATTTGGGGATAACAATACACTATGAAAGATATTTGATACTGGAATGGAGAAAAGTGGATGAAAGGATTCAAATAAGCCTCAGGAGTTCGAAATAAAAGTACCTTTCTAGCATGGACGTTTTGGTATTAATCAACTTTTTTATCACAAACATGGTGATATAAATGTAATACATGGTGCTGCCGGCCACCTAACAGGCCTAAAAAGACATGCTGACACGACATGGTAATTATAAAAATTCATAGCTCTTTTTAGGACAAAAATCCATAGCTGATTTTCTGCATCCAGCAAAAGATGAGTTGCCAGCGGTAGCTAATTAATGGTTTGACTGGTTTCAGAATTACCTACTCGAAAAAATACGTATATGTTTATCACGGGGTAAAGGGATTGTATCTTTTATCTCTTAATAGAAGACTCCCACTACTTTAATTCTCTGAACATGCAGGCTATCCACGCCAGCAAGGTTCTAATTGGTCCACGTCACACATGCACCAGGTCATCTTCTCACGCCAACCATTGTTCTTTCGAGCGAGCCATCCACTTCGTGAATCGTGAGACGCTTCGTTGGTCTCATCTTCCCTAAAAGCCTCCAATTACTTTCCCAATTATTAATTCCTATCTCCCCTTTTATATTCTACACCAGTAGATCCGTTTCTAGGGTTGGCAACGGATCTGCTCCATACCGGAGAATGGCTTCTCATCTCATCCTCATTTAGTAAGTGGGGAGATTTTTGTCATATCCATCCACATCATGTTTAGGACGGGGATCGGGTTCTTCATTAGAAAGGCAAATTCAAATGATTTTCTTATAAAATTTTGATCTTAAATGTTTTATACACATAAAGACGGACCCCGTTACCATCCCTATTGGCCATCCATCGACCATCCCGATCGGACGGCTGGCACAGCTCCAGAGAGTTTTCCGTTGGATTCCTTTCCCCCAAATCAACGCCAAATCCCTTCTCTTCCCCGAATCGAATCATTCCAACCTCCCTCCCTCCCTCCTCCGCCCCACCTCGCCGGCGTCCTCCGCTGCCTCCCTCGGGCCACCCACCGTAGCTCGCTCGCTCGCTCGCTCGCGCGCGCGTCTTCGGTCCAGTACGGGAGCAGGCGAGAGGGAACTTCTCAACGGCCGGACCGGCGGCACCCACACACCTCCGATCTCGGGTGAGTCTTCCTTCCTTCCGAGGCGCTGTGCTCATGGTGGGCTCTATTCCCCCCGAATTTGAACCCCCCCTGGCTCGCGACCGATTTGCCCGTGCTCCTGCTGGTACTAGTAGGGATTGGGGTTATGGGGAAAAGAGTAGAAATTGCGGAGGTCTTTGCTTGCTTGCATCCTTTTGAGTGTGTAATATCTCGTACGAGCTGCTGATCCCTTGGGCGAACCGAGGACCTAGCCTCCCAGCATCCATCCGTCCCCCCTGGTTCTATTAGACGCCAAAGCAACCTGATAAAATTTGCCTTTTTTTTTGTTAGGTTTTACTGTGTGAACACAATTTGCTAGTATCTCTCTCCAAGCGCCAGTCGACATTACTAGTACCTAGCTTTATTTATTTCCCTAGAACTGGACCCTTCAATTCTCAGCTGCTAATGGAACAAGTAAATGTTTCCATTACGAAAGTTCTCTTATTGAAGCGCCACGTGATCGTTGTAAGCGTCCAGTTTGGTAGTAAATAATTAAGACCCTGGTGTTTCCCCCCTATGATTACCCGAATTGATTGCTTGTGAATCTGAACGACCTACTACTATTTTGGGTGGTAGCTGACATTTGATCACCCCACTTAATTGTTTGTGAATGTGAACGAGATATCATAGCGTATCTGATATAAGGGACATGGGATGAGATGATGGGGTATGATATCATCAGCTCATTTTAAAAAGATGGGATTTTACCTCTCATATCCATTTTATGGTTCAATCATTCATGATTTAATCCCCTGGGAACTAGGAAGGTTTTCTTAAAGCGCCATGCGATCCATGTCAGCATTAAATTAGCAATGCAATCATTACAATCAGCCTTTCTATTTGTCCTATTTGATGTTTGTGAATGTGCTTCCTTTTTAGGCGGTAGCTGCCGTGAGGGATTTGGGTGTGAGTCGATGAGATATGAAATGATCAGTCCAGTTCATAAAAGACCGGATTTTCCTGCCTATCTTGATTTTTTTACTTGATCGTTTATGAGATAGTCTGTTTCCGTGTATTGGCCTAATTGTTTGTGGATGCAAACCATTTTCGGTCACCGAGCAGAGGTAATTATATGAAAATGGGGATTTCACACTTATATCACACTTTAGTTTATCAATACTAGTGGTAATTCACTGCGCGTGCAGCACTGATGTTTCGAGAAAAGTAATTTAATGTTATGCTTAGTTTGGGAATATCATGAAAAGATCTTCAATTCAAGAGAAAAGGTCATGACAGGACCGAAGACCTCACATGTTACAGTAGTACTGTACTTGGTCCTTCTGTGCTGCTTTTCATATCATTAGCATATAATATAAAGGATAGCTCAGCTTGGGTAATCTTTTTGCTGAGGTTATGATTCTGTTATGCTAGATGCCTAGATTTAAGCTGCTATGCTCTATACTTGAAATCAGACAACATAGCATTTCAACATAAATGAAGACTAGAAAACTCACTGTTCAGTGTTAACAAGATTACTATGATTAGTTTTGCGTAGTTTACTGCTGTCTACACTATGTACATATAAACCTGGCTGCTCCATTTGATAAGATTTATTTGGTCAGTTTGATTAGATTTTATACTTATTACCATACTGTATTTGAAACACTTATGGTTCAGTAACACTAAGGTGGTATCATACTGCCTTACTGTATTTGAAGATCTTTTGTGTCATCATAATTTGTAGCTAGCTACTAACAATGGACTGTACAAATGTTAACCGGTAAAGCTTGATTTTAATTTGCAACATCATTATTGAATAGACTCATTACTCAGTAACTAATGAGCCATCATTTCAAAGGCTAGTCCTGCGGAGGTGTTCATTCGTTGCCTTTTCAGTTAACATGTTTTCTGTTGTCATTTTGGACATGCTATTTGTGTCTAAATGAACTGATACGTGAATTAAATGAATGTCTGGAATATTTTTAGGTCGAAGCGATGTAATAGTTTAACAAGATTGTTTGCATAATGCAGATTAGTGTTTCCATAGTTACAAAGAGATATACTTAGATTTTTGATGATTTAACAACAATTCCTGCATAATGCTGTTTTTGTTAGGTTTTTATTGTATAGATACATTTCACTATCTCTTCAAGTGCCAAATAGACATTACTACCAGCTTTGTTTACTTTTATGCCTGGTACCCTAGAATTGAGCTAATTGAATTATCAGCTGCTAATGGAGATAAGTAAATGAGGGAAGTTAGGTTAACCTCAGATTTAGTCCCTTGCAAAATGCAAACTAGGAAGTATTTGTTGAAGTCCCTTACCATGTGATACATGCCAGAGTCAAATTAGCTATTCAACTGTTACAATCATCCTTGGTGTTTGCCGGCCTTTACTTAATTGCTTGTGAATGTGAACGAGACTGCCATTTTTGGGGTGGTAGCTTTCATAAGGGAGATGGGATGAGTCTATGTGGTATGATATGATATTATCAGTTAAGTTAAAAAAAGACGGTATTTTCCTGGCCATCTCCATTTTATTGTTCAATCATTATATGATATAGTCTGCTTCTGTGGGCTGACCTAATTGTTTCTGGTTGTGAACATGGGCCATTTTTGGTAGCACCTGCCCTAGGTAATTAAATAAAGATGGTGATTTCACACTTACACAGCTGCTTGGTCTGTGATTTATAGTGGAGGTGATTCGTTGTGCGTACAGTATTGATGTTTCAAGAAAAGTAATTTCTTGTTATGCCTGGCTTGGGAATATCAAGAAATTATCTTAAATTCAAGAGAATAGATCATGAGTTTTCTTAAAGCACTATGTGTTCCATGTCAGCGTCGAATTAGCTATTTAATCATTAAAATCTTCCTTGGTGTTTCCCTCCTTTGATGATTGTTTGTGAATGTGCATGAGCTGCAAATTTTTTTGTGGTAGCTGCCACAAGGGATATGGGATGAGTCGATGGGATATGATCAAATCATTCCAGTTCAAAGAAAAGATGGAACTTTCCCGCCTCCTATCCCCATTTTGTCATTCAACAGTTATGCAATAATCTGATTTTATGTTTTGACCTAATTGGTTGTAGACGTGAATCTATGCGATTGTTCGTAGCACTTGTCGTAGGTAATTAGATGAAAATGGGGATTCCCACTAGGTCTGTGATTTATAGTGGACGTAATTAATTGTGCATACATCATTGATGTCTCAAGAAAAGTAAAATAATGTTTTGCTTAGTATGGGAATATCATGAAAGTACCTTCAATTGAAGAGAAGAAATCATGAGAAGACTGGAGACCTAAAATTTCTAGTACTACCGCATTTGGTCCTTCTTTTGCCGTTTTGCTATTGTTCTGAAATAAAGGACAACTCAGCTTATGGGCAAAAATTAATGAAGTTATATGCTGGCTTATAACCTCGTATGCTTTATACTTGAAACTCATACAATATGAAATTTCAACATAAAAAAATATGACATTTCTATGTTATTAAAATCACAATGATTAATTTTACATAGTTTACTGCAGTCTGCACTAGATTTATAAATGTGGTTTTTTCATTTTTCATTAGATATAATATTTATTATATTAGTTATTTTATTAGACGTAATACCAATACTTAGATCTGTCTGATTTTGTTTTTACTTAATAGAAGTCAATATTCTCTAGTTTTCTTATGCGAAAAAGATTGATCTATTATGTTGCTTGAAATGAAGTAAAACTATATTTGTATACGGACAGTATCTTATAAAACATGTGAACTAGATTCTAGCTGGAGTTGTTTGTATCCTTTTGGCTTTTGGTTAATTTCTAAACAATGTGATTGCATTATCATGCGCGTTTGGAAGTCAAACTACGTAAGGTCTGACCAATAGTTAGTCTGCCTCTACGGTGCTGCCATACTACCATAGGATCTGTATTTGCAAGTACATTTGTGTGATCATGATTTGTAGCTTCTAATATTTTTTTATAAATAATAATATTCAAAGTTTTTTTTTAAATTTGTAACACCTGATTGAAACTGCATGTGCAGTGACTAATGATCTGTTGTTTCAAAGGTTGTCCAATGGGGATGATCATGCATCACATTTTCAGTTTGCTTTGTCATTCATCTTCGAAGGAGCTGATAAGTGAATATACACTAAGCATTAAAACATGAGTGTCCGGAATTTTTAGTTTGTAGCGATCTGCTGATTCAAGAAGAGTTCTTGCCGAATGCCAGTTACTATAGCACCAGAAACATTTCTTCTTTTTATATTTTTTGCTGGTCAAAATTGTTTCTTCCGCTAATCATTGTTAACCCTAGTCCAATGCACATCTACTTGGCTGAGAAGCAAAATGTGCATTTAGACGTTTGGCCCAGACCAAAGTGAATTTGTCATGTTCGCTGACCTTTCTACAGCAATCAGGGGCGCTTGAAAACAGCAATCATTGACCTGTTCTAAATCCAACTACTGTTTCTTCAAAAAAAAAAAAACCCAGACTACTGTTCTACTACTCATTATTTGTACTTACCAGCCTCCTATGTTGGTCATGAGACTTTCTCTGTTACTATAATCTGGAACTTGGATGGCTTTGAAGGGATCTTATTTGGGTAAAGCGGTGCATGATTTAGCTTTTTTCCTTTTTTTTTCAAGAAAACGCAAAGAAGCCTTTGTGTATCATTTCATTGAACAGAGAGAAGTTCTGTTACAGTCCTCCTAGGAGGTTATACATGCGAACTAACAGATACATCAATGCACATCCCAGATGGATGGCAGCACGACCCTGAGACCAGAGGCGCCAGCCCGAGCCCAGAGCACAGCATCCTCCTTGATCCTAGCGAGGAGGTTGAGGGCTGAGCGTGGCGTTCCTCTGTTTCCAGAGCATCCAAGGGATCAGGAGCGGCGCGGAGGCGAGACCTTTGCACATGGGTTTGGGGGTGGCGAACTTGGTTGACGTGGACCATTCCAGCAGCGAGGTTGCACTGTCGGGAGGCTGGCAGGGAAGCCGCAGCCAAACCAGGGTCTCGTACCATATCTGACGCGGGAAGGGGTAGGACGTGAGCAGGTGTGCCATCTTCTCGAAGTCCTGGTCGCACAGGAGGCAACGAGGATGATGATGCAGGCCGCTGTGCTGCAGGAGAGTTGCTTTTTTTTTCTTAGGATTTTTTTACTGCTACATTACTAGTGGCTGTTAATTTAGTCGCCATTTTAAACCATGGGATTATTTAGTCAGATTCGGAAGATAGCTGTAGAAGATCTAGTGGTTTGTTTTATTAGTTCACTACCAGTGTCAAACATTTACGGAAATTATTGCTATAAAAATTTTAGTTCTTTTCTTAAAGAGCAGACTTTTCCCATTAGCTCTGCTGGAGTGCAGGGTCTTCCTTTGGTCTGCCCTCGAGCATCTCTGCTGGAACCCTGATTGCTTAGAGGGCCACAGCCTCCCTAGGCACTTTACCTTCTCACTTTGCTCACAAGGCCAGAGTCAGCCAAGAATCTACTGATGCGCTACCCATGGATATGGCAGGTCTGGGTGCTCCCCGTACAGTAGAGTAAGCACATTTGCAGTATCGCTTCGACAGATGAGTCTCCGCTGAACTGGTGGATAGCAAGATGCAAGCAAATTCCTTTCAAATAAATAGTAGAGCATTGTTCTATATAACGATCCAGCGTTTTCTCACGTTCTTTTCAAACATGAAGGTCCAGCCGAAATGCCTGTTTTGATTTGGTAAAGCTGCAATAAACTAGAGACAAAGGTCTAAACTCCGAACCACAGATGCTACATCACTGAACAATAACACTGAACTGTTATTCTTTTCCTGCTATTTTTTGAACATTTGTTTCTTTTGCTATGCTGGAATCTTAGTTTACTCTGTTTTTTCCCCTTCTCCTTGTTTTGGTTTCCTTTTATTTCTGCTGGGTTTTATATCTAGCCTACCCCAACTTGCTTGGAAAAAAGGCTTTGATTGTTGTTGTTGTTTCTTTTGCTAATTATCTTTTTGTGGTCCATGTTCATCTTACTGATGGAAAGCATTTTATGTATTGCAGGTTCTATCAACATTGATGATTATAATGTAGAAAATTCTTGGAGGAGCCATGCCATCCAGTGACAAGCAATTAGCATTCTCGGTGAAAATAGCATCATCGCCTGAGCTGCTAAACAGAGGTACAACCGTCGTAAATATGTCTCAAGGCACTTCTCTGCTGCCAAAGGATAAAGGTCCTGCTGAAGATTCAGTAAAGGTTGTGGGTACAAAACGGCTGCATACTGATGCTCCTTCAGGCCCTGTTTATCATAATGTTTATGTACGACGAAAAGTGGAGTCTGAACATAGTAAAGTTAGCTCCTCTCAGGAGTTGAAGGGTAATGGAAGAGACAAAACAAAAGAGCAGCAGGACCTGAAAAATGTGGAAAACAAACATAGTAAAGATAATTCTACTCAAGAGTTGAAGGGTAAAGGAATAGAGAAAATAAAAGAGCAGAAGGAACAGCTAAATAAGGAAACTGAACATAGTACAATGAACTCTTCTCAAGAGTTAAAGGATAATGGAAGCGAGAAACCGCAAGAGCAAGAAGAACAGCAGGTGCAACATGATCAGGCCAGTAAGCCAGAAATGCCACCCCCTACTGCTGAATCTGGAATAAAAGAGCTGGAGGAGCAGCAAAATATGGAAACTGAACATAGTAAAATAAACTCTTCTCAAGAGTTGAAGGATAATGGAAGCGAGAAATGGCGAGAGCAAGAAGAACATCAGGTGCAACATGATCAGGCCAGTAAGCCAGAAATGCCACCCCCTACTACTGAATCTGGAATAAATGAGTTGGAGGAACAGCAAATGGTGCAACATGACCAGGTCAATAAGCCGGAAGTGCCACCTCTAATTGCTGAATCTGGAATAAAGGACGAGGGACAACAAAAGGTGCAACATGATCAGATCAATCAGCCAGAAGTGGCACTGGAAGTGCAACCTTTAATTGCTGAATCTGGAATAAAAGAGGAGGGGTGGCAAAAGGTGCAACATGACCAGGTCAATCAGCCAGAAGTGGCACCTCCTATTGTTGAATCTGGAATAAAAGAGGAGGAACTGCAAACAGTGCAACATGATCAGGTCAATAAGCCAGAAGTGGCACCTGCTATTGCTGAAGCTGGAACAAAAGAGGAGGAGCTAAAGGTGCTTAATGATCAGGTCAATACGCCACAAGTGGGACCTTCTGTTGCTGATTCTGGGGGTTTAGTGCCATCTGAAATGGCGCCTCCCATTGCCAAATTTGTAGGACTAGTACCATCTGAATCTCCTGAAAAAGCAAATGCTATACTTGAGGAATATGAGCCTGATGTTGCTTCTGCTAATGAGCCACCGGCTACTCCTGGTACAGCCGTTCAAGGTGATATCCATAGCTCAAGCAACCAAAATTCGTACTGGAGCGAGAGATATAATCGATTGCAGACATACTTGGAGAACTGTGATCGGTCATCCCAGGAGGGTTACATGCGAAGTAAGACATTTTTCTGGCACCATAGTTTACTTGTACATTGCATTTTCCCACTCACATTATTGACTTGGTCCCCTGATTATAGTGCTTAGATCGCTCTCAGCGACTGGTCGAAGCATGCATGCAATTGAGCTGGAGAAAAGGGCAATACACCTCCTAGTGGCGGAAGGTGATACACCACTTGCCATGTTTTGCTTTTATTGGACTGTTTCTCATGTTGCATATTTCTGCCACAAAATTTAAATTGCTTGATATGGTGGTAACTTTGTTGCTATCTGTAGCATCTGATGCACTGTAGATCATTCATTCTTTGTCTATTGCAGTGCAGTGTGCACACTGTATTGCCTAACCTAACACCTCATTATGGCCTATGCTAAGCACAAAATATAATGACAACTCTGAAATTACAGTATTAGTATGTCAATAACCAGAACTAAGGGTTTTCACAAGTGCCAGAGCTACGATGTAAGATGTATCTAATGTCCTTGCATGCCAACTAGGTAGCCGTTTGATCCATCATTTGAACATTGAGCTGATGCGCAATCGCTCTGCTGAAAAACATGCCTTCACTTTGATTCGCATATATGTAGTTTCCTGGAATCTCAGTGCCACAAATTACAGTATTAGTGTGTCAGCAGTCAGCACTAAGGGTTTTCTACAAGCTGCAAAACTTGAATAAGCATATGCGGAGTGCACTTTACTGCAATCTCAATGCTAGAATTCTCGAGTGATATCCAGTGTGAATCTATTTGGCATGCATTTGCCATCTAAATATCATCTTTGTTGTGGCCCACTTTGTCATATATTTACCATAGCGAAATTTTGTTATCGAGTCCATTTCAAGAAGTCACATCGTGTGTCATGCACTAACACTATGTCGCAGGTAAGGAGCTACACCGGATGAAGGCTTTGAATGTTCTGGGGAAATCTCCTCCAAATGGTTCGTCAAAGCAGCGGTAGTGCCAGGAATGAGACGCCCGGAGAAAAAACTGTAGAGCTGAAAAGGGACTTGCTCATGTATAAATTGCAGAAAGGACATGTTCTGCTCCTGTAATAACTCTTTTTCTGTTAAAGGGCCATCCATTGCCATGCAGTTCATTTTTCCTCTCTCCTTTTGCTCTTGCATACTCGCTCGCCCTTGTGCTCTGGGTTTGTTGTAATATGATGTAGTTATAAGAGTAACTCGTCAAGGTCTAACTGTTTATACCCTTTCATGTCATTTTTTTTTGTAGATATTTCCTGGTATTGATATTTGTTTTAAATTTAAATAAAACCAAGACAAGAATTATGGAACGTAGGAAATAACTTTGTTTTGCATTACTTTTGGTTGGAATTGACATGCATGATATCATTGTTAATTTCTACTTGTCAGCCTGGCCCGTAAGCGTGTGATCACGGGCTGAATGGGAGTGAACTCAACTTTATGCACATAACTGAATTTTTGGACCAGCTGTGTTTTTTTTTTTTGCTTGAATATAACTTGCACGTCTACAGCCATAACTGCAGTTATATTGGAGTTTATTTTTCTTGTGCTAAAAAAACTTGGTTTGATTGGATTTTCTGACAAGAGCATCAATGCATGACTGAGTTTGCCATTTCCTGGGAAATGTTTCTGCAATCTAGAAAATGACATGCACCAATAAATGATGTCACCATGGGTCCATGACACCATGCACTCTTGACCTAGCTACATATTTAGGCAGCAAGATAAGGCTATGTCTTGTGGTCACATGGGCTGATGGGCCGGACAAGGATGAAAGCCACACACCGACACATAAACAGCCTGACATTTCATTTCACTTCATGGATCACGCAAGTCATGGATCTGTGTTTTTCTTGCGGTTATTAGCCATCTTGAATTTACCATACAAAATGGTGGAAAGCAACCTCGTTGATCATGACCGAGGTGCACGGAAACTCTCAGACCTAGCTCATGGATGCAAAACGTGAGTCAACAACTGGCTAGATCGATGTTTCAAGAAGTCAGCATAATCAGGTGGGGAACATCACCCACCAAGAAATCGAGGGATTGGAATTTATGAAGAAAGTGACAAGATAGTTGACGAAATTATGGGTTAGCTGAATCAGAACTTTTCAGCCCAGATATAATCTAAAAATATGCTTGTATGTACGTATAACGTTAATGGCTACAACATAATTTTCATGAATTATTTCACAAGTTGTGCAGTACTACTATCTAGCAAGAATATGATGTTTTTTTTTTTTTTTTTTGAAACGGGGCAAAAGTTTTGCCTTTCATTGATATAGGAGAAAAGAGTTGGCCAGTTTATGAGGAAAACTGGCCGAAAAACCGTACAACACGACACCACACACCAGCCCCGAGGCTGCGCTCCACACGGGTCGACGACCAACCAGGTCGACACCACACCTCAACGCAACAGGCGGAGGCGAAAGACCGGAGCCACCGCTCCAACTACCACGCCGGCCCCAAGGCCGCGCCCCGCCTGGCCGAAGACGAACCCGCCTCCACCGAACCACCAAAACACTGCACAAGCCCCTCTGTCCGGTGGACATCCAAAGCGAGGCCCCAAGAGGCAAAGCGACACAACGGCCCACGCCCGATCCCGCGAGGAATCTAGGGTTTCCCCCGGAGAGCCCGGGCGGAGATCATGAGACACCCACTTCGACGACGCCTTCAAAAAGGATGTGGCGCCCACGGGCGTCACCGTCGTCGGTCCTGGCCGGCCGCCAAGACAAAGCTTTCGCCCAGCAAGAGTCTCAAAAACTCGCACCCGCCCAACAAGGACCGGCACAGACCACCACCTGCATCCGCCATATCGCGACCCCCGGAGCAACGCGCCTGTAGCCAACGGAGCACCGTCGAAGAGCACCGCGGGCACCGCCGGAACGCCACATAGAGGGGACGCCGACCAACACCAACGCCGAGCTCGAAGACGAACGCCGAAGCCCGCAGACAAGAGCTCCAAGATCCGGCCGCCGCGCCGCCCACGCGGCCACCGCAGCCGCCGCACCGCCGAGGATTCCGGGGCCGCCGTCCCGTCGCGCTCCTCACCCAGCTCCTCCTCTAGGCACACCACCACCATCGAGCGCCACCGCCCCTGGCCTGCATCCACGGCTCACCGCGACGCCAAGCAGACCCGCCGCGGACGTCCCGCAGCAACCTCGCCGCCAAAGCAGTCCTCTTGCAGCAACATCGTGGCCAACCCAAGGCCGCCGCCGCGAAGCCCTCCCGGCCCAGGGCCAGGCCAGCACCACGCCGCCACCGCGCCCGTGGCCCGCACGGCCCTAGCAGACCCAGATCGGGGCCCGCCCATGGCGCCGGCTCACCGCAAGAATATGATGTAGATGTGTATGGCGATGCTTAGCATTGAAACTACAAAGATATCCAGCTATCTGGGTGTTTGTATTTCCAAGAAAATGACCAAATCAAGAATCCCAGAGTTGTTTTGTCGAATAGTGCCAACACATATATTTTTCAGAAATATCACAAGTGACTATGGAAGATAGCAACAGTACGTTGCGTGATAGCTAGGGACCTCCCAGCAATCAGTAGCAAGCTACTGGTTTTTGTACAAACATCGACTTAACTACAAGAGAACCAAATCCGGCAGCAATGGCTATATATGTGATGCATCTCCAGTATTTCATGACGATTCATATTCAGCCATATAAATGGGTACGTATGGTAACTATATATAGACCACACAAACATGAGCCACTTTCGAAAAAGAAAGCATGGATGCATGTATTAAGCACATACTAGTTTGTGGACGTGACATGACACGTTCTCTCCACATGTATTTTCCATGGTGCAAGGCCTAACTTGCACGGATCCAGTCTCGGTAACGTTTCAACATGATCGATAGGCTGGGGAGGGGAAGTCCATCGCATGTTACCCACCAGTTCTGTGCACATGCAAGGATTGCAATGCATGTTTGCATGGTCCATCACAATCACACATATTGGTTCACATGGGGTACATGCATGAACAAATTACATACAGCTAAACTTTTGTTGGATAATTTGCACGTGGCAATCCATCGGGTGAATAATTTTCCACATAACTTCTATATTGTTGAAGAAAAATAAATATTTCTACGAACAATTACACTGCTCGACCACCCTAACATAGTAAGCTGCATCCAGTGGCGGAGCCACCTCCCGGCCCAGCCGCCCGGGCTCAGGCTAGGAATTTCACGTAACGTGTAGCAAAACTTGATAGCTTCACCGATGCTTTTCATGCGCAAATGCTACTTAGCTTGTTGTCTTTGCATTTTTTCCAGGGTCGGCTAGCTTCGCCACTGCGAAACTGTGAACTTCACCTTAAGACCCCCCCCCGCCACCCGCACACACACACCACCACCACCACCATATTAACAAAATGCGGGTGGTGACTGGCCATGGTTCTGTCGTCGTGGCGAACGAGCAGATGCCATAGGATGGCTTAGATTGGGGCCGAATGGACGCTAGAGGATTCGGGGGAGGGTTTGTGACTAGATGGGATGAACTTCTGGATGCTTTCCTCAAGAACACAACCAAAGGCCGGTATGCAAGAAGAGAGACAAGAGGAAGAACTCTTCACTAGATCGCTTGCTTCATTGATCTCAACATGGTTACAATTGCCTGAATACAAGTTCTATCGTCTAATCTCCTCTGTGGACACGCGCCTATATGAGGCAGTACCCCCTCTCCTTATATAGGGGAGAGGGTGGCTTACAGAACAAGAAACCCTAATGGCATCTTTGACTGGACAAACTACTTTACAAAGCTACTTTAATCACAGATGACGCCGGAGTCTTCTTTAATCGGGACGCCGACGTCCTCCGGCTTCTTTCAGCGTCATCTCTCTCTTTGGCGCCAGGGCTCTGATTAAAGCCGCTTTGCTTAGCTCATCCTTGTCTTCTTGCTCTGAAGAGAATCTTTGACCAGTCCTGCCGACAGGCCCTTCTCTCCGGTATCTTCTTTACCGGGTTCCGGCATACCCCCTTGGGGATACCGGCTTAGCTTCACTTAGCCCAAACTCCTACCTTTGTTTCCGGTAAGAATATTAAACCGGTATCTCGATGGCTCAAACCATCCGGTTTGGCATGCCTTTGGCATACCGGGGTTATCCCCCCAACATTAGTCCCCGAAGCTGGTATAGTCTGGCGGATTCTATCCTACAGACCATGCCAGGTTTTCATCTTTTTAGGATACCGGTTTAATCTCTCCGGCTTTGAGCTTGGATCCGGCATCTTTGCCCTTTTTTGTCTTCTCTCTCTTTGCAAGGCATCTCCCGGCATCTCTTTTCTCCGGTATCATTCGCATTTACTCTTTCCTCGGTGAAGTCGAGAATATTTCGGGCCCCGCGCCTGTCAGTGACATGCGCACTGTTAACTGTCGCGCCGGTGTCGCTTGTCACTTCGCTTCGACTCCCGCGCGCTCATTAAATGCACCACTGCGGATCCCACTAGCCACTTTGGATCCTGTGTGTGCCTCCGTGTGGCTTCTCACCTTCTCGCGTGTACTTCCTCGCCACGTGCCGGCCCGTGGTGCGAACCGTCGCGGGCCGCGAGGCGAACCGCCGCGGCCTGGCGGTTCTCGGCCCACCTCCTCTCTTCTTTATAAGGACAACTGCCCTTTCTTCTTCCTCTTCTCGCATTCCCCAACCTTCGCGCATAGTGCTCCTCGCCTCTGCGCCTTCGCCGCTCTTCGTCCGCCGTCGTTTGCTCGAGCTCCGTCGCCAGGCGAACTCACGCCGCGTTTCCGCCGGACCTTGTCGTGCGGAAATCTTCCGCTGCACCTTCGTCGCGCCCGCTGCATTCTTGCTTCTTCGCGTCCTTCTCCGCCTCGCCGTCGACGGTGCTCGTCGGCGACTGTAGGTCCGCTCCTTCACCGGCGAACGTCTTCCCCAGCGACTGCGCCGCTCGAGGTTAGTGCCAATCTCACTTTGCTTGCCATTTGCTTGCTTTCTAGATCTTGGGTCGATGGTGTTCTTATTTCCTCTTTTTCTTTGATTTTCTTCTTACTCGTAGATCTTCGCGCGGGGTTCAAGTGTGGGATTTCTGTTTTTTCGCCTCCCCAACCAATGTCTGGCGAGGAATCTTCCTCTGCTTCTTCTTCTTCCCTCTCCGTTAACCGTCGTAGACAATCTCCCGGCGAATCTACAGCTTCAGATCCGATGGATACCGATTCCGGCAATCAGCAGGGATCCGGTAGCCGTCAAGAGTCCGGTGGCCATCTAGAATCCGGTAGCTTTAGCCAAGCATCCGGTAGCCACTTAGAAACGAGTAGCTCTAGCGATTCATCCGGTGGAGAGCCCTCCCCCATCACTCGTGGAGCCTGGATGGGCTCCAATGTTACTGAATATGAGATCGATTGGTTATACCGGTCCCGCAGGATTCCGGAAGGAGTAACCTGCCGGATTCCCGGTGACGAAATTGAACCGGAGCCCCAGCCGGGTGAACATGTTGTTTTCCTTGCTCATTTTGAGCGTGGCTTCGGCCTTCCTGCCTCTCCTTTTTTCCGGGAGTTCTTAAATTTCTATGAACTCCAACCTCACCACCTTCCTGGCAATGCCATCTTTTACCTTTCCTGCTTCGCCACCTTCATGGAGGCCTACATTGGCATTCGTCCCACTCGTGAGACGTTTGCCCGCTTCTTTGCTCTGCGGATTAATTCCGTTCAGGGCAAGGAAATTCCTAAACCCAAGCCGCCCGTGGAGTGCGGGTCTTGCATCGTCGGCTCCCGCCAAGGGAGCACTTTCTTTAAGTTCGCCGGCCTCGAGTCCTGCCGCGCCTGGCAAGGAACTTTTTTCTATGTGAAGAACAATGGCCGCGCCAATCTCATCGATCTTCCGCCGTTCCAAGTGGGGCCTCCCAGTAGAGCCAATTGGAGCTATAACCCGAAGACGGATCATGCCGAAACCAACCGGGTGGTACGCTTCATGGCCTCTTTGAAGAAGGAGACCAACATCTGCTCGGATGATATCATCCGCACCTTTATTTCGCGCCGGGTGCTTCCTCTGAAGCGCCGTGTGCATAGGATGAGCGAGATGTACGGTCCTGGCGATCCCACCAAGATCACAGGCCGTCCCCTTAGCAAGAAGGATGTCGTCCGCAAGGCTAAGCAGATCTGCCAAACTGCTATGCCGTTTGAATGGGAATGGGGCCTCCTTCCCCTCAGCACTACTAACCCTCCGACCCAAGAAGTAAGAGATTACGCAATTGGGGTTAGTTTTGCCGGTAACTTTTTGCTCTTGTTAACCCTCTTTTTTCGTGTTTCAGGCCAAGGACCGCTTCCCCCTCATCCAAGCAGAGCGGCGTGGGATCTGCGTGAAGCGCGCCCTTGACTCCTTCGACCCAGATCCCTACATTCGTTGGAAGGATCTGAAGATGGGCAAGACTCCGGCTGCGCGCCTTGGCCGGTCTCCACCGAAGCCAACCGGGTCCTCCGATGACCTGTCCATGCTTGAGGTATTTTCTTTTCCGGTTTCTCATACTTCTCCGTTATTGCTTTCTTGCGAATTTTTTCTTAGCTATGTTTAACTTATAGATCCACGAGCACGCGCCGCCCTTGCGCGCTGAGGCCGGCCATGAGTTTGTGGACAAACTCATGGCCCAGGGCCAAAAGAACAAGCTGCCGGCATCTGACGCCGGTTCCAGCCAGGCCCCTCCCTCCAAGCGCTTCCGGACTGAGCCCTTGGGGGAGAAGGAAGTGGGCGTGCGCCGCTATGGGCGCAAGCAGATGCCGACTGCCTCCGGGTAAGTTTCTTACTTTCTTGCCTCTTTTTGCCAAGTTCTTTTTCCGGTTGCTTTTCTCCAGCTAACTTTCTTTCTTTCTCTCAGCCCCGCGCTCAAGCTTGGCTCAAGGCCATCGGGCTCTGAAGGTTCCGCAAGGACCTCAACCCCTCCTCCTCGCTCAAGCCCGGCACCATCTGGTGCCGGCAACACCTCTGCCTCCCTTCGGGGGCACAACAAGTTCGGGGCGTGCGGCCCCTTCATCATCAGATCACCGCACGGAGGAGGATCTTTCCTTCCTCCCAGAGAACCAGGATACCGGCGCCAGCAACATCGGCGCCGAGGAAAAAGCTACCGGGCGGGCGGAGCCTTCGGCTCCTCCCGTCCTCGAAAAGAAGACAACTTCCGCGCCGGAAACTTCCGCGCCGGAAGGTTCCAACCCGGGTGACGCGCCTAGCGCTCCCCCTTCTCCACGAACCATTCTAATGCCACCTCCAGATGCTCCTCGCACCAAGCCCTCCGGTGGCTGCTCCAACCTGCGCCGCCGCCCAAGATCTCCAAGCTCATCAAGGGGAAGGCGACGGCCTCCAGCCGCCCCTTCCGGCGGCCGCAGCCCTCGGTGCCGCACGTCTCCAAGGCCGCCAGGGATACCGCCACGAAGGCCACCGGCCTGCTTGGCCGTATCACCGAGTTCCAGCCGCGAGGGCCGGGACCTGGGGCATCTTCTGCCCTACGCCCAGAAGTGGAACGCCGCAGATATGACTCCGGCGACCCGCGGTTTGGGCAAGGACAGGCTGCCGGCGCCTGACCCTGTTGGGGACCGGTCTTCCGAGGAGCACTTCATGCAGCTTCGCAGCGCCGTGAAGGAGCTTGACAGCGCGTGGTACGATGCCACGAACAATTTGATGGTACGCTTTACTAACTCTTTTCAACTTTTACCGGTTTCCTTGCTTCCGGATTTTTTCTATCTTTTCTTTAGTTTCATGCCGGTTTCTCTCTTGTCTATCTTCCCAGTCCCCGAGTTTTGTGGTGAGAGCGCAGCTTTTAGCACAAAACATTAACTTAAAAACTTAGCGTGAAACCGGCACTGCCAGTCCCCGAGTTTTGGGTTAAGAACTTTGTTCTTAGGGCAAAACTGAGCTTAAAACGCGCGAAACTAGCACTGCCAGTCCCCGAGTTTCGGGTTAAGAACCTTGTTCTTAGCGCAAAACTTAGCTTAAAACGCGCGAAACTAGCACTGCCAGTCCCCGAGTTTCGGGTTAAGAACCTTGTTCTTAGCGCAAAACTTAGCTAACCTCTTTTTCTTGAATAGCTCACGGCTGACGCTCGGAAGGCCCTCTTTGAGGAGCTCCTATGGGAACACCGGGACCTCGCTGAGGCACATGACAAGCGCCAAGGTAATTTTTTGTACCACCGGCATCTTTTTACCGGAAACCTTTTTTCCTTCTAACATTTATAACTTTTGCTTAACAGTGATCCCGGAGGCTTCCATTGAGGCTCTCAAGGAGTAGCTCGCTGCCGCCCAACGTACAATTTTTTCCTTTCTCCTGTTAACTTGGTTTTCTTTTCATCTTTACCAGCACAATCTTGTTAACACCTTCTTTCTCGGGTTGCAGGGGAGAAGGACCAGCTCATCCGGCGGCATCAGGAGGAGCTGAGCGTCCAGAAGACCAGCTACCAGGAGCTCAAGTCCCAGCTCATCCAGCTGGGGCTTGATCATGCTAAGGCCCTCAAAGCTGCCGACACTGATGCAGCGGCCAAGATGAATGAAGCTCTTGAAGATGCCGGCAACGCCAACTCGGTGTTGCTAGCTGAGCTGGAGGAGCTGGCCAAAGCCCAGAAGGCTGCCGAGGGGAAAGCTGCACGGCTGGAGGAGGAGCAGAAGGAGTGCAACAGGCTAGTGTTGCAAACCGACACACTTGCCTATCGTAAGTCCTTTCCCTTTGCGCTTTCTGACTACTGCACATAAGCCTTTTTTCTTCCGATCACATTTTCTTTTTGGTATCTTTCCTTCCGGTTGTATTTTCTTTCGGATTCCTCTCCTTAGCCTTTTTCTTTCTTTGCACAGGCCTCTTTCCGGATTCTCAGAAGTATGCTGTCAAGAAAGTTGACGAGCGCCGCACTGCCCAGGGCCAAGCGAATCTTGCCGTGCCATGGACCCCCTATGACCATCTGGTCGCGCTGAACGCGCGGGTGTCTCACATGCGCGCCATAGATCGCAACTTATCTGACATTCCTGATGTAGAGGATGTGTCAGATCGCAACTTATCTGACACATGGCCTGGCGAGGAGGTGCCGGATACTTTCTCACTCATCAGCGACCGTCTCAAGGGCGTCGGCAAGAGGATCCGTGAGTGGCAGTGCTCTGCTGCCCGCGCCGGAGCAGACTCTGCCCTCCGCGTTGCTTGCTCCTGGTAACCGGAGCTGAACCTGGATGCCCTCACCGGAGTGCGCGAAGGCGCGGAAACCGATCTGGACCCGATTCTCACCGCTAAGCGGCAGGATCGCGCGTACCATATCGCGGAGTACGCCGACATGCACACCTTCATCCCTCCCCCTCCTGACGTCAAAGATTATCTCGACGAGGAGGAGGATGAAGCCGAGGAGGAGCCTCTGGGCGACGCTGGTGCTGGCGATGCCCCTCCTGAAGCCCCCGCTGCCTGACTATCTACCTGTCTGAAGATTTACTTGTGCCATGCTGTTTGGTCACCACAACTTCAAGAGTAGAAAGGACGCGACAGAGCTACGTTCCATGGACGCTTGCTTTCCTCTCCGGACCTGTCCGCCTTTCCTTTTTTCCACTCCTGTGCATCGATCAAGTAGTATGCATCATTGTGAAGCACCTTGCTTACAATGAAGGGACCTTCCCATGGTGGTAAGAGCTTATGCCGGCCTTCGCGTGCGCTGCACTAGGCGTAGCACCAGATCTCCTTCCCGGAAAACTCTCGGGTTAACCTTCCGGCTATGATAGCGTCTGAGGTTTTGCTGGTAAATGGCTGTTCTTGCCAAAGCCAGCTCTCTTGCTTCTTCTAGCAAGTCCACATCATTTTTTCTGGCCTCTTTGACCTCTTGCTCCGTATAGAGCTATACCCTCGGTGAATCATGAATGATGTCAGTTGGTATGACCGCTTCTGCTCCATAAACCATGAAGAATGGAGTGTATCCGGTAGACCGGTTTGGAGTTGTTCTTATACTCCACAGTACTGATGGTAGCTCATCGAGCCAACACCCCGGTGATTTTTTGCCATGGACCCCCTATGACCATCTGGTCGCGCTGAACGCGCGGGTGTCTCACATGCGCGCCATAGATCGCAACTAAGAGTTGAAGCAAAAGAGAGCATCAAGAAGCAAATTCAAAACAAATTTAAGCCTAACCCACTTTCTATGAAAAGGAATCTTGTAAATAAACAAGTCATGTACGCATAATGCAACAAGCATAGGAAAACTAGACAAGCGCAACTTCAAGATTTTCAGCATATAGAGAGGTGTTTTAATAACATGAAAATTTCTACAACCATATTTTCCTCTCTCATAATAATTTCCAGTGGCATCATGAACAAACTCAACAATATAAGTATCACATAAAGCATTCTTATTCACATGCATAAAAGTATCATTACTCTCCACATAAGCATAATCAGTTTTATTAGTTGTAGTGGGAGCAAATTCAACAAAGTAGCTATCATTATTATTCTCATCATCAAATATAGGAGGCGTAGTATAATCATAATTAAATTTACTCTCCATAGTAGGTGGCACCAAAATACCAGTATCATTATAATCATCATAAATAGGAGGCATATCATAATCAACATAAACTTTCTCCTCAATACCCGGAGGGCTAAAGAGATCATTCTCATCAAAACCGACCTCCCCAAGCTTAGAATTTTCTATATCATTATCAACAATGGTGTTCAAAGCGTTCATACTAATATTACTACCAGCATGCAAATAAGATTCCATAGGTTTTTTAATTTTCGCATTAAACCATTCATGTCTTGACTCACGAAATAGTACAAAAAGCTCACAGATGTTTTCCATTATGCCTTACTAGTGTTTAACAAGAAACAAAAAGATGCAATTGCAGGATCTAAAGGAAATAGCTTCGAGCACTCACACAATGGCGCCAGAAAAGTACTTTTACCTGGGACCGGAGTATTAGCTTCGAGCACTCACACAACCTCTCCTTATCTTTATTTTATTGCATTGTTGTGCCAAGTAAAGTCTTTGATAGTAGGGTTGATACTAGATTTGGATTACTGCGCAGAAACAGATTTCTTTCTGTCACAAATTTGGGTATGATTCTCTGGTAACTCAGAAAAATCTGCCAATTTACATGCGTGATCCCCAGATATATACGCAACTTTCATTCAATTTGAGAATTTTCATCTGAGCAAGTCTGGTGCCTCTTTAAAATTCGTCTTTACGGACTGTTCTGTTTTGACAGATTCTGCCTTTTATTTCGCATTGCCCCTTTTGCTGTGTTGGATGGATTTCTTTGTTCCATTAACTTCAAGTAGCTTTGAGAAATGTCCAGAAGTGTTTAAAATGATTGTGTCACCACTGGATATGTGAATTTTTGATTATGCACTAACCCTCTAATGAGTTTGTTTCGAGTTTGGTGTGGAGGAAGTTTTCAAGGGTCAAGAGAGGAGGATGATACAATATGATCAAGAAGAGTGAAAATTCTAAGCTTGGGGATGCCCCCGTGGTTCATCCCTGCATATTTCAAGAAGACTCAAGCATCTAAGCTTGGGGATGCCCAAGGCATCCCCTTCTTCATCGACAAATTATCAGGTTTCTTCTCTTGAAACTATATTTTTATTCGGTCACAACTTATGTACTTTACTTGGAGCGTCTGTTTGTTTTTGTTTTTGTTTTTTGTTTGAATAAAATATGATCCATCATGCTTGTGTGGGAGAGAGACACGCTCCGCTGGTTCATATGAACACATGTGTTCTTAGCTTTTAATGTTCATGGCGAAGGTTGAAACCGCTTCGTTCATTGTTATTTGGTTGGAAACAAAAAATGCTGCATGTGGTAAATGGTATAATGTCTTGAATAATGTGATACTTGGCAATTGTTGTGCTCATATAGATCATGTTTAAGCTCTTGCATCATGTACCTTGTACCCATTAATGAATAACTACATAGAGCTTGTTAAAATTTGGTTTGCATGATTAGTTTCTCTAGAGTCTAGATATTTTCTGGTTAAGGTGTTTGAACAACAAGGAGACAATATAAAGTCTTATAATGCTTGCAATATGTTCATATGTAAGTTTTGCTGCACCGTTTTATACTTGAGTTTGCTTCAAACAACCTTGCTATCCTAGCCTTGTATTGAGAGGAATTCTTCTCGTGCATCCAAATCCTTGAGCCAAATACTATGCCATTTGTGTCCACCATACCTACCTACTACATGGTATTTTTCTGCCATTCCAAGTAAATACTTCATGTGCTACCTTTAAACAATTCAAAACTTTATTACTCCTTATTTGTGTCAATGTTTTATAGCTCATGAGGAAGTATGTGGTGTTTTATCTTTCAACCTTGTCATTTACTCTTGACAGACTTTCACCAATGGACTAGTGGCTCATCCGCTTATCCAATAATTTTGCAAAAAGAGCTGGCAATGGGGTGCCCAGCCCTGATTAATTAACTTGCATTAATAATTCTCTTCACATGTTTTGCTCTGATTCATCAGTAAGCAACTTAATTTTGCAAATAGACACTCCTTCATGGTATGTGAATGTTGGAAGGCACCCGAGGATTCGGTTAGCCATGGCTTGTGTAAGCAAAAGGTTGGAAGGAGTGTCATCTATAAATAATGAAACTAAAATACATGTGTAAACAAAAGAGAAGAGGGATGATTTACCTTGCTGGTAGAGATAACGTCCTTCATGGGAGCCGCTCTTGAAAGTCTGGTTGATGAGGTAGTTAGAGTGCCTACTACCATTCGTTGACAACAACAAACACCTCTCAAAATTTTACTTTTATGCTCTCTATATGATTTCAAAACTTAAAAAGCTCTAGCACATGATTTAATCCCTGCTTCCCTCTGTGAAGGGCCATTCTTTTACTTTATGTTGAGTCAGTTTACCTATTCCTTCTTGTAGGGATTCGTTGCATAGAAAACAAAAAATTTCCTACCGCGAGAACGCAATCCAAGCCAAGATGTAATCTAGAAGACGGGAGCAACGAGGGGATGATCGAGACTCACCCTTGAAGATTTCCAAAGCCTACAAGAGTAAGGTCTTGTTGCTGCGGTAGACGATCACTTGCCGCTTGCAAAAGCGCGTAGAAGATCTTGATCACGGTGCCACAATCGGGCAGCACCTCCGTACTCGGTCACACGTTCGGTGTTGATGAAGACGACGTCCTTCTCCCCGTTCCAGCGGGCAGCGGAAGTAGTAGCTCCTCTTGAATCCGGCAGCACGACGGCGTGGTGGCGATAGTGGTGGAGAAACCCGGCGGAGCTTCGCTAAGCGTGCGGGAAGTGGTGGAGGAGAGAGGGCCGCTAGGGTTTGGGAGAGGGGGGCGCCGGCCATTATGGGGTGCGGCCACCTTGTGGTGTTTGGGGTGGCCGGCCCCCTCCCCTTGGACCTCATTATATAGGTGGAACACCCAAGAGTTGGTCTACAAGTCTTCGAACAAGACCCCAAACCAAAACCTTCCATATGACATGAAACCTACCCAAGCTAGGACTCCCACTAGAGGTGGGATTCCCACCTTCCCTTGGGAGGGGTGGCCGGCCACCTTAGGTGGAGTCCACACTGGGACTCCACCCCTAGGGTTGGCTGGCCATGGTGGTGGAGTCCCTTCGGGACTCCGCCTTCCAAGTGACTTTCTTCCGGAATATTCTAGAACCTTCTAGAACCTTCCATAAATGCACCGGATCATTTTCAAACTTATAAAATGACTTCCTATATATGAATCTTATTCTCCGGACCATTCCGAACTCCTCGTGATGTCCGGGATCTCATCCGGGACTTCGAACAAATCTTCGAACTCCATTCCATATTCAAGTTCTACCATTTCAACATCAAACCTTAAGTGTGTCACCCTACGGTTCGTGAACTATGCGGACATGGTTGAGTACTCTCTCCGACCAATAACCAATAGCGGAATCTGGAGATCCATAATGGCTCCCACATATTCAACGATGACTTTAGTGATCGAATGAACCATTCACATACGATACCAATTCCCTTTGTCACGCGATATTTTACTTGTCCGAGGTTTGATCATCGGTATCACTCTATACCTTGTTTAACCTCGTCTCTGACAAGTACTCTTTACTCGTACCGTGGTATGTGGTCTCTTATGAAATTATTCATATGCTTGCAAGACATTAGACGACATTCCACCGAGAGGGCCCGAGTATATCTATCCGTCATCGGGATGGACAAATCCCCTTGTTGATCCATATGCCTCAACTCATACTTTCCGGATACTTAATCCCACCTTTATAACCACCCATTTACGCAGTGGCGTTTGATGTAATCAAAGTACCTTTCCAGTATAAGTGATTTATATGATCTCATGGTCATAAGGACTAGGTAACTATGTATCGAAAGGTTATAGCAAATAACTTAATGACGTGATCTTATGCTACGCTTTAATTGGGTGTGTCCATTACATCATTCATATAATGATATAACCTTGTTATTAATAACATTCAATGTTCATGATTATGAAACTAATCATCCATTAATCAACAAGCTAGTTAAGAGGCATACTAGGGACTCTTTGTTGTTTACATATCACACATGTATCAATGTTTCGGTTAATACAATTATAGCATGGTGTATAAACATTTATCATAAACATAAAGATATATAATAACCACTTTTATTATTGCCTCTTGGGCATATCTCCAACAGTCTCCCACTTGCACTAGAGTCAATAATCTAGTTTACATTTGTAAAGATATAACACCTTGGCCTTCTGGTGTTTTATCATGTTTTGCTCACGGGAGAGGTTTTAGTCAACGGATCTGACATGCTCAGAACCGTATGTATTTTGTAATTCATTTGCTTCTCAATGCATCACTCATTTCCAAATGAGTCGGCATTAAATATGTTTGATCTTCTGGTGGAACCTTAATTCCGCGGTCTGAAATATGTCACTAATATTGTCACACACAATATAGCTTCAAAGTTCTGACTCTGTCGGAACTACACCAAGTTCTCAAAGAACCTCTTGATTTTAACATCCTTTGTCATTGTCAAAACAATGACATACTCTGCCTTCTTTTGTAGAATCCGTCACAATATTTAGAACTCTTCTAAATCTAGCATAGACAACTTCTATCTTATTGTGCTACCTTTTAATCAACACTTAGCCTAATTGAGATTGAAATTTATTTTTATATGCGACCAAACTAATATCGGTGCAACACATTACATCGATTTGTTTGTCATTACACCATATAAAATTATATACATATATATAGGAAGCCAGAATGGGGCACCATGGTGCCCATGCTCCATGCCTCTCCACCGTGAGATTGCATTTAGATATGTGCAGGTCGGACTCCCCTAGGAGCTATTGGGTCTACCCGTTAGCATTTTTGATTAGGAAACATCTGATGACTTCCTAATTAATGGATATGGAAACTGCTAATGAATTTGACCATCAACAATTCAATGAGATGCATGGTGCATGGCCGTTCACGCTAGACATTTAATCTCCATTGATTCTTGCCTTGCATGGAATATTTGCAACCTAGGTATGTCGTGCACGTGAGCTGAACTGGTATGTCTTTTCTACTTATTTCAGCAGTAGTGCATGGATCAAATTTTTGAGCAAATTGGGTTACAAGATTACAGGTTCTGGGTATGTGATATTTCTTGAACGTATGATACCCAGAATTTCGTGGTTACGAAATATACCTAAAAAAATCTTGGGTATGTACATACCTAGAAATTATAATTCGTCCAATCAAAAAAAAAGGCCGTACACACACCCTAAATATCTTAGGTATGCAATTGCCTCAAAAATATAGTTTAACTTACCCGTGAATAACTTAGGTATTTAGGCACCCATGAATTTCTTAGTGTGTACAATCCCTGGAAATGCAATTTAACATACACTGAAAATATAACAGGTATGTACCCAGAATATCTCATGTACCCGGTGAAAATTGTTTGGTATATGAAACCCGATGAAAATTGTTGGTTATACAATAGACGGTGAAAAAATTGGGAATATCATACCAGGTGAAAATAGTTGGTTATACGATACCCGGTGAAAATTGCCGGGTATATGATACCTAGTAAAAATTGTCGACCGGTGGAAAATCTTCGGGTATATACCTGGTGAAAATGTTAGTTATATGATACCCGGTGAAAATTGTTGGGTATAGGATACTGATACGTCTCCGACGTATCGATAATTTCTTATGTTCCATGCCACATTATTGATGATATCTACATGTTTTATGCATACTTTATGTCATTATTATGCGTTTTCCGGAACTAACCTATTGACGAGATGCCGAAGGGCCAGTTCCTGTTATCTGCTGTTTTTGGTTTCAGAAATCCTAGTAAGAAAATATTCTCGGAATCGGACGAAATCAACGCCGAAGATCTTAGAATCCCCGGAAGCATCCAGAACACCCGAGAGCCGCCAGAGGGGGGCCACAGGGGCCCCAGATGATAGGCCGGCGCGGCCCAGGCCCTGGCCGCGCCGCCCTATGGTGTCATCGCCTCGTCGCCCCTCCGACTCCGCCTCTTCGCCTATAAAAAGGTCCCTGACCTAAAACATCAATACGAAAAAGCCACGGTACGAGAAACCTTCCAGAGCCGCCGCCATCGCGAAGCCAAGATCTGGGGGACAGGAGTCTCTGTTCCGGCACGCCGCCGGGACGGGGAAGTGCCCCCGGAAGGCTTCTCCATCATCACCACCGCCATCTTCATCAACGCTGCTGTCTCCCATGAGGAGGGAGTAGTTCTCCATCGAGGCTCGGGGCTGTACCGGTAGCTATGTGGTTCATCTCTCTCCTATGTACTTCAATACAATAATCTCATGAGCTGCCTTACATGATTGAGATTCATATGATGATGCTTGTAATCTAGATGTCGTTATGCTAGTCAAGTGAATTTTACTTATGTGATCTCCGGAGACTCCTTGTCCCACGTGTGTAAAGGTGACGAGTGTGTGCACCGTGTGGGTCTCTTAGGCTATATTTCACAGAATACTTATTCACTGTTATGAGTGGCATAGTGAAGTGCTTATTTATATCTCTTTATGATTGCAATGTGTTTTGTATCACAATATATCTACATGCTACTCTAGTGATGTTATTAAAGTAGTTTTATTCCTCCTGCACGGTGTAATGGTGACAGTGTGTGCATCTGTGTTAGTACTTGGCGTAGGCTATGATTATGATCTCTTGTAGATTATGAAGTTAACTATTGCTATGATGGTATTGATGTGATCTATGCCTCCTTTCGTAGCGTGAAGGTGACGAGTGTGCATGCTACGTTAGTACTTGGTTTAGTTGTGTTGATCTGTCATGCACTCTAAGGTTATTTAAATATGAACATTGAATTGTGGAGCTTGTTAACTCCGGCATTGAGGGTTCGTGTAATCCTACGCAATGGTGTTCATCATCCACCAAGAGAGTGTAGAGTATGCATTTATCTATTCTGTTATGTGATCAAAGTTGAGAGTATCCACTAGTGAAAGTATGATCCCTAGGCCTTGTTCCTAAATACTGCTATCGCTGCTTATTCTTCGTTTTCTCGTGTTTCTACTGCTCTGCAATATTACCACCATCAACTACACGCCAGCAAGCACTTTTCTGGCACCGTTGCTACTGCTACTATTTATTCATACCACCTGTATTTCACTATCTCTTCGCCGAACTAGTGCACCTATTAGGTGTGTTGGGGACACAAGAGACTTCTTGCTTTGTGGTTGCAGGGTTGCATGAGAGGGATATCTTTGACCTCTTCCTCCTCGAGTTCGATAAACCTTGGGTGATCCACTTAAGGGAAACTTGCTGCTGTTCTACAAACCTCTCGCTCTTGGAGGCCCAACACTGTCTACATGAAAAGGAGGGGCGTAGACATCAAGCTATTTTCACGGCGCCGTTGTCAGGGAGGAAAGGTAAAAGGCACTCATACTCCGGTTCCAGGTAACAGTACTTTTCTGGCGCCATTGTGTTTGTGCTCGAAGCTATTTCCTTTAGATCCTGCAATTGCATCTTTTTTGTTTCTTGTTTACACTAGTTAGGCATAATGGAAAACAACAAAAATATGAGAGATCTTTATGAACTTTATCTTGAATTAGGACATGATGTGTTTGAAGAGAGAATTAAAAAACCCATGGAACTTTATATGCATGCTAATGGGAATGTTATTAATATGAATGTTTTGAACACTATTGTTGCTAATGCTATGGAAAATTCTAAGCTTGGGGAAGCTGGCTTTGATGAGCATGATCTTTTTAGTCCCCCAAGCATTGAGGAGGAAATTTACTTTGATGATACTTTACCTCCTATTTATGATGATTATAATGATAGTAATCTTTTGGTACCACCTGTTATGGAGGATAAATTTGATTATGATTACAATATGCCTCCTACACTTGATGAGAAGAATAATGATAGCTACTTTGTTGAATTTGCTCCCACTATTACTAATAAAATTGATTATGCTTATGTTGGGAGTAGTAATAATTTTATGCATGAGACTCATGATAAGAATGTTTTATGTGATAGTTATATTGTTGAGTTTGCTCATGATACTACTGAAAGTTATTATGAGAGAGGAAAATATGGTTGTAGAAATTTTCATGTTATTAAAATGCCTCTCTATGTGCTGAAATTTTTGAAGCTACACTTGTTTTATCTTCCTGTGCTTGTCACTTTGCTCTTCATGAACTTGTTTATTTACAAGATTCCTATGCATAGGAAGCATGTTAGACTTAAATGTGTTTTGAATTTGCCTCTTGATGCTCTCTTTTGCTTCAAATACTATTTCTTGCGAGTGCATCATTAAAACTGCTGAGCCCATCTTAATGGCTAAAAAGAAAGAACTTCTTGGGAGATAACCCATGTGTTATTTTGCTACAGTACTTTGTTTTATATTTGTGTCTTGGAAGTTGTTTACTACTGTAGCAACCTCTCCTTATCTTAGTTTTGTGTTTTGTTGTGCCAAGTAAAGTCGTTGATAGTAAGGTTCATACTAGATTTGGATTACTGCGCAGAAACAGATTTCTTTGCTGTCACGAATCTGGGCAAAATTATCTGCAGGTAACTCAGAAAATTATGCCAATTTACGTGAGTGATCCTCAGATATGTACGCAACTTTCATTCAATTTGAGAATTTTCATTTGAGCAAGTCTGGTGCCTCAATAAAATTCGTCAATACGAACTATTCTGTTTTGACAGATTCTGCCTTTTATTTCGCATTGCCAGTTTTGTTATGTTCGATGGATATTTCGATTCCATTGACTTTCAGTAGCTTTGTGCAATGTCCAGAAGTGTTAAGATTGATTGTGTCACCTCTGAACATGTGAGTTTTTGATTATGCACTAACCCTCTAATGAGTTTGTTTCGAGTTTGGTGTGGAGGAAGTTTTCAAGGGTCAAGAGAGGAGGATGATACACTATGATCAAGAAGAGTGAAAAGTCTAAGCTTGGGGATGCCCCGGTGGTTCATCCCTGCATATTTCAAGAAGACTCAAGCATCTAAGCTTGGGGATGCCCAAGGCATCCCCTTCTTCATCGACAAATTATCAGGTTCCTTCTCTTGAAACTATATTTTTATTCGGTCACATCTTATGTGCTTTACTTGGAGCGTCTGTTTGTTTGTTTCTATTTTTGTTTTTGTTTGAATAAATGCTTGTGTGGGAGAGAGACACGCTCCGCTAGTTCGTATGAACACATGTGTTCTTAGCTTTTAATGTTCATGGCGAAGGTTGAAACTGCTTCGTTAATTGTTATATGGTTGGAAACGGAAAATGCTACATGTAGTAATTGGTAGAATGTCTTGGATAATTTGATACTTGGCAATTGTTGTGCTCATGTTTAAGCTCTTGCATCATATACTTTGCACCTATTAATGAAGAAATACATAGAGCTTGCTAAAATTTGGTTTGCATAATTGGTCTCTCTAAGGTCTAGATAATTTCTAGTATTGAGTTTGAACAACAAGGAAGACGGTGTAGAGTCTTATAATGTTTACAATATGTCTTTTATGTGAGTTTTGCTGCACCGGTTCATCCTTGTGTTTGTTTCAAATAGCCTTGCTAGCCTAAACCTTGTATCGAGAGGGAGTACTTCTCATGCATCCAAATACTTGAGCCAACCACTATGCCTCTTGTGTCCACCATACCTACCTACTACATGGTATTTCTCCGCCATTCCAAAGTAAATTGCTTGAGTGCTACCTTTAAACAATTCAAAATTTATCACCTCTAATTTGTGTCAATGTTTTATAGCTCATGAGGAAGTATGTGGTGTTTATCTTTCAATCTTGTTGGGCAACTTTCACCAATGGACTAGTGGCTTCATCCGTTTATCCAATAATTTTGCAAAAAGAGTCGGCAATGGGATTCCCGGTCCCAAATTAATTAACAAAAATAGACACTCCTCCATGGTATGTGATTGTTGGACGGCACCCGAAGGATTCGGTTAGCCATGGCTTGTGTAAGCAAAGGTTGGGAGGAGTGTCATCATAATAAAACTAAAATAAAAAGGCACTCCTTCATGGTATGAGATTGTTGGCAGGCACCCGAGGATTCGGTTAGCCATGGTTTGTGAAAGAAAGGTTGGAAGGAGTGCCACACAAAAATAAAAATAAAATGGGAGCCGCTCTTTGAAGGTTTGTCTGGCAAGGGGGATTGAGTGCCCACTACCATTCGTTGACAACAACAAACACCTCTCAAAATTTTACTTTTATGCTCTCTTTATATTTTCAAAATCAAAGCTCTAGCACAAATATAGCAATCGATGCTTTCCTCTTTGAAGGACCATTCTTTTACTTTTATTGTTGAGTCAGTTCACCTATCTCTCCACCTCAAGAAGCAAACACTTGTGTGAACTGTGCATTGATTCCTACATACTTGCATATTGCACTTGTTATATTGCTTTGCATTGACAACTATCCATGAGATATACATGTTACAAGTTGAAAGCAACCGCTGAAACTTCATCTTCCTTTGTGTTGCTTCAATGCCTTTACTATGAATTATTGCTTTATGAGTTAACTCTTATGCAAGACTTATTGATGCTTGTCTTGAAAGTACTATTCATGAAAAGTCTTTGCTATATGATTCATTTGTTTACTTATGTCATTTACCATTGTCTTGGATTGCTGCATTCATTACATGTATTTACAATAGTATGATCAAGTTTATGATGGCATGTCACTCCAGAAATTATCTTTGTTATCGTTTACCTGCTCGGGACGAGCAGAAACTAAGCTTGGGGATGCTGATATGTCTCCGACGTATCAATAATTTCTTATGTTCCATGCCACATTATTGATGATATCTACATGTTTTATGCATACTTTATGTCATTATTATGCGTTTTCCGGAACTAACCTATTGACGAGATGCCGAAGGGCCAGTTCCTGTTTTCTGCTGTTTTTGGTTTCAGAAATCCTAGTAAGGAAATATTCTCGGAATCGGACGAAATCAACGCCGAAGATTTTAGAATCCCCGGAAGCATCCAGAACACCCGAGAGCCGCCAGAGGGGGGCCACAGGGGCCCCAGATGATAGGCCGGCGCGGCCCAGGCCCTGGCCGCGCCGCCCTATGGTGTCGTCGCCTCGTCGCCCCTCCGACTCCGCCTCTTCGCCTATAAAAAGGTCCCTGACCTAAAACATCGATACGAAAAAGCCACGGTACGAGAAACCTTCCAGAGCCGCCGCCATCGCGAAGCCAAGATCCGGGGGACAGGAGTCTCCGTTCCGGCACGCCGCCGGGACGGGGAAGTGCCCCGGAAGGCTTCTCCATCATCACCACCGCCATCTTCATCAACGCTGCTTGTCTCCCATGAGGAGGGAGTAGTTCTCCATCGAGGCTCGGGGCTGTACCGGTAGCTATGTGGTTCATCTCTCTCCTATGTACTTCAATACAATAATTTCATGAGCTGCCTTACATGATTGAGATTCATATGATGATGCTTATAATCTAGATGTCGTTATGCTAGTCAAGTGAATTTTACTTATGTGATCTCCGGAGACTCCTTGTCACACGTGTGTAAAGGTGACGAGTGTGTGCACCGTGTGGGTCTCTTAGGCTATATTTCACGAATACTTATTCACCGTTATGAGTGGCATAATGAAGTGCTTATTTATATCTCTTTATGATTGCAATGTGTTTTGTATCACAATATATCTACATGCTACTCTAGTGATGTTATTAAAGTAGTTTTATTCCTCCCGCACGGTGTAATGGTGACAAGTGTGTGCATCCGTGTTAGTACTTGGCGTAGGCTATGATTATGATCTCTTGTAGATTATGAAGTTAACTATTGCTATGATGGTATTGATGTGATCTATGCCTCCTTTCGTAGCGTGAAGGTGACAGTGTGCATGCTACGTTAGTACTTGGTTTAGTTGTGTTGATCTATCATGCACTCTAAGGTTATTTAAATATGAACATTGAATTGTGGAGCTTGTTAACTCCGGCATTGAGGGTTCGTGTAATCCTACGCAATGGTGTTCATCATCCAACAAGAGAGTGTAGAGTATGCATTTATCTATTCTGTTATGTGATCGAAGTTGAGAGTGTCCACTAGTGAAAGTATGATCCCTAGGCCTTGTTCCTAAATACTGCTACCGCTGCTTGTTTACTGTTTTACTGTGTTTCTACTGCCTGCAATATTACCACCATCAACTACACGCCAGCAAGCACTTTTCTGGCACCGTTGCTACTTCTACTATTTATTCATACCACCTGTATTTCACTATCTCTTCGCCGAACTAGTGCACCTATTAGGTGTGTTGGGGACACAAGAGACTTCTTGCTTTGTGGTTGCAGGGTTGCATGAGAGGGATATCTTTGACCTCTTCCTCCCTGAGTTCGATAAACCTTGGGTGATCCACTTAAGGGAAACTTGCTGCTGTTCTACAAACCTCTGCTCTTGGAGGCCCAACACTGTCTACAGGAAAAGGAGGGGGCGTAGACATCAGATACCCGGTGAAAATTGTTGGGTATACGATACCCGGTGAAAATTGTTGGGTATACGATACCCGGTGAAAAATTGTTGGGTATACGATACCACGTGAAAATAGCTGGTTATATGATACCAGGTGAAAATAATTGGGTACACGATACCCGGTGAAAATCGTTGGGTATATGACACCACCACGACCGCACCGCCTAGGTCGCTGGATCTACAACGCTCTAGGTCACCACACCGCGAGCTAACTCCCCAACCGTCGCCCGACCGCTGCAACCCTTCGCCATGACGGGTGCCGTGACTAGGCGTGTCAAGTTGCGCCGACCTGCCCCGCTACCGTCCAGGAAATTACATTGTTGACCCAACACTGCCTCCACGACCAACCCAAGAGGAGAGTCCGGTCGCCAATAGATTGACAGGCTTTGCTCGTGCGCCCTCTGCGGCGAGGTAGTGGATGGGGTGGAGGGGGCATCAAAGATGGCACCGACTAGGGGCTATATATATTGATTAGGTTCCCCATAGGTGTGCATGTATGTGTAATTGTTTTTAAGGTATGATACCTAACAATTGTATGGGTATATCATACCAGGTGAAAATATTTGGTTATACGATACCCGATGAAAATTGTCGGGTATATGATACCCAATGAAAATTGTCGACCGATTTAAAATCTTTGGGTATATACTTGGTGAAAATGTTAGGTATATGATACCCGGTGAAATTTTTTGGGTATACGATACCCGACGAAAAATTATTAGGTATACGATACCATGTGAAAATAGCTGGTTATATAATACCAGGTGAAAATAATTGGGTATACGATACCCGGTGAAAATCGTCGGGTATATGACACCACCGCGGCCGCACCGCCTAGGTCGATGGATCTACAACGCTCCAGGTCGCCCACACCGCGAGCTAACTCCCCAACCATTGCCCAACCGATGCAACCCTTCGCCATGGAGCGTGCCATGACTAGGCGTGTCAAGTTGCGCCGCTCTCTGACCTGCCCCGCTACCGGCCAGAAAATTACATTCTTGACCCAACACTGCCTCCGCGACCAACCCAAGAGGAGAGTCCGGTCACCAATAGATTGACGGGCTTTGCCCGTTTGCCCGCTACAGCGATGTAGAGGAGGGGGTGGAGAGGGGGATCAAAGTCGGCACTAGCTAGGGGCTATATTGATTAGGTTCCCCATAGGTATGCATGTATGTGTAATTGTTTTTAAGGTATGATACCTAACAATTATATGGGTATGTGGGTATGATAACAAAGGTATATACATAAATAATGCATGGATGGTACCTAACAATTGTATGGGTATGTGAATTTACCAGGTATATATGTACCTGAACTTTTTTTAAATGTATGTTTGAATTTTACGGGTATATGGGGTATGTACATACCTTTTTTTTGGCGGGCAAGGGTATGTACATACCTAGGAATTTATTTTAACACGGTTGAAAATTTCTTGGGAATCAAATACGTGAAAATTTAATTCATCATTCCCATGTGAATCTCAGACACATACAAACCTGATTTTAAAAAGATATGTGCATAAAATTTCTGGGTATGTGAAAATTCTTCTCTGTTTCATACATTTTTCTTCCTTAGATGCCATACCGTGAAATCCTCTGGTATGTACGCAGAAACGTAATCTAACATACCTGCAAATATCTTAGGTATACACGTTTCCAAAGTTTTGACCGCGTGCTCATACACTCCATCTCCTCTCGTAGATCGAATATTATTTTTGGAGTATCATACCTTTTAAATTCTTTTTTAAATGTCATACCTTGAAAATTTGTCTTACCCGATTCTTGGGTATGTACATAGCCTTTTTTTTGCGGGGAAGGGTATGTACATACCTAGAAATTTATTTTATCATGGTTGAAAAGTTCTTAGGTATACAAATACGTGAAAATTTAATTCATCGTACCCATAATAATATCAAGTACATACAAACCTGTTTTTTTAAAAGATATGTGCACAAAATTTCTCGGCATTTGAAAATTCTTCTCGGTGTCATAATTTTTCCTTCTTTATATGCCATACCTTGAAAATCCACTCGTATATTCACAGAAATCGTAATCTAACTTACTCAAATATATTAGGTCTACACATTTTCAAAGTTTTGAGGGTGTACTCATACACTCTATCTTCTCTTGTAGATCAAATATTATTTCATTCATATGTCGCCGTACTGACAGTAATATTACATCCCATTTACATATGAGTGAAAGTAGCATTTCGTATTGCACTCGAAAGTGCAAGCTGCAAGTATGGACAAGGAAAAGGATATTTATCGAATCACAGAATCAGACATCTCCTTGCATGCGCTTCCCCCATCGCAGGAGTAACTTACTTCGGAGCAAAATTTGGAGATAAGCCATTTGCTGGTAGATCTATCACCAAAAAACAATACGAAAATCAAGTTGCGATGAAAATAATAAGAATGGACAGATACCTAAGCTACTGAAAAAAGAAGCTTCAGAAATGAGCAAAGAAAAGTGTACGAAATCATTCAGAGAAATTATTCACGATCATTCACGATCATATGGTCTTCAAAGAAATTAACAAAGCAATATGTACCTTGCTGTAACCATTTGAATTAATCCAAATTTACATACATACGCGAAAGATCTGTACATTCAAACGAAAAACTTGGTGGAGAGCACAACAAAAATTGCAAGTTTCAGTTTTCAGATTTCTTTGCACAAACAATACATACCTCGCTCATCTTGTATGAAGGAAAAAAAATCTACAATCAGCCGTTCAGATTGATGACCAACAACGTATACCAGCATGTAGAGGTAGAAACTACGTTGATCGACCGGCCGGCCGTGACGTCCGCCAGGCCGGCGGCGTACGCTCTTCATCTCAGACCTCTACGCATATGCACACAAGCAAAAGTGGAATTGTGGGAGACCAAATAAAAGGAGGCAGCATGATGGTTTGATTAGGAAAGTATTCAAACTTTGATACAAGTTTCCATTCATGGGATGGCGTGGGTAAAGAAAAAAATAAGAAAACATATCAAATCTTTGTCTGCTCTTTCCTCAAATGGAACGTTCTAACGGGTTTGACCCGAATTCTATAGAAAAAATCCGAATTCATTTGTACATTTTCTGATTGAATCGAACGGCTCTGGGTCTTGGAGTCCAGGCTCCTTGGTGCCCCTCTTATTTTACCTATATATATATATATATATATATATATATATATCCTTGGATCTTCTAAAGTACTCAAGGATATTCCTACTGTTTGTCCAATAATCATCACATGAATTATTCTGGTATATGCTCCTAACTCTTTAGAGCACAGGACATCTGATTTTGTACATATTCTTCGTGATCTAAAATCACTCATGTGTTTTTACTCATCGAGTGTCAAATACACTCAAGTCTTGTTAAACCTTCATACGAAAATAACACCTTCTTAATATTTCTATATTGAACTACTTCAGTATCCATTTTATGTACTTTGACTTAAACCTATTTATGTGTTTTAATCTATCTTCATAGATCTTGACACTAAATATGTTTCAGTCCATATCCTTTCATTAAAGTTAATTTTCAATGAAACCTTTTAATCAAGTATATAATTACATCATTTATAACCAACTATATGTCATCTACATAAAGTATTATAAATATGTCTTAGCGCTCCCACTTAATTTCTTGCAAATGCAAGCCTCTTCATCGTCTCTGATGAAATCAAAAACTCTTTGACTATTTCATCTGGTGAAGATTCCAACTCCGCGATACTCACTTCATCCAATTGAAGTTTGTATACCTATCTAGTATTTCACGGACTAGCAAAACTCTTGGTTTGTATCTTGTATACACCTTTAATACACACTTCTGTTAAGTAATGTATTTTGCCATCCTACTAGCATATCTCATAAAAGAAATATCTAGTGATTACTAGAATTATCCACATAGACTATAAGCATTGCTACGGAAGATCTAATCTTATCGCAGTCAACTCTTTAAACATTGTCGTAAACAACTTTTCAATAAGTCGAGTTTCTTCAAGGATATTACATCCAAGTCCATCAATTTCATAGATCCATTTACTTTCAAAAAGTATTCATCTATCTTGGATTTCATGGCGTATAGCCATTTTAACGGAGTCAGGGCCCATCATAACTTCTTTGTTTGTAGTTGGTTTATCATTGTTCAAAATCAATCCTTTGTCAACAAATCATTTATTTGATCACAAAGTAAACCATACCTCCAAGGTTCAATATGTACTTCGATCTCCATGGCTAAAACACTTTGTAGTCATGGGAGCCATGATTGTCGTGGCCGCTTCCGGAACCATTTCCGATGTTGCGCTATTCTGATCATTATGCTCAGGTTCATAAACTTTATCAAGTTCTATTGTCCTCCCACTCAAATACTTCGCTAGAAACAATTTCTCGGAAATAAGAAACATTGACAAACATTTTTGTCTTTGTCTCGTGGGAAGAATTCCCAATCAATTTATGGGATAACCAACAAAGACATTTATCCGATTTTGGTTGTAAACTTATTTACTTATGCTATGCATATCAAAATTTAAGAAAAGACTATCAGGCTTCATACCCATGCCATAACTTGTATGGTGTTATTTCAACGGATCATGATGATGCTCTATTCATTGTAAAAGCGGTAGTCTCTAAAGCATAATCTACAAAAATATAATGGCATCAATATTTTATCATTGACCCAACAAGATTTGGATACATCTCTTGGATACTTCATCATCACTATGATACTCTAAGAAACGTGAGTTGTAGAACAATTTCATAACTCTCTTAGATGTTCGCTAAAACTCGTAATTCAAATATTTCTACCATGATTCAATCATAGATATTTGACGTTTCTATTACGATGATTTCCACTTCATGCTGAAATTTATTTGAATCCATTCAAATGTTTCAAACTTCTTCCTTATCGAATATATCCACATATATATAATCAATTCATTGTTGGAAGTTTTCATGAAGTAGAAGAATCTCCTGCACACAACTATGTCCAGTGAACCACATATATCATTATGTATGTTTTCACTAAGTTAGTTGCCCGTTCAACTCTTGGCCTATGAACGGTATTTTAGTCATTCTCTTTTAGAAAAGATCAAGCGCCAAACGATTCAAAAAATCAAATGACTCCAAAAATCCATTTGCATGGAGTTCATTCATGCGTTCCTTTCTAACATGACCTAAATGGCGGTTCCACAAATAAGTGGAATTCAAATCATTTGCCTTATGGCATTTTAGCATCAGTATTATGTGTGTGTGTTTCACCATTAAGATTTATAATAACTTATCCATCGTACATGGAGTAATGTCATAATTTGAACAACTCATTGTTTTTATTTGACCAGAGCAAAATAACAATTATTAAGTTCTTTATTATAAATTCTAAGGGCTAGATAGAATGCCAACGATGAACATAATAACACTTTATTTTTGTTCCGGACGTGCATTCCTATCATATTCCATGTCGAGTCACTTAGGCCATTGTATTCTTGTATTGCGTTGTTTTGTATGACACTTCATACCAACCAATATGGTACAAATACCCAAGAATTTCATTGTGTGACCAAACGAGGAATACATCCATAACATGTATATCATTTATATACACCTGAGCTAGACTTTCTAGTCTTTTCTTTGTTTTTGCCAATAATCTTTTGTAGTTTCTCTTTTAGCTTTCCTCATTATTCAGAAAAACACTTCAACATCAATAACTTCTAGGTTTGTTGGTCAAATACCAATAACCTTGAGGTTCTTATTTTGAAGTTGATCATCATATGACAAGTGTTCCGGATTTCACTATTAGTAACCTTGTAATATGATGAACAATTTCACTCATAATTTTATCCATTGTATCATGATGACTTTCTGAGACCATGTCTGTACATGCTAGGCTCATAAAGTTTAATCTTAGTATTCGCATGTGCAAATCTGGCTTGCACCCGTTGTATGCACACGTAGAATCTATAACACCCGACAATCACGTGATGCTTCGATACGACGAGTCTTAGCAACGGTGCATACTAAGGATGATAACTTCATGGATATGCGAATATTATTAGTGCCCCAATAGTTGGAGGATTGTGACGCCTGGCGTCTTCAACCTTCATACATTCCCATAAAACTTATGAGTTTATGTAGTCTCACCAAATTATATTCTATCATCTTGCAATAAGGTCTTAGATATCACACATATCTCATACCTTGATTATTTCTGAAAACTAAATTTTCAGCTCCTTACTTTTCAAACAGATTTGAAACGAAGACAAGATAACTTTAGGTATTAATTGAAAACATAGCTCTTTGAATCAACAATGTGAGGTTTACTAAAAGTTTGCAATAGGACTTAAACAATTCTTGATTCTTAACAATACGGTACCAATCCGTAAAGTTTCTTGTCAGATTTTAACAGTATTTCTATCTCAATTACAAGACTAGTGCATAGTAGTAAACGGATGCCAATACTACAAAATTAATTCAAAATACTACTCAGACTAAGTTTATGATAATTAGTTCATGTTTTAATCTAATTACTAATGAACTCCCACTTAATACAACATCCCTCATAGTTGTTAAGTGGTACACGATCCAAATCCACTACACCAAAATCGATCATCACGTGAGATGATGTAGCTTCAATGGTGAACATCAACATGTTGATGATATCATCCATATGACTCGTGTTCAACCTTTCGGTTTCCGTTGTCCCGAGGCCATGTCTGTACATGCTAGGCTCGTCAAGCAAACCCAAGTATTCCGCGTGTGCAACATTGCTTACACCCGTTGTTTGTGAACGTTGAGTCTATCACATCCGATCATCACGAGATGCTTCGAAATGACGAATTGTTACAACGGTGCATACGAGGGGATAACACTTTATTATCTTGATATTAATGTGAGGGATCATCTTATAATGCTACCGTCGCGTTCTAAGCAAAATAAGATGCATAAAGGATTAACATCACATGCAATTCATATGTGATATGATATGGCCTTTTAGTCCTTGCGCCTTTTGATCTTCATCTCCAAAGCACGGACATGATCTCCATCATCAACGGGCATGATCTCCATCATCGTCGGCGTAGCGTCAAGGTCCATGGCGCCGTCTTCATGGTTGTTCACCTCATGTAGCAACTATTACAACTACTTTGAAATACTACTCAACATGAAATTTAAAGACAACCATAAGGCTCCTGCCGGTTGCCACAATACAATAATGATCATCTCATACATATTCATCATCACATTATGGCCATATCACATCACCAAACCCTGCAAAAACAAGTTAGACGTCTCTAATTTGGTTTGCATATTTTACGTGGTTTAGGGTTTTCGAGAGAGATCTAATCTACCTACGAACATGAACCACAAGCTGTGATACTAATGTTGTCAATAGAAGAGTAAATTGAATCTTCACTATAGTAGGAGAGACAGACACCCGCAAAGCCTCTTATGCAATACAAGTTGCATGTCGAACGAGGAACAAGTCTCATGAACGCGGTCATGTAAAGTTAGTCCGAGCCGCTTCATCCCACTATGCCACAAAGATGCAAAGTACTCAAACTAAAGACAACAAGAGCATCAACGCCCACAAAACCATTGTGTTCTACTCGTGCAACCATCTATGCATAGACACGGCTGCGATACCACTCGTAGGGATTCGTTGCATAGAAAACAAAAAATTTCCTACCGCGAGAACGCAATCCAAGCCAAGATGCAATCTAGAAGACGGGAGCAACGAGGGGATGATCGAGACTCACCCTTGAAGATTTCCAAAGCCTACAAGAGTAGGCTCTTCTTGCTGCGGTAGACGATCACTTGCCGCTTGCAAAAGCGCATAGAAGATCTTGATCACGGTGCCACAATCGGGCAGCACCTCCGTACTCGGTCACACGTTCGGTGTTGATGAAGACGACGTCCTTCTCCCCGTTCCAGCGGGCAGCGGAAGTAGTAGCTCCTCTTGAATCCGGCAGCACGACGGAGTGGTGGCGATAGTGGTGGAGAAACCCGGCGGAGCTTCGCTAAGCATGCGGGAAGTGGTGGAGGAGAGAGGGCCGCTAGGGTTTGGGAGAGGGGGGCGCCGGCCACTATGGGGTGCGGCCACCTTGTGGTGTTTGGGGTGGCCGACCCCCTCCCCTTGGACCTCATTATATAGGTGGAACACCCAAGAGTTGGTCTACAAGTCTTCGAATAAGACCCCAAACCAAAACCTTCCATATGACATGAAACCTACCCAAGCTAAGACTCCCACTAGAGGTGGGATTCCCACCTTCCCTTGGGAGGGGGTGGCCGGCCACCTTAGGTGCAGTCCACCTGGGACTCCACCCCCTAGGGTTGGCCGGCCATGGTGGTGGAGTCCCTTCGGGACTCCGCCTTCCAAAGTGACTTTCTTCCGGAATATTCTAGAACCTTCTAGAACCTTCCATAAATGCACCGGATTATTTTCAAACTTATAAAATGACTTCCTATATATGAATCTTATTCTCCGGACCATTCCGGAACTCCTCGTGATGTCCGGGATCTCATCCGGGACTTTGAACAAATCTTCGAACTCCATTCCATATTCAAGTTCTACCATTTCAACATCAAACCTTAAGTGTGTCACCCTACGGTTCGTGAACTATGCGGACATGGTTGAGTACTCTCTCCGACCAATAACCAATAGCGGGATCTGGAGATCCATAATGGCTCCCACATATTCAACGATGACTTTAGTGATCGAATGAACCATTCACATACGATACCAATTCCCATTGTCACGCGATATTTTACTTGTCCGAGGTTTGATCATCGGTATCACTCTATACCTTGTTTAACCTCGTCTCCTGACAAGTACTCTTTACTCGTACCGTGGTATGTGGTCTCTTATGAACTTATTCATATGCTTGCAAGACATTAGACGACATTCCACCGAGAGGGCCCAGAGTATATCTATCCATCATCGGGATGGACAAATCCCACTTGTTGATCCATATGCCTCAACTCATACTTTCCGGATACTTAATCCCACCTTTATAACCACCCATTTACGCAGTGGCGTTTGATGTAATCAAAGTACCTTTCTAGTATAAGTGATTTATATGATCTCATGGTCATAAGGACTAGGTAACTATGTATCGAAAGCTTATAGCAAATAACTTAATGACGTGATCTTATGCTACGCTTTAATTGGGTGTGTCCATTACATCATTCATATAATGATATAACCTTGTTATTAATAACATCCAATGTTCATGATTATGAAACTAATCATCCATTAATCAACAAGCTAGTTAAGAGGCATACTAGGGACTCTTTGTTGTTTACATATCACACATGTATCAATGTTTCGGTTAATACAATTATAGCATGGTATATAAACATTTATCATAAACATAAAGATATATAATAACCACTTTTATTATTGCCTCTTGGGCATATCTCCAACACTTCTATCTTAGAAGCAAACACTTGTGTAAACTGTGTGCATTGATTCTTACATGTTTACTTATTGCACTTGTTATATTGCTTTATGTTGACAACTATCCATGAGATATACATGTTACAAGTTGAAAGCAATTGCTGAAACTTAATCATCCTTTGTGTTGCTTCAATGCCTTTTACTAAGAATCTATTGCTTTATGAGTAACTCTTATGCAAGTCTTATTGATGCTTGTCTTGAAAGTATTATTCATGAAAAGTCTTTGTTATATGGTTCAGATGTTTACTCATTGTCTTTACCATTGCTTTGAATCGCTGCATTCATCTCATATGCTTTACAATAGTATTGATCAAGATTATGATAGCATGTCACTTCAGAAATTATCCTTGTTATCGTTTATCTACCCGAGGGCGAGTAGGAACTAAGCTTGGGGATGCTTGATACGTCCCAAACGTATCTATAATTTCTTATGCTCCATGCTACTTTTATGACAATACTCACATGTTTTATATGCACTTTATATCATATTATGGCATTTATTGGACTAACCTATTAACAAGATGCCACGAGTGCCGGTTTCGTTTATTATGTCTCGTTTATTGCAGAAAAGGCCCAAAAACCAAAGTGCTCGGAAAAATCCAGAAAAATCACGAAAATTCTATTTCACCGGAAGACTCACGGAGCCAGAAGGGCCGGGCCAGAGGAGGCCCAGGGCCTCCTCACAATAGGCCGGCGCGGCCTGGAGGGTGGTCACCCCACCCTATTGTGCGGAGCCACCGCAGCCCTTCCGACGCCGCCTCTTCGCCTATATTATCCCTCGAGACCTAAAAACTCGACACGGATTGACGAAACTCCAGAAAGACTCCAGGGACGCCGCCGCCATCGCGAAACTCCAATTCGGGGGACAGAAGTCTCTGTTCCGGCACGCCGCCGGGACGGGGAATTGGCCCCGGAGTCGTCTCCACCGCCATCTCCACCGCCATCTTCACCGTCATCGCTGTCTCCATGATGAGGAGGGAGTAATTCACCCCGGGCTGAGGGCTCTGCTGTAGCTATGTGGTTCATCTCTCTCTTTGTGATCTAGTTGAATATCATCTATGTGCTACTCTAGTGATATTATTAAAGTAGACTATTCCTCCTCCATGATGTAATGGTGACGAGTGTGTGCATCGTGTAGTACTTGGCGTAGTTTATGATTGTGATCTCTTGTAGATTATGAAGTTAACTATTACTATGATGGTATTGATGCAATCTATTCCCCCTTTCATAGTTTGTCGGTGACGGTGTGCATGCTATGTTAGTACTCGGTGTAATTGCATTAGTCTATCATGCACTCTAAGGTTATTTAAATATGAATATCGAATGTTGTGGAGTTTGTTAACTCCGGCATTGAGGTGCTCTTGTAGCCCTACACAATTAGTGGTGTTCATCATCCAACAAGAGAGTGTAGAGTGGTTTTATTATGTGATCAATGTTGAGAGTGTCCACTAGTGAAAGTATGATCCCTAGGCCTTGTTTCCAAACATCGAATCTCCGTTTACTTACTGTTCTGTTGCATGTTTACTTGCTGCCATATTTTATTCAGATTGTTATTACCACTCATATCCATCCATATCACTTGTATTTCACTATCTCTTCGCCGAACTAGTGCACCTATACATCGACAAGTGTATTAGGTGTGTTGGGGACACAACGAGACTTCTTGTATCGTGATTGCAGGGTTGCTTGAGAGGGATATCTTTGACCTCTTCCTCCCTGAGTTCGATAAACCTTGGGTGATCCACTTAAGGGAAACTTGCTGCTGTTCTACAAACCTCTGCTCTTGGAGGCCCAACACTGTCTACAAGAATAGAAGCACCCGTAGACATCAGTCGCTTCCAAACAGTGTAGGAACGCTGCGATGTAGCCGCTATGATGAACTGGCCAATTTGTGATCTTCCTCTGCCGCTGCCTATCAAGCCTGCAAGAATCAAGAAGTTAGATTCTACCTCTTCTATCAAGAATCTTCCATCGCATGATTCCAGAAGTTTACCTATGAAGCGCCTTGTCCGTGTCTTGCCACTGAGGTGGGCACTCCTGATACAGTCCAAACTGTCTCATTGTTGGCGTCCGAAACCCACCGGCGAGCAACGGCTGGCAACACGAAGAGCCGGGAACAACCTAGGGCTGCGGCTGGCCCTGGTCCCTCCGAGCGACGGCCCGCAAAGCTCCTGGTACACACGTCCCGATGCTTGGTGCAGGGCGTGCCACCTGATCTATACCTGATCGGGAAGGTGATGGATTTGCTTCGCCTAGTTTCCTGCATGGCATACACGTAAACATTAAATACGAGCCTCGATCGGCTCTCGGGTTGTCTCGTGAATCGGCTCAAGGAGCCGATCCACCCATGACTCGTATGGGGTTTACGATTGCATGGTGGTCCTGCTTGATCAATATGTAGCTAAAACGACCTACAACGATTTAGGGTTCTCACCACATAATCGGAACATCCTACGCGTGATTGAGCACTGGCAGCCACGCACGGTGATAATAAACCAACCCTAGACAAGGCCTAAAAACCAACATTAAGTTGATCCCCGAAACATCTTGTCTAGGGTTAGCAAACTACACCCTACGTGCTACTGGATCATTCAATCCGTTTGTAAGGCCTAACTATGCAGATATTAAACTAATCCTTGAGGAATCAAGGAGCAATCATAACGGATTGGATCTACTAAACAAAGATCAAGCTAGGTGCCGCCCTTACACCTAAGATAGGTGTAAGGGCGGCTAGACGTCTAAGGGTTGCATGGACGAAAGCATGTATCGTGGTAAAATAATGCTAACCCTAACACATCTATGATAACTACGTTGCTCGCCATCAAAAAGGCTTCAGCACGAGCAACGCATGAACAACGAATAAACGTATCTCGCCTAGATCGCAAGATGCGATCTAGGCAGCATGATGCTTACCCGGAAGAAACCCTCGAAACAAGGGTCGGCGATGCGCCAAGATTGGTTTGTGATGAACGTTATTGTTGTTTTTCTCAATAACCCTAGATACATATTTATAGTCCGTAGACTTTCTAACGTGGGAATAATCCCAACCGTGCACGAGCCAAATTCTATCTAACCGACACGTATCCTACTATATTTACAGATACAAGGGCAAACTAGCCCAAACTTCGTGTACAAGGCCGGTTCACGTATTTCTTCCATGTATATTTCTTCAAGCCCAATCTTGATCGCGGCCCACCTCTGATCCGGTCAAATTCTGGTGATAACACATGCCCCCCTGGTTTTGGAATTGATAATTCCAAAATCACTCTGTTTTTTTCTTCGTCGGGTCATGTCATGGCAGAGCAAAACCGTCGCAGTATCCTTCATCATGATGCCTCGCCTTCTCAACTTCTCCGCGTGATTTGACCATTTTTTTTTCTCTTTGGGCACCACCTCCTCGGAAACTGCTGTGGCATTGAATCTCCACTATATCCCCTTTATTTAACCGCGCCGAACAGTTCGCCTCCTCATCCCCTTGCTATGTTCTGGCCATCGGCACCCAAAAAATTCCCCATCTCCCGTAGCCATGTCTTCCTCTTCTTCCTCCTCCGTCTCGTCGGATCTTTCTTCCTAGTCCTACTCCTCTTCGTCCTCCTCCAGCTCGTCGGTATTCTCCGATTCTTCCTCATCTCGTGAGCCGACGCCGGAGTGGGGCTCGCTGGCGGCGCATGACATCCTTGCCGCATCGGAGTGGGACAAGGAGGACCACGAGCCCTACGTCTGGTCCGAGGACGACAAGTCCCTGACCAGCGGCGACGACGACCTTCAGTTCCACGCCAATGGGGAGCTGGAAGCGACGAGCGAGGACGACTCGTTCTCCTGGGACGGCTACTCTTCCTCCGAAGAGGAGGAAGAAGAAGACGACGATGACTCCCTCGAGGACTATCCGCCGGCGAAGCGCTTCCGCGCCAGATCGGATGATGACGACGACGACGACAACGAGGAGGAGGAGGCTCCCATAGAGGGCTATGGGAGCAGCGACGAGGAGCTCGCCGGCAGCAGCGCCGACGAGAGCTCCGACGACGAGGGCAGCGACGGCCCGTAGAGTAGGGTCTACTAGTATAGGTCTAGTAATAGTAGTAGATCGGCCAACAGGCCCTTCTTTTGTTCTTCCTCCCCTGAGCAATCGGCTCTTTCTTTGTAAGAAATCCTTTATTAATGAAGAAATATTCCCCAATTAATTTTGCTTCTTTGTCGATTTTGCCGATTGTCAAACGAAGTCGATGCACAAAGAACCGATGGCAGGGCATCGGCTTATGCCATAAACATGCTTTAAGGCCATAACAGTTGCCTATTCACACGGTCGACAGATCCAATTCATGTCCACACCATCTCCCGATCTCAAACGCGCAGATTCAGCAAATCCAACGGGAGAATCATCTCATATGCCATGAGCTCTAGCATGAAACCAATCTGTTAACCTGCTCAATTTTCCTTTTGAGCTCGTTCTGCCTAGCGTTGATGACTACGCATCGGCTTTTTCATTATTCTAAAGTCGATGTCCATGCATCGGCTGTACTGGTATCCATATTTCTCAAGTCGATGTCTGCGCATCGGCTATGATTTGTATACAAAAAAAAAAATTTACTGGCCGATTTCATGAATCGGCCCCCAAATTTCATCGTTCGTCCTCCCACATGCTTGGGAAATATTTCTTGAGATGTTGGCCGTTGACAGCTACTGGGAACTTAGCGCCGTCCAGTTGCTCTAGCATGTATGCATTACCCTTCAATGCCTGGACGACTTTATATGGACCGTGCCAATTAGGAGACCATTTACCATACGCTTTATCCTTGGTTCCTAATGGCAACACAGACTTCCCATACTAGATCACCAACTTGAAACTCCTTTGGTCTCACCTTCTTATTGTATGCACGAGCTACCCTAGCTTTATTCTCTTTAATCTTTTCCAACGACCAAAGTCTAAGTTCCGTTGCATCCTCAATAGTGTCTAATCAGCCAACCTCGGAATGGCCAAGGCTTGATGATGGGATTCATTGCTGATGCGGGTACCATCTGAATCTTCCCGAACATCTGACACGCTTGGCATCCCTTGTAGTACTTGAAGCAATCTTCAAGCATAGTGGGCCAATAAAACCCTGATCGCCTAATCAGCCACTTCATCTTATGAGCCGATTGGTGAGTTCCACAGGCGCCTTCGTGCACCTCATGTAAGAGCCGATTAGACTCAGTTGGTCCCAGGCACTTGAGTAGTAACCCTTCCAACGTCCTGTAGAACATGTCATCTCCTATAAGGACATATTTCATAGCCTTGTATCTTATCCGTTTAGGTGCCCCCCGAGCCGAATCCTTCAAGTAATTGAAGATATCGGCTCTCCAGTCATCCTGTTCCAGGAAATGCACCTGAACTTCTGACCCATCTGGTATGTCCTTGTACCCTGACGCCATTTGCGCGAGATCATTGGCATTGGTATTCTGAGATCTTGGGACCCAATTGAAATTGATGTACCGAAAATGTGTCATCAGCTCACGACATTCCATCCAATATGGGAAGAGCGACTCACTCTCGCACTTGTATTCGTCCGTGAGCTGGGAAATCACCAACTTCGAGTCTCCAAAAAGCTCCACCGCTACGCCCGGCTTCCAGCAGCAACTCCGGTCCCTTGCGTACTGCCTCATACTCAGCGACATTGTTTGTGCAAGGGGTAGATAGTCTGATGGAGAAGGAGTATGTTGCCCCCCGAGGCGACACGAGCAGAATGCCGATGCCACAACCATCGTCACAAGCCGACCCATCGAAGAACATAGCCCATGCACGTATAGATAGTGCTGCTATATTAGTACTGATCCGTTCAGCTATGAGATCGGCCAACGCTTGTCCCTTGAGCTGCTTTTGCGAGCTGATACCGGAGATCAAACTCCGATAACGCAAACATCCACTTACCAAGTCGGCCTTTCAAAACAGGAGCCGACAGCATGTGCTTGACAACATCTGACTTGCATATGACGATGATTTCTGCTGTCAAAAGGATGTGATGGAGCTTGGTGCAGGTGAAGAACAGGCAGAGGCATAACTTCTCGACCTCAGGATATCTTGTCTCCGCATCCAACATCCTTCTCGCTGAGGTAGAATACAACCTTTTCAACGCCCTCGTAGAGTTGCACCACCACTGAAGCAATGGACGTGTCAGCTACTGATAGGTAGATATAGAACGGCCTGTCCTGCTGAGGCGGAACTAGCACAGGCGGTGTTGTTAGATACCGCTTAATCTCATCAAACGCCTGCTGTTGTTCTGCCCCCCAGTGAAACTCGTCATCAGATTTAATCTTGACCAACGCCATGAACGGCTCAATTCGTCCTGAGAGATTAGAGATGAATCGCCGGACGAAATTGATCTTGCCGATCAGACGTTGGAGCTCCTTCTTCGTGGTAGGCGGCTGCATGGTACGTACTGCCTCCTGACTTTTCAGGCCGATCTCAATTCCTCGTTCATGAACAAGAAAACCTAGGAACTGACCGGCCGTCACACCAAAGGCACACTTCTTTGGATTCATTCTGAGTCCGAACTTCCGAGTTCGGTCTAGGATGCGTCGTAAATCATCCAAGTGTCCTTCCATGGAGACAGACTTGACCACCATGTCATCGATGTAGATTTCCACCAACTTGCCGATCAGATCATGAAAAATATAATTCATGGCTCGTTGGTACGTTGCACCGGCATTCTTCAAACCAAAAGTCATGACCACATATTCAAACAAGCCCACTGATCCTGGTACTCGGAATGCAGTCTTGTGTATATCTTCTGGGGCCATGAAAATCTGGTTGTAGCCGGAATTGCCATCCATGAAACTCAACACCTTGTGGCCAGCAGCTGCGTTGATCAATGTTTCTGCCACAGGCATTGGATATTCATCCTTTGGCGTGGCTCTGTTGAGATCTCGGAAATCTATAGCCACACGCCATCGGCCGTCCTTTTTCTCCACATGTACAATACTGGAGATCCATTCAGCATACCTGCATGGCCTGATGAACCCGGTGGCTAACATTTTCTCGATCTCTTTCTTGACTTCTTCGAGAATTTCGGCCTTCATCTGACGTGCTCGTTGTTGGAATGGCCGAAATCCTTTCTTGAGAGGGAGCCGATGCTCAATGATGCTCCTGTCTAACCCGAGGCATCTCTGTGTAATCCCATGCAAAGCAATCCGGGTACTATTTTAATAGAGCTATCATCCGGCTCCCGAGATGGGGATCTAACTTCTTGCTGATGAAAGTTGGTCGTGGCTTATCCCCAGGACCAATGTCGACTTCTTCTAGCTCATCAGCCGATGTAAACCCATACCCTAGCTTTCCGTCACCTGTTAGATCGACGCTGAACACAGGCAAAACGCATGCAAGGATAATATGGGCCGATTGCTAGAATCGGCCCCCAACTTGATCGCATTGCTCAAAAGAGGTTTACATCTTGTTCGTGCTTCACTATGACTACGTGACATGCTTGAGACAAGATCATTACTTTTTATTTTTTGGGGCCGATCACAAGGATCGGCCTTCCCATGTGCGTTCATAGACTTTGCTCTTGTTACACGGTCAGGCCAGTGGATAAGACCAGCCTCACCCCATTTTTTGACACGTCGATGTACTCGCAGTCGTCCAAAGTGATGCCTGAGAGTGGCTCTTGGCCTTCCGTCTCCCAAACGTTCATGCCAGCCGTTGAAATCTCGGCTGTATCGTCTGCATGGACGACTTCTACTTCATCTCCATCCCACTGTATTAGGCATTGGTGCATCGTAGATGGAATGCAACAGTTGGCGTGGATCCAATCCCTCCCTAGCAGGACAGCGTAAGTGCTCTTGCTATCGACAATGAAGAATGTCGTAGGGATGGTTTTCCTCCCTACGGTCAGATCCACATTCAGAACACCTTGTGCATCAGATGCTTGGCCGTTGAAATCGCTCAGTGTAACGTTGGTCTTGATCAGATCCGAGCTAGAGCGTCCCAACCGATGTAGCATGGAGTATGGCATGATGTTGACCGCCGCTCCGGTGTCCACCAGCATCCTATTGACAGGCTGCCCATTGATATAACCTCGTAAGTACAGGGCCTTCAGGTGTCTGTAGCTTCTTTCACGTGGCTTCTCAAAGATAACCGGCCGTGGGCCGCAGTCAAGTTGTGCCACAGGCGCTTCGTCTAATCCTGGAGCACAAAACTCCGCTGGAAGAATGAACACCATGTTTGTACTAGCCGATGTCTCATCATCGGCTTTCCTTTGCTTGGGGCGCCACTCCATCTTTTGTGGTCGACCCTCTTCATCCAGGGTTCGTTGAATTTTCGCGGCCAGATCAGGCCGCGCCTTCCTTAGCGTGTGCAGGTATAACCTTTCGGCTTCCTCCAAGCCACGCAGTCGCTGAACCCTACGCTTTTGGGAACGGCTGAGTCCATCAGGGCACCACCTTGGCCGATGGTACTTGTCCTCTTCTTCTTCGTAGTCATCTTCTAACTCCTCGAGGTCTTCTTCCCGAGAGGACTCAGTTTGCTTGTTCCTAGATGGGAGAGGTCCTAGACGTTTGAACACTGACACGTCTGTTGCACCCTTCTTCTTCTGTCTACATTCACGGGCAGTTGCCGATTGTAGGCAATCGGCTCATTCCTGAATCCCAGCAGTGCTTGAAGAAAGGACAGTCCCAGTGCTTGTCCATGTCGTCTTGTTCTCTTGACCTTTCCTTGGCACGGTGCTCGTATCTCTCCTCATCGCGATCATGCCGACGATGTCTCCTGGCGTCCCTGCTAGCTAGACGATCCCTTTCATCGTCGCTGTTGTACCGCCGGCGCTGGTCGTACTGACTTACATATTTGTTGAGGAGATGATCAGAGAGAGGTCGTTGATACCGCACATTCTTCACTTCTCCCTCAGTGATGTAGCGTTTGCCATCGTGCCGGAGCCGATCGCGTGGAACGGCTTCCTCCTTATCCTTGCTACGAGAGCGGCTGCCCTCGCCTTTGTTCTTACCAGAGTGGTGCCCAGGCTCGACCATGTTAATGCTTAACGAGAAACCTGGTTGGCACCCCTCGGGGTAAGTGTATTCCACCGTGTTAACGGCGGGGAAGGGGTGTGTGTCGACTTTCATGGCGTGCGATTGAAAATTAGACGTCCTTGTTCTATCGCCATTTGGATCTGCCGACGCCACACCCTGCGGTCGTTGGTGGTATGGGAGAACGTGTTATGCCATTTGCAGTATGGCTTTCCGTTCAGCTCCTGTACCGTGGGGATTTTGAGGCCTTCGGGTAACTTCAGTTGCTTCTCCTTAAGTAAGAGGTCGAAAATTTGCTCAGCTTTAGTTACGTCAAAATCAAACCCTCTGGGCGGACCTTGTGGCTTAACCCACTTGCAGGACACGGGGGTTGCCCCCCGAGTCCATTCAGCCACTGCTACCTCTTGATCTCCCGCAGACCCTTCATCTTCCTCTGTCTCAACCAGGACTACTGCACGCTTGAATTTGTCCTGGTACAGCTCTGGGTGGCGCTGTTCATATAATGACAGTTTCTGAACCATGTGTGCCAGTGAAGGGTAGTCTGCCTGGGAAGCCATATCCTTGATAGGTGATGCGAGACCCACCACCGCCAACTTAACCGCTTCTTTTTCAGTCAAACGAGCCGAATAGCATCGGTTCCTAATGACATGGGCATACCCTTCGGGTACCCATTATTAGTATACCTGGCTCGGCCCAATATGGAGAAGACCAAATATGGAGAAGGCCCAACAAGGCAACCCGAAGAAGTAGTCGACTAGGATTCTTGTAAAACCCTAGGTTGGTTGCATATATAAAGCTAGCCAGGGCACCCGAAATAAGGAGGCCGACAGATAGACAGAATATAGACAACATAGCTCCGCTACGACGGCACCCTGTAAACACATCTATGATCATATATTGGATTGCTAGCAGCACGTAGGGATCCTCCACCGAGGGGACCCGAAGCTGGGTACGTCGTGTGCCTAATCTCGTCCCCGGAATCTCCATCGTCGCTCTCTCCCGAAACCCTAGTCTACAATACGTAGGCATTGATAAGTTAATACCTTGTCAATTGGCGCCGACCGTGGGGATTCGCGACGCTGGATTTCGTCATCCGGGCGGGATCCTACATCATCAACAAACAGCAAAATCAGATCTAGCCAACTCATCCGATTCATCCATGATACGGCTGATCCAGGCAATCAACAAAGCAGCGGCTGCGGAAACAAGATTGAACAAAAAATTGGAAAAGTATGCGCATAAACTAAAGTGCTACGTATTCGGGCTGTGATACGGTCCAGCAAGATTGGAGAAGAAAAAAGGTCTCAAGAAGAAAAAGCGATCTGTCAATGATCAGGAAAAAAGAATCAAGTACTAGTACTTCACGTCAGGGAAAAAGAAGAGGAATCGCGTTCTGGCTAGATCGCTTCTGGCCGCAACATGATTGATGGATCGACGCGTCAAGTTCGAAGAAAAAGTGTCCAAGCAAAATAAGCGATCTACGCTACACGGAAGATACCACGCGATATTAGGCAAACACCTAGTACTGCTTGCGTACGAATATTCATGGCAGGATTAAGCGCATATGGAAATAGAAAGCCATGACATACTGGGAGCTAATTCATTGTTGATGGCTACTTCACCGCGGACTATACCGAAAATTCCTCCGTTGACTTCTTTCGGCCACATGCCGCTCCACATCCGGCGCAAAGACTATCAGGTGCTATATTTTCAATTAATTACCGTTCATAGAATTTATTTCGCAAAATATTTTTCGGCTCGTACTATTATTTGCGCGCAGAATTTTACGCCACAATATAACTGCGGATGGAAACAAAGTTTCGACTACTCTGCTCGAACGACCGTGCAAGCCATCGTGTACTGATTGCACTTGGGACTTACCTAAACTTGGACCCGACATTGTGGACTCGATTTATTCGGGTGCTCACCCAGCACAAATTGTCCATATCAATTGCGTCCTCTTCATCGGCCACGACAGTCAGACACCGCATGGACTATCTTTGGTGGCGAAACTATTTCGACTGCGCCCTCTTCATCGACTACTTCCGGCCAGGCGCAGCGCGACTACATCGACTATGTCCGCTACATGACTTACTTCCACATCGGCTTCGCCGCGCCCGATAAAAAGCTAAGTGTTCCTCTTCCGAGAGTCAATTATTATTTACGATCGCCACACCCGAATACTTGAATACTCGGGTGTTGCACCATTACATTATTACAGAAAATTCACCCAACTGGGGCTACACTATTTCTTCGTTACCACATATATACTCGGTTACTTGGTGAATTTCTTTTCCTTCGGCTCTGGATATATTTTCTCCGGTTCAGTGGAATTACTTTCTTCGACTTAGTGGATTTATCTTCTTCGGCACAGTGGATTTATTTTCTTCGGCTTACTTGATTTATCTTCTTCGGGTTATTATTGGTTCACTCTTATACAATATTACCCGATGCGTTTCCGGGTCAATGGATTCATCTTCTATGGTTAATACTGGAATTATTTTCTTCGGTTCAGCGGATTCATCTTCTATGATTATTACTGGATTCTTCGGGCCAATGGATTCATCCTCTATGATATCGGCGGATTTCTCTTCAATATATACTCTATATTTAATGGCGTAATCTTCAATATGGATTCATCCCAAATACTTCATATGGGATTCATCTTCGTATATTATTGTCTATAGCTTCATCTTAAATGGCTTCACCAAATATGACGCCGTGACTCCATCAATTTATTTCGACATCATGGCTAAATACTTGGGGGCTTGATAGTGACTTTTCCCTGGGTTATAATTGTGGTACCGTGTCTAAGCAACAATCATGACATCACCCCAGCAGTGCTCGGGGGCTCGGCTATCTCTTCATCAACAATTTGGTGGTATCCACTTTCGCTAATTCGGTGTTTCTACTTCCGCTCAACTTTTTCGCTGCACTCAAAGACCTCATCGCGCATCGACTCCGTCGTGCCCAATAAGCTAATTGTTCCTTTATTTCACATAAAGTTGATTATCATTTAATTTCACCGCACCCGACACTCGGGGGCTGCGCGGTATATATTCACTCTACATATCATCGAATCCGAGCATCTGACACCGCATGCGAAAAAGAGAGTCAAGGAAAAGATAGAAAAAGTTTGTTTATTTGTGCAGGAGATAGCAAATTTCAAAGTATATAAGAGAGAACCCGATGAAATTGTTTTCAAGAGAGAACAGGACCCGACAAAATCTTCTTCAGGGAGGAACCCGACGAAATCAAAATAGCACCCGGCGAAATCTTCTTCAGGGAGGAACCCGATAAAATCGTGAGAGAACCCGACAAAATTTTCTTCAAAAGAGAACCCGACGAAATTTTATTCAAGGAGGACCCGAAGAATTATCAAGGAGGTGCCGAAGAATTATCTTCAAGGAGGTGCCGAAGAATTATCCTTAAGGAGGTGCCGAAGAATTATCCTTAAGGAGGTGCCGAAGAATTATCCTCAAGGAGGTGCCGAAGAATTATCAAGGAGGTGCCGAAGAATTATCTTCAAGGAGGTGCCGAAGAATTATCCTCAAGGAGGTGCCGAAGAATTATCTTCAAGGAGGTGCCGAAGAATTATCTTCAAGGAGGTCCCGAAAAATTACCTTCAAGGAGGTCCCGAAGAATTATCCTCAAGGTTGTCTCGAAGAATTATCTTCAGGGAGGACCCGAAATTTTTTTCTCAGGGAGGACCCGAAGAATTGTCCTCAAAGAGGACCCGAAGAAATTTTCCTGAAGGAGGAACTTGACGAAATTTTCATCAAGGAGGAACCAAAAAAAAAAAAAAAAAAAGGGGGGGGTGGACAAATCTTCGGGTCCATTGACTCGTCATATTATTCCGAGCAAGAGCATCGGTGATGTACCCGACATTATAGAATAACCAATATATTCGGCTGTCTCATCAAGCCCGAGAGAAAAATAGAAAAACCCGCAAAATGGGTCATTGCATCAGCCGAACAAGGCACTTGACAAAATATTCTCAGAACGCCAAAGTTGCGAACAATTTCGAATGCCGCAAAACTCGCGAAGGTAAGACCCCAGATCCGTTCTGTGTGGCGTGGCATCGCCAAAGACTGCGCTCTGCTACTTTTATCCGTATCAACAGATACGAAGAAAAATCCTAACGGACGCGTTAGGTACCCGATAAAATATGACTGGGACTCGACAGAATGGTAAGACCTTAAGCGGCACACGTCGAGTTAACACCAGTATCCCGAGATCATGTCCGGGGACGTGATCTTGAAGTAGGTTTTTGCGGATTGCCACTAGAGCAGTTAACTAGTACCTGATCCGTCAGATGAACTAGCCCCAATTACCATTATCCCTGTACAATATAGATATGGATGTCAAATAAAAATAGCAACGGCCTGGAGTCGATAAAAAGAGGGTCTGCACCAAGTTATTTATCGAGTAGTACAACTTGAGCCTATGCCTAGGTGCAAGTACCTGCTCATAGGCTCGGGGGCTACTCTTATCGAGAGTATTGTTCACCCTCCCGATAAGAAAGAGGAAAAATTGTGGAGTCAATTACAAGCAAGTTGAGCCTACACCCTAGTGCAAACACTTGACAGTAGCCTCGGGGGCTACTCCCATCGGGAGCGCTGGTCGCGCACCCGATAGAAAGATAACTTCGACAACATCTACGGCAATTAAGGTTTGTAGACTCAACTCGATTCTACGACTCGAGTGGAGCCTACTCCCATCGGGAGCACATGGATTTCATCAAGTCTTCCAGAAATATAGTTAAGTTCTTCATTGAGTAGTACAACTTGAGTCTATGCCCAAGTGCAAGCACTTGCCCATAGACTCGGGGGCTACTCCCATCGGGAGCGCTGTCGCGCACCCGATAATTTCAAGAATCGTCGACATCATCTACACATGATCTACGACATGGACCTCGCCTTGTATTTCTTCGACTTCGGAGATGGTTATGCTTGGAGTTTCTACGCAAGTCTTCGACTTCCCTATAAACTCGGGGGCTACTGACATGGGCATACCCTTCGGGTACCCATTATTAGTATACCTGGCTCGGCCCAATATGGAGAAGACCAAATATGGAGAAGGCCCAACAAGGCAACCCGAAGAAGTAGTCGACTAGGACTCTTGCAAAACCCTAGGCTGGTTGCATATGTAAAGCTAGCCAGGGCACCCGAAATAAGGAGGCCGACAGATAGACAGAATATAGACAACATAGCTCCGCTACGGCGGCACCCTGTAAACACATCTATGATCATATATTGGATTGCTAGCAGCACGTAGGGATCCTCCACCGAGGGGACCCGAAGCTGGGTACGTCGTGTGCCTAATCTCGTCCCCGGAATCTCCATCGTCGCTCTCTCCCGAAACCCTAGTCTACAATACGTAGGCATTGATAAGTTAATACCTTGTCACCTAACGGCCCTGAAGCGCTGGATGTATTCTGACACTGTTTCTCCGCGCTTCTGACGTACTTGTGCTAGATCGGCAATGCCAGCCTCGGAAGCTTCTGAGTGATACTGCATGTGGAATTGTTCCTCCAACTGCTTCCAAGTCCGGATCGAATCTGGTGGCAGTGATGTGTACCACCCAAAAGCCGATCCTGTGAGGGACTGTGCGAAGAACCTCACGCGTAGTGCATCTGCAGCTGAGATCGTGCCCAGCTGCGCCAAATATCGGCTTACATGCTCGATAGAGCTGGAGCCATCTGACCCACTAAACTTAGAGAATTCAGGGAGCCGATATTTGGGTGGTAGTGGGATCAAATCGTAGTCGTTGGGGTACGGCTTGGAATAGCCGATTGCCCTCCTTTTCGGCACCATGCCGAACTGGTCTCTCAAGATCGTGCTGATCTGATCCGCAGTGCTAGCTGCAGGAGTGGAGCTCTGAAGATTCGCTGGCGTGGCATACTTAGCTAGCCACGCTTGCTTCTCAAGATCTGAGCTAGCTACAGGAGTTGAGCTCTGGAGGTTCGTCGGAGTGGCATACTTAGCTAGCCACGTCTGCTTCTCAAGATCTGATCCAGAGGCTCCTCCTGCTGTTCCGGAAGTCCCCGCTGTTGCAGCCTGGTTCGTGAGTGCCCAGTTACTGCTGTCTGGCACATATGTGCACGTGTATCCGTGAGGGATCTCCTTAGGCGCCTCGTACAAGAACTGGTAATCGCTAGGATCGCCACCGATCTTGTAGACAACGAATGCCGGTGTACTCGGCACCTCTGGTGCTGCCAGCGCGAACGGCAGCGGTGGTCGGCTCTGTAGTGGTAGCTCTCCTTGGTGAGTCCCTAGAGCAGGTCCTGACGGAGAGTACTGATGCCTCAAGATTTCATGGAGCACCCGAAGGGCGACACGCTCCAAAGTGTTCACCAAGCTCTCGGAGTGGCGGTGTAGCGAATGAGCTACCATGAAATTGATCTCCTGACGCAAGGACCTGGTGTGTTCTTCTGAAGGGGTGGACAGGTCCACTCCATCGAGCGCGCCTTCAGGTGTGAACCCTCTCCACCTGATGCCGTGTGAGCGGGTCCTGTGGAAAGAGCCGATGAGTTCGGCTTCGAGGATAGCTTTGACATCGTCATACTTCTTCTTGAGCTCCTCGGGCAGATCCTCGTACGTGACTGGAGTACCTTCCGCCATCTCAGATGTAGATGGCGATGCAGTTGATGTCGAAGACTATCCCACCGGGCGTGCCAGAATGTGTTGGCGTCCGAAACCCACCGGCGAGCAACGGCTGGCAACACGAAGAGCCGGGAACAACCTAGGGCTGCGGCTGGCCCTGGTCCCTCCGAGCGACGGCCCGCAAAGCTCCTGGTACACACGTCCCGATGCTTGGTGCAGGGCGTGCCACCTGATCTATACCTGATCAGGAAGGTGATGGATTTGCTTCGCCTAGTTCCTGCATGGCATACACGTAAACATTAAATACGAGCCTCGATCGGCTCTCAGGTTGTCCTGTGAATCGGCTCAAGGAGCCGATCCACCCATGACTCGTATGGGGTTTACGATTGCATGGTGGTCCTGCTTGATCAATATGTAGCTAAAACGACCTACAACGATTTAGGGTTCTCACCACATAATCGGAACATCCTACGCGTGATTGAGCCTGGCAGCCACGCACGGTGATAATAAACCAACCCTAGACAAGGCCTAAAAACCAACATTAAGTTGATCCCCGAAACATCTTGTCTAGGGTTAGCAAACTACACCCTACGTGCTACTGGATCATTCAATCCGTTTGTAAGGCCTAACTATGCAGATATTAAACTAATCCTTGAGGAATCAAGGAGCAATCATAACGGATTGGATCTACTAAACAAAGATCAAGCTAGGTGCCGCCCTTACACCTAAGATAGGTGTAAGGGCGGCTAGACGTCTAAGGGTTGCATGGACGAAAGCATGTATCGTGGTAAAACAATGCTAACCCTAACACATCTATGATAACTACGTTGCTCGCCATCAAAAAGGCTTCAGCACGAGCAACGCATGAACAACGAATAAACGTATACTGCCTAGATCGCAAGATGCGATCTAGGCAGCATGATGCTTACCCGGAAGAAACCCTCGAAACAAGGGGTCGGCGATGCGCCAAGATTGGTTTGTGATGAACGTGATTGTTGTTTTTCTCAATAACCCTAGATACATATTTATAGTCCGTAGACTTTCTAACGTGGGAATAATCCCAACCGTGCACGAGCCAAATTCTATCTAACCGACACGTATCCTACTATATTTACAGATACAAGGGCAAACTAGCCCAAACTTCGTGTACAAGGCCGGTTCACGTATTTCTTCCATGTATATTTCTTCAAGCCCAATCTTGATCGCGGTCCACCTCTGATCCGGTCAAATTCTGGTGATAACACTCATCACTCTGTGCGGCTGGTGGTGTTCAACAAGCCACATGCATATGAGTGGGCAGCGCATACGCCAGAACCGCGCCTCCTCCGTGCACTTCTGGTTGAGGTCAGGCATCCCCGCGCCAATACGGTAGTAGGTACCATATGGCTCCCATTCCACCTGCAGCATATAAATATTTCAGAATTTACAACATGCCAGTAGAATCAATGAAAACTAGGATTGCAAAAGAGTGATCGGTTACCTGCTCAGCTGTAAGAGTGTCCAACTCCGCAGTGTACTGCCTGTACATGATCTTTGGATCGCTCGTCATCTCCGAGACATTGTCCCAAAGGTATGTCCAAGTCAGCTCCCGATCAAGGTTCTCATGGTGATGAGGCCATGGCCTCTCGGGGAGTGTCCTAGGCCGCCCAACTGATATGCGGTCCCAGCTCCATACGGTTATTGCTCCACAAATACATTCATATCTAGGGATAGAACACCATATGAGTTATTCCTCCATAAATCTAGGATACATACATATCTAGGGTTCCTACACATACACATTCAACACTTACATACCCATTTCAACACATACATAGCCATTTCAAATCTAGTTTCCATGTCTAGGGTTCATGTACAAATCTAGCAAAATTTAACATCTATGGTTCCAACAAATCTATGGTTCAAACACAAGCATACATTGAGGCTATCAATTTCTACACTACTTAAAAAGGAGGAACATGTTCCCTATTCTGCCACTACAACAATCCTTTCGTCGTTCCTTCGTCCAGCTTTTTTCACTCCCGCACGCGTTTAGATGGGCCAAGTGCCCAGGCCCAACTTCTCCCCTCTTGCCTGTGATATCGCGTCGCACGCCCGCGCCTGCCGCCACCCTGCGCCGCCGTCCTTCCCACGACGCCCTGGCCAGCAGGGGCCTCCCTTCTTTATCCGTGATGTTGCACCTTTCCTCCCATCTGGGCTCTTCTGAGATCCAGCCGATGGAATCGACGAGATCCCCTTCATAGACCTTCTCTCGCCTGAAGCAGAAGAACCACTGGGTGCGACGATGGCCGCCACTTCCTCCTTGCGCCACGGTTCGGGCCGCGCTTGGCCAAGACGGCACCGGATTGTTGGCCGTCATCAGCGTACCACACGTCGTCGCTGGCGACCAAAGAGTGACGGATCTAGCGGGTGGGGCTCAGATCATGAGCTCTTCGACCAGATCTGCTGTGTTGGTAGATTCAACGAGGATGAGGTGATTATTTGTCTGCTCGAATTAGACGGTTCTGAGATTGATGTGCTAACATCGTCCTTTCTGTTCTAGGTGAGGTATTTCTTCTATCAGATTACTTGTGGTGTTAGCTACTGCCACTTCATGGTGAGGATAGCAACGAGAACTCTTTTCATGAATAAATCTGAAAGTTGTTCTACTGATGAGGTGTGGAATCCTAAATTCGTTTGAGCTTTCAGCAAATTTGACACCGGGACATGGAATTGGGGAACACGTTACTGGATGGTAATCCAGCTCCATGTCTCAAGATCTGTGATTTTGTCTACTCCAAGGTACCAAATAGTATTTCCTTGCTCTTTCTTACGGCGTTCTCCTTCAAGGTGCCAACTCTGTCCAACTTTGAATGCTAGGAAAAATACCCTTTTTGCCAACTTTATTAGTGATGTTTCAAACAAATCGTTCAAAACCATATTTTTGCAAGCAAGTGAAAAAGACACCAGATAATAGTGATCTCTGAATCGAGAATAGTGATTGATAGCCCCTTCGATTTGTAGACCCATATATCTTCATCTCTTATTGTATAATACCTCTTATGGTATCCAGATGTTTTGGGTACAATGGGGATACTGCTGCATGTAATAAGATCATGCTATCATCTATCCACCTAAATAAAATAGGTTCTCTACATAGTTGCACGTTTTGATGGTAGGACAAAAGATCATCCACTTATAGGCTTATAGTAAATACTGTAGTAAAGACTGTTGCATAGCCATACACTTTTCTTAATTCTGATTTGATAGTAAATATGCATGAAAGGTGACTTGTATTTGGTATTACGTTTGTGTCTAGATCCAACAAGAGAGAAAATTGCCGAGATTACAACTGCTGGGTCACGCTATATAACTACTGTTTCGATCACATATATCTGCAGTCAGTAACCTCGTGCAGTATTAGCTTCAATTCACCTCCTTTCATTTATTCTTCTTCTTCTTCTTTCTATTGCTCCAGAAGAATAAACGAATCCACTATATTTTGTTTGTTGCATTCACCACATTACATATCAGGTGCTAATGGGTTCTACGTGTTCTAAAAAGGGGCAATTGCTTTGGTTTAGGTCATTTACTTGGAGTGCCAGTAGATGCAAATCAAAAATATTACACAAGCCTGCTTCTTTTCCTAACTGCTGTTGTAGTATGGTTAGATACCCGTGCTTGTGTATATGAGAGTTTGTGTATTTGTTGAATTCTCCTCTAGATTAAAATCGATGGAACCATGAAAATGATCACAAGGATGCAACAACATTATTTGACATAGAAAACATTACATGGAAGTTCGGGAATACATATGCTAAAGTTTCTTTGTGTTTTTATTGGCAGTCTGAACTGATATTGGGGACTTCAAAGCTTGCAATTATGCCCTATATATGTACCTGGACAAGACCTCCAATTCGTGACCTCCAACCAATTCAGTAAGTTGCACACTCACATATCCTTGCGGAGGTAAAGGTGCATGTGATTGTAAGTTTGTTTGAACTGTCAAAGGGATCAGGTGTCAGATGTCTGCAACGATATATCTATTTGCCCAGTTGAAAATAACTTGAAATCTGTAACCGCAATACCTGACAATTTAGTGTTAACATAATTTTGGGGAATGGTTACCATCAATTTGAAAACTAGTATTCTTTCATTTATCCACAGGTGAGCTATGTCAGAAATGAATATGAGTGAGGAGTGTTAGATGGACTGAAGAATTATCTATTGGCTGATTTAGCATTCGTTTAATGTACAACATGGGTAAAGTAGATTGCTAATTATGTTACAGATAATTCTATAATAATCAACTTACTTCTCTTATAGATAACAGTGTATCAACATTCTTTGCCAGGCACTCGAGTTGTGTTTTCCTGTAAATATGGACAAAGAGTAATGTTGATGGAATTTAGGTGAGTTATGTGAGTCATACATGTTCAGAAATTACTATTACACATGCATTCTTGGAAATGAGAAACAGTCAAAATATATTTCTGAACTACCGGTTTTATCACTTTCTAATGAGCACTTTCATTGGGAAACTCAAAACTGCATATCATCTTATTTTCAGATGTCCTACAACTCGTCCGCATTTGGTCCGTGATAGGGGAGTTGCTAGATTGGCCGTCCCATCTTCAATTCAGTAACTTCGTGCCTAGGTGCGTCACGGCAAATCTGAATTGTTTTTTCTCTGTTGTGGAGTTGATGTTGGTTGGTGGTCTCTTTGGACCATCAGAAATGCCTCTTGGTTTTCGAAAAGAAAATGGTGAGAAACCCAACTGACAGTTATGATTGTCCTCTTGACCTCCGTGATGATATGACCAAGTTTACATCACATGCTTTGGACCGAACTAAATTCTGAATACAATTCTTTTTTACAACAGCTGATCCTATCCTGAAATGTTGGCAGTTCCATGGGGTTTGACTTCAAAGACACCAGCTGATGTATGCTGTCTCACCAGCCTGTAGACTCCTGCTATCCCGAGCACACAAGTTTGTAGACTGCTGCTATCCTGAGCACACAAGTTTGGAACTAGACCTCAACGATACTCGCCTCGTATGACTATACCGAAACAACTCAAAATCTCCATGTGCATGACATGAAGTTCGTACTTGTTTTGTTCATACATCTTTATAGCTTCCCATCTAAGTTCAAAACCTCTTCTTTTGTTGCATCTATTTAATTGTTTTCAAATAAAATTATATGTGTTATATTGTTATCAATGTCACTCATATGGCCTTGAGAAAATAAATAAAATACTAGACTGCAATAATGATTGATTATTTACTTCTAGACATCCTTTTATGTGGCATTCAAAGACATTTTAATTTATCATATAAGAGGGATCGAGGCCTGGTTAGAAACCAATTGCGTTTTTGTAGTCGGTCTCGTTTGAAATGGATAAGGGACCAACCACTGATATGCTAAATATTAGTGGCTTCGTTAACAGTTCTTTATTTTTTAAATAGGTCTGATACACCAAAAAATTATTAGTGGCATATGTATTCATGTATAATTAAGCTAAATGAATGAATTATTAGGACGACAAAATGTACCCTAAGCAAATTAAATCAACCAATTTGGTATCTTCCAGGCTTCCACTGGTTTCCTTTTCCTGGAGATATTAGTAGTTGGTCTGCTTAAATGGTTCTGTAATGTGTTTCACCATTTAGGTTTAGAATGTTGACCCTCTAAAAATAGTAGAGTATACTAATATATGCCAGGGATACAGATGAGGGCCATATAAAGTACTCTGAGATTGAGGAAGCATGTGGATTTAAAAGGTCCATTTTTACTCTAATCTTCTTTGAATGCTATGGCAAGATTTTTACAAAATATTTCCAAAACTTATAAGGTATATTAAGGTAAAATTAGCAACTAATAGATATTATTGCACCGTGGTCATGTATATAGTTTAGCCAATACATATATTCACAGGCCTGGGTGAGTGGGTATTGGAAGCTAAAACTATGACAGGAAGTCATATGGGTGAACGTCTGTACATACCTAGAATTGTGCTGAATGCACCATCTACAAAATGGCCTTTCACGCTGCTGCGCCGGGGAAGTACCCAATCTGATTTTGCTATCCAATGATAATTTACAAAATTCAGGGTCCAAAGCTTGATAAGGTTGGCATCTATTTGTCAAAGACTATGTATTTGCACGGTCAGTACTATGTTGCCCCTCTCATGCTCTTGCCTTCTTGATATATGCATTTTGTATATTCAGTTGATTAATATTGTTCTTGATTGTTTCTTTTAACCAGGGTTCACTCTACTGAAAGCACCAAGCTTCCTGCTCTTGCGTTGGGATTTTTGATGCCAAAATGCTTAAGATAGCTGAGTCTGAAGTGCAAGTTTTTCCATTAGTTTATGTATAATTACATGGAGCTGTTTCATGTGTAACGCTTCAGCTTGAGCATGTCGATTTGGCCCAGTAGGTGTGTCAACTATTGAATTTATGAACATGCTACGGCTGTTTTATCTATATTTTCTACTCCAGTAGCCATTTCCATGCTATGCTATAGTCAGCCCTCTGCTTTCTATACTTCATGTTGTATATAGCTAGCTGCACTCATATATCGTTTCAATCAGTTTACTCGACAATGACATGACTATGGTCTCTGTGAAATTAGTTTTTTTCCTTTGCTTTTCTAAATTTTATTTATTTGTCAGACTACCGAAGATAAGCTTTAGCAGGTTAGGCAAACTAGGATAGAATTCATAATTTCTTTCTGTAACTTATACACTTAATTTTCTTCAGTACAAAAATTTCAGTTAACATGTGCACAGAACGCTTTAGTTATAACAAACACGAATAGCAGCATGGAATTGTTTTTCTACATGCAACATGGAATTATTTGTGTACTGTCGGAATAACTCTGATACTATCTAGCTTTCACTGCATATCTCAACATATATCGCTTCATAGTACATACGGAAGAAAGAAAACGTACCAGGAAGTGCCAAACCAGTTCGCATCCGCTCGAGCAGTCCTATTGACTACTAGACCATAAAAGCGCGCGTTGCCGCGCCCGTCCATCTTATATAAGAAAATAAATAGTAGAAATATTTGACAAATTTAGAACTGAATTAGCATAATAACATCTGTGAAATGCACACCTTGCTAGGCCCATACATTTGTAGAAAGAGCAAAAAATATTTATGAAGTATTGCATAAACTTAAGCATAAAATTACATGAAGCGGTAAACACATATACATGCATATAAAGGGGGGAACATACAAAGATGAACCGTCATACAACTTTTTTTATACAACAACAGGGATCGTTTGTTAATTTTGAGGGTAAGATTCAGCTTTATTACGATCACAGAACGTGTATTCTGCACCTTACAATTGGAAACTCTCGGGATAAAAAATCAGTAAGAGGAAAACAACCTACTAACTTAGCTCGTGAATGTTTGGTTCTCTCCTGCATTGGTTGATATCGAACCTGGAGAATCAAGTTTTGAGCTGTACTTTCACATCTTCTAATCGCAGACTTTGTGCTGCGAATCTATTTCATAGCAGACTTTGATTGTCTGAAATTCATCAGCTAGCCCAACAACTTCATTAGCGCAGACATTTCAGATCAGAAGGCATCTTGGAACCTTTCATTCCTACTATAGAGCAGCTACAACCTATTCCTTATCGTCATCGCAATTACACCCCAACCTGCCAAGGCATCCCTAGGAATGTAAGAGCCACTTACGTTAAATTTGAACGTCCATCAGCCACGGCTTTCACTGTTATCATCCTTTTGCATTCTTCTTGAAAAATTCTAGGTACTCGATTGAATAGCAGACCATCTTATGCATCACTTCATGTGTTGACATTGGTGTATCATCCCCTTGAATCTTGTTTCTTTTATTCCACTGGTGCCACCAGGAAAGACCTTAAAACATGTTAGTTCTGGCAATTTCCTGATTATATGCACGGTAGCCCATATCAATTGCATCTTTGCTAGCTCAGGTCTGCATTGATCAGTACAGAGTCCTCACCATGTTTCAGGTTTACACGCAGAGTCGGGAAATTGTGCGCTACTCTGTGAGCAAACATGAAGAATTTGGAAGGCCAAGACAACCTAGACGCAGCACCAGAAGCTGTCATCAAAGAATTCAATATTTTGCGGATTAATTGAGCTACTTCCTGCATGCAGCCCATGGTACTAATTTTGCAACTAAACCTGAATCTTGTAGGCTTGTTTAACAGAGTGTAGACCTTTGCTATTCTATTCAACTGCCACACCACCAAATCACCAGCTATTTTGGTATCTGAAGAATTCTATTCGCATCATCCTCTCAAAAGGTAACTGAAAAATTAGAAGGTCAAGGATCTTGCAAATAGGAGGATCACAATATACCCTGTTTCGTTTTTAGGCTAACAATAATAGTATGGTAGCTCCATTTATTGGGAAATTATAAAAAAAAAAAATCTATGCATCATTTGGCAGGACGATACTTTTCAAAAGGATCTGGAACTTGATGGTTTATTTATAACCTCTGTAGATTGTTTGAAATGTGATTTTGGGACTCCTTGATTTCTAGAACAAAGTCTGGATAACCACACACATGAAGGATCAGGCCCAAAATATACCTTGAGAGAGTAAAAACAAATTGTATGATCATCATTATCCAAGCAATGTTCCTTAATTATATGAACTTTCACCAGCATAACGCCCTTTCACATCACTGATCCCTAGAAAAGAATGATAGTTTTACGAGACCTGAGCATATAACTCTATGGAATCAAAATAATATATTCACCCGCGAAAAGAAAAAAAGGTATCCAGAACAGAATAATATATTCCGAGAAAGCAAAAACGAGAACACAATAATATTGCTTTGACTAAAATCAAAATAAACTGCATGGTACCTAGCAATGGATGTGGTGTTCTAATCCATCAATATGAGTATACATAATCTGCAAATGATTAAGGAAAATAACAATTAAATGAACTCATTACTTTTTCCTACATCAATCAAGTAATTCAATGGAATAGTTAAAGCCAAATACTTCATGCTTTCAGACAAAGGTATGAAATGGAATCACAAGGGTAGCTATGGATGTCCATATCAAAACAAATTAACTTCAGCAATTAGTATTGAATAATTGGATGTAACATATAGTTGCAAGTAGTGATGTTTGTTTGTGATATAAGCACGACCGAGTCCATCACCTAGGGAAAGAGTTAACTGAGCCATGCATAGGAGATCACATTGACTTGTAGCTGGCATTTTCCACTTTGCACACATCTAAAGGATGCAAGCAAAATCTTCATATTTTGCTCTTGGCTTTCATACATGATAAATCTCTCGCGCATGAATAAGTCCTCCACTGCACGTCCACTAAAATGATAATAACCCATTTTTATACCACAAATAAAATCAAAAAAAAATTATTTACTACTAAGGTCTCAAGCATTTTCTTTTGCCTGTAATAATGAAAAACTAACTACACTACACACAAGCAGGACCCAAGAGGTCAAACCTGCTTCTAGAAACAACTTTTATTAATATTGAACAAACATACTACCGTCTTCAAACTCAGATCAGGGACACGAAATATAAAGTATGTAAGGAGACAAAATCAGTTCAGGGACACGAACTCATCAATTCGAGGCTGAAAAAGGTGATACGTACCGTCTTCAAACTAAATGACTTGAAGGGGGTCCTTGGGTACAGACAACTCCTAAGAAAAACACATGTGCACAAATAAGAAAATACATCTCATCGATTAAGGTTTAGAGGAAGGAGGAGGAAAAGGGGGGCTTCTGCAGAAATAGAAGACAAGAGGACCATGGCCAGTGGCGACGGTAGCACAACATCTCTCCGTTCCCATCCCATTTCATAGGGTTAGTCGACCTGTTGGGAAGAAAACAAAATAAGGGCTAAAGTTATTGGGCTATCAGCCCCTGAGAAGTCTTTTCAGCCCGGTTGACCACGGAACGCCTAACTCGGCCTGCGGAGTAGCAGCCCAGCAATGTGTGTCGGCCCTTTTGACGGGAATCGCTGATGGGAAATGGTCTAGCCATGCTTCGGTCACGTTGGACAATCCTGAGCGTTCAAAAGCTGTATCTAACGGTTCAAAGCCTCAAATCGCTGTGTGAGGTCGTAGGTAGTTGCGTTATACTGTTACTCAATTTGTCTCATGCGGCTCTCCATACGCCGATGCCTGGTACCAATGAGACACTCCTCGTCGCTCAGGAACACGCCGGCTAGGTCGTCGACGCCGGCCGGCTGGATCTTGGCTTGCGGCAGAGCCCCATCGCCGTAAATGCCAAGAGAATTGCCACGGCCGGCAGAAGGAAGGTGCGAGGCTGGCCGGCCGGTAACACAAGGCGCGCGGAGCACAACAACGGCTTGACCCGCGCGCCGGCTAGCACGGCAAAGGATGAAGCGAGGCGGTGGCCGTGCATCGATCATCGGCGGTGGCGCCTCATGTCTCCTTGGTGCTTCATTCATTTCAGTCTCCAGTTACTTTGGTCGCCGGTGGTGACCACTTGCTCTGTCCACTTAGTTCTTTTTTTTTACCTCTTCAGCTTTTAGCAGCTTTAGAAGAAGAAGAAAATGGTAGGAAGCTAAAACTATGTTCAGTAACTTTTCATTCAACGGCTTAATTGTTTGGCTAATTGTTTGTATTGTGTTACTGCATAAATAGTTGCCTTTGTTACCTGGATACAGATCTTATTTTATGATTTAATATGAGGGATTATCCATACTTGTGAAGTAGTTGACGAGCATGGCTATAGAAATTGCCGAAGGAGACATATAGAAGTTGTATCGTACCACTTTGACAATGTTTTTGAAATTGAAGGTGAAGAAGAGGTGTCGAGCAATTGAAAGAATTCTTGGAGGATCTAGAGATAGTTTCATGCAGCGGCCTAAGGAGCGGCCTAAGGAGATTTTGTTAGAAACGAATATTTTTTTGTTGGTGTCATGGCTTGTGATAACCAATGATTTTAAATTAACACGAGAGATATACCTATAAGTAGTATTGATTTTTTAATGATTATAATTTATAATATCTCTAAATTTTTTGTTTTTTTTTTCATAAATGCATTATGAATTATATATGTGTGTTGTGAAATAAAATTTGAGGATCCGTGGCAACGCACGGGCATTTTAACTATCAATACATACACACCAATATAGATTCCAACAACAAACATTTCCAATCTAGGTTCCATGTCTAAATCGAATTAAATCGGAGCAAATCTTGGATGAATCGAAGGGGAACGAAGGGGAATACCTTGAGGATTGTATGGGGATGGATTTGGCCGGCCAGATCTGTCCAATCCGTGGAGGATTTGGTGGGGGGCGGAGGAGAGGCGGCCGGCGGCGGCAGTTGGAGGAGAGAAAGAAAGAAGAGAAAGAGAGGGTCGGGCTGGGGCGGGCGCGGGCGTGGGCGCCACACTTAAGTGGATGTGTGGCGCCCGTGGCATCGGCGCCACACATGCTAGTGTGGCGCCCGTGGCATCGGCGCCACACGTAGAGCCTCGCCAAAACGGCTAAGTCCCAGACATCCGGAGCCCCTGGATGTTTTCGACCCAACAGGTGATATAAGTTGGCATGTGTGGCGCCGATGGGAGGGGCGCCACACATGCTGCCACGTCGGATCGGCGGACCAGCTCAGCGTCGAGGGCGCCACGTCGGCTAGGCACAAAAGGGTTAGATGGGTGAAATAACTTCAGCGGAGGGTCAGTCTGTGCTTTTCTTTCACTTTTGGGTTATTTTTGTGCAAGATCGCGTTCTGTTTGCTATCGACCGTTCATTTTGCTTGTGAATCATGCCGTCCTGAAAGGTGAACTTTGTTCCTATGTCTTCCTGTGACGTCTAATCATGCATGTTACCTTCCGTCAAGAGATCGTCTGAGAGTTAGAAATCTACAAGAGAGAGGAAAACAAAAGGGCTATATAAATTCCCAATTTTTATTAAGTGCCTGGGCACGGTTTTGTCTTAGCCAGTGCTCCTTTTCCTCTCGATACGCATGAGGCTGTCGGTGGGAATAGTCAGTTGGGGCCCACCACCACCGTTATCTTCTGCTGGACTTTCTCCATACTTTCCGCTGCGTACCGATGCATCTCCACGAGCCCGATGCCGCCGGCCGCCACCTCCACGGGCGCGCCGCCGCCTGCCGCTAGCTTCGCGAGCGCGCCTCCGCCGGCCGCCACCTCCACCAACACCTCCGCCCGTCGGGAACGGCCCTCGCCTCGCCTTCTGGTGCGCCGCCGCCGTCCGGGACTCCACCAGCGCCGTCGCCCGTCGGGAAGGGACTTCGCCTCGCTGTCAGGCGTGCCGCCGCCGGCCGCCACCTCCACCAGCGCCGTCGCCCGTCGGGAGTGAAGGGACTTCGTCTCGCCCTCGGGCGCGCCGCTGATCCCCCTCAACTGGCGCCATCGGGAAGGACGAGCCAGCGCGCCGCTGATCCCCCTCAACTGGCGCCGCCGGGAAGGACGAGCCAGCACGCTGCTGTAGAAAAGGAAGAAAAGATACGGAGTACATCACCAGCGCGCTGTTGTTCGCTGGCACCGTTCCTCTCCCCGTCTCCTCCCAGGCTTCCTCACTTCTACATCCAGAAACATCAAAGGATGTAACAAAAGTATGCTCCCTACAATTTTAGTAGTATTTTTTTTTAAGCTAGATATATTTTTCGATTTTTTTTACATCCCAAATGATGGCAGTAGTGATGTATTTTTCTTCCTTTTCTACATCCAGGATTTGGTTCATCCCAGGTTTAGATGTAAGAATAGTAGGTTCACTCCACTATTTTACATCCCGAATAATTGCAGTGCTAGATGTATTTTCTTTCTTTTTTCTACATCCAGATCCAAAACCGTAACTTGTTCAGGTCGAGGGTAGAATAGAAGAAGCTGACAAATGCGTTTTTTTTTTGCGTAAATTTGCAACCACGTGATGTATTTATTTTACGCGATTAATCTTTATATTTTTTCTCTGAATAAACTTGGGACGGAACCGCAGTGGGAAATCGCTGATTTCGCACGTCTCCAGTTTCAAGTGCAGCAGCCATCCCAGACGGAAAGGAGGATATAAAACTTTCTATTTTTAGAAAGTGGAGAATGTTAGACTAGTTTATTTCTATTTTTGGGTGGGGCACTCCATAAGACTAACCAGTGCTAGGGCACTGTGTAGAAACGTCCATATAAATTCTAAAAAAAAGGACTATATAGCCCCCGACCAGCAACCACTACCCAGCACACGGTTGTGAAAAATAGAGAAAGTGCATGACATGACCCCAATTATTGGGAGAACAAAAAAACACTCATGCATGTAACCAGCACCACATCGAAAAAAACGAGTACGTACACCGGTTGGCGGTTGCATGCATGCAAGGATTTTTATGCAGCAACACGCACAGCCACCTGAGATCGAAAATGACGTACGGTTAGTACAGAAAATATGTTGAGGTCTCCCTTTCCATGTCCTCTAGCTGTTCAGACATCGAGCATCTGAATGTTCGTGCAGCTACCTTCTAATTTTTCAGAAAGAGCTAAATTGAGTTCGTTGCAGACATGGATGCACATGTATGCATGCTTATCTTGCTAGCTAGCCGTTGTTTGTGAAAACGTGTATAGTAGGGTAGAGTAATTGGGGGTAATGCCTTGCCTCGTACGGGCGGCTGTAACCTCTTTATATATGAAAGATACAAGGGTACAGATACATGGTATATACGTATACAACTATACATACTAGAAGTATACATGTAGTTTATCACCCTCCCTCAATCTCAGCCGAGCTATGAAGGTTGAGATTGCGCCTACAAGACTGGAATAATGGTAATGTAGAGGCTTAGTAAATATATCAGCTAACTGATCCTTGGAGGAGATAAACTTAATTTGGAGTAACTTCTGAGCAACCCTTTCTCGCACAAAATGATAATCCACCTCAATATGCTTTGTACGAGCATGAAAGACCGGATTTGAAGAGAGATACATTGCTCCAATATTGTCACACCATAGAATAGGTGGACGACTCTGAGAAACACCAAGTTCTCCAAGAAGTGCTTGTACCCAAATGAGTTCAGCAGTGGCATTAGCTATTGCTTTATATTCAGATTCTGTACTTGAGCGAGAGACAGTAGCCTGCTTTCTAGCACTCCAAGTGATGAGATTACCACCATAGAAGATAGCATAGCCCCCGGTTGATCGCCGATCATCAGAGTTGCCAGCCCAATCCGCATCAGAAAAAGCAGACAGGAGGTCAGGAGACATAGTAGGACGTCGCAACTGTAAGCCATCAGATAATGTAGCCTGAACATAGCGAAGAATGCGCTTAACTGCTGACCAATGTGTACACCGAGGGGCATGAAGATATTGACACACCTTATTCACCGCAAAAGATATGTCAGGGCGCGTCATGGTAAGGTACTGCAGACCACCAACAATACTGCGATACCTGGTAGATTCCTCGTCAGAAAGAGGAGTGCCATCAGTAGAAGATAGTTTCTCAGAAGAGATCATCGGTGTAGAAGATGGACCACACTTCAAGAGGCCAGCACGCCGTAACAACTCTGAGGCATACTTACGCTGAGTGAGAAGAAGACCACCATCCGATGACTGAACCTCAATACCAAGAAAGTAGTGTAGCTTGCCAAGGTCCTTAAGAGCAAATGAGCTGCGCAACTGATGAATAAGGCGGCCAATAGCAGCGTCTGAAGAGCTGACCACAATAATATCATCCACATAAATCAGAAGATAAAGTGTAATGTCAGGTCGCCGCAGGATGAAGAGAGAAGTGTCAGCCGTGGAGGATGTAAACCCAAGACCACCAAGTACAGTGCTAAGGCGTGCATGCCATGCCCGAGGAGCTTGTTTTAGTCCATAAAGGGCCTTATCAAGACGACACAAGTAATGTGGCTGACTACCATCTTCAAAACCAGGAGGCTGACGCATGAAAACTTCTTCCTCAAGAACTCCATGCAAAAAGGCATTCTGTATGTCCAACTGACGAAGATGCCAACCATGAGTAAGAGCCATCGATAACAATAAGCGAATAGTAGTAGGCTTGACAACTGGACAGAAAGTGTCTTCGTAATCAAGACCATATCGTTGTTTAAAACCCTTTGCAACAAGACGTGCTTTGTACCGCTCAATAGAGCCATCAGATTTTTGCTTCACCTTAAACACCCATTTGGAGTCAATGATATTCACACCCGGAACTGGAGGGACTAGGCACCACGTCTTGTTGGCTTGGAGAGCCGAGAATTCGGCTTCCATGGCATCACGCCAATGAGGACAAGCCATAGCTTCACGACAATCACGGGGCTCTGTCAAAGCAAGATCAGCTGTATGTGCCAAACGGAGTGTAGACCAAGCAATTGTACCATCTGTACGTTGCTTCGGATTGCGTATACCACGCTGCAGTCGTGTTGTAACTCCACCTGGGACGTGTACTGGTGCTGGTGACAGTGAATTAAGCAGCATGCAGTATCGGCGAGGAAGCAACTGGGTCAAGTGTTGGAGTGGAAGTTGAGACAGGAGTCACGCTCTCCATGCGGAGCAGTCTGCTCGGTCCAGATGAAGATGGACTGCTCGCAAGTGGGCTGCAAGGACGCACGCGCTGTGGCGTGACAAAATCACTAGCGTCAGCAGATTGGCCAGCATGCAGCTGTAGCTGCTCACCATGCATATTCACGTCAGGCTTGTGATTGACATCCCCAGCTATTGGAACATCATCAAGTAATTCCAGCCGTGCACCTTGATGGTTACCTGCACCATGGTTAGCTAAGAGCATAGGGGTATATGCAGCATCATCAAATTGGTCAGAACGAAGAGGAATTGTGGAGGAATTTGGTGGAGTGGAAATGGATGGTAGTTGTGAAAAAGGAAACACGTTCTCGTCAAAGACTACATCACGAGAAATATAAATACGATTTGTAGGAACATGGAGACATTTATAACCTTTGTGTAGTGAGCTATAGCCAAGGAAGACACATTTTTTTGGAGCGAAATTCAAGTTTGTGTTTGTTGTAGGGGCGAAGGTGAGGCCAACAAGCACACCCAAAAACCTTAAAAAAGGTATAATCAGGAACTTCGCCTAAGAGACGTTCAATGGGAGTTTGCATGGAAATAACACGACTAGGAAGCCTATTTATGAGAAAGCATGCAGTGGAGAACGCATCACTCCAAAAACGATATGGAACGGAGGCATGTGCAAGAAGAGTTAAACCGGTTTCAACTATGTGTCGATGTTTACGTTCAGCAGTGCCATTTTGTTGATGTGTATGGGGGCAAGACACGCGATGAGAGATACCAATGTCCTGGAAAAACTTATTAAGTCTATGATATTCGCCTCCCCAATCAGTTTGTACATGTAGTATCTTTCTACTCAAAAGGCGTTCAACATGTTGTTGAAACTGAAGAAATATATGGAAGACATCAGATTTACGCTTAAGGAGATAAAGCCATGTAAAACGACTATAAGCATCCACAAAGCTAACATAATATTCATGTCCACTAACAGAAGTTTGGGCAGGACCCCAAACATCAGAAAAAATGATCTCAAGTGGTGATGTAGTAACACGAGTAGAAAGAGAAAAGGGCAACTGGTGACTTTTGCCTTGCTGACACGCATCACAAATTACATCTTTATTAACTGACTCTGATGGAAGTTCATGACGATGTAAAATATGCTGGACTATCTGAGTAGCTGGATGACCTAAACGCGAGTGCCACCTCGAACGTGACACCTTGACACTGCTGAAAACATGCTTGAACGCAGAAGACACATCAAGATTATAGAGACCTCCACGGCATCCCCCTCTAAGAAGAACCTCCCTCGTATCTCGATCCTTAACAAAGAAATACCAAGGGTGAAACTCAAAGAAAACATTATTGTCAAGAGAGAACTTTTTAACAGATAAAAGATTGCGAGTGACAGATGGTACGTGGAGGACATCTTTTAAGTGTAGTGGGTGATGAGTTGTAGGAAGAGTAGAATGACCAACATGAGTAATGCGCATACCTGCTCCATTAGCTGTGTGAACATGATCCTTGCCATTGTATGGTTCCTTCATATCAAGCTTGTCGAGCTCATTAGTGAGGTGATCCGTCGCGCCGGTGTCAGCATACCAGCTAGGATCCACGGGAAAGGATGAAGTAGACCCGTGGTGAGTAGTCACGGAGAAAGCAGCCACTTGTTTCTCCATATAGCGTCCATCATTCCCGGCACCGAGGAAATTGCGATTAAAGCGCTTGAAACAACAGGAGGCAACATGCCCCACTTTCTCACATATCTGACACGTAGGTCCAGTGCCATTGCCACCACCAGTAGGGGCTCGACGGTCACTGGAACCACCATAGCTAGTGTTTGGCGATGAAGAGTAGTTTCCCGGCTTGGAGTATGCCGGTTTGCCCTGCTGCCTAGGGTCGGCCCTGTAGTTTTGCTGATAGCTTGGTTTACTGCCTTGAGGTGGAGTCCTGGAACCTGCATAATTGGCCGACATGTGCATGTCAGCATTAACTTCTGCCTTCCTCTCATCCATACGCTGTTCAGTGGCTAACATCTGCGCATATATATCTCGAAGAGGCATTGGATCGGTAAGTGAACGCGCTGACACAAGCTGCACCAGTGAATCGTAATCCTCGTTCAGTCCATGCATCAGGTAGCCGGTGAACTCTGCTGTGGTTAGAGGCTGTCCAATGGACATTAAGGTATCAGCTAATGTTTTCACCTTGTTGTAGTAAGCAGCAACAGAGGTGTCAAGCTTTTTGCACTTTTGAAGAGCACCATGGATCTGCATTGACCGAGCGGTAGACTGTGATGCAAAGCTTGCCTCAAGAGTGCTCCATGCGTCATGTGAGGAAGAGGCAAAGAGGATGAGTCCCTGGATTTCTTCAGTCGAGGTAGACATGATCGCTGAAAGTATTGCAGCATCCTGTTGATGCCAGGCAGTAAACTCTGGGTTGTACATCAGGGGAGGAGCTTTGGCATCAGTAGCCACCTGTGGATTCGGGACAGAATCTGACGGACACGGAAACGTACCATCGACGAAGCCGGTCAGCAGATGGCTCCGTAGGACCGTCGTCACCTGAGCTTTCCAGTATAGGTAGTTCCCAGGATTGAGGCGGATTGTGATCATAGGTGCAAAGTTGAAGGGGCCGGACGAGCCGCCTGACGACGAGGAAGAGCCGCCGCCGAAATTGAGTGTAGGGTTGGAGAGCTTGGACGTGGTAGACTTAGAGCCTACCGAGGACATGGACGACGGCGAGAAATTCGCCATCGCGTCGCAGCGGAGAAGAAGATGCCGAACGGATCTAGGTTTGCGCCGCCGGCTCTGATACCATGAAAACGTGTATAGTAGGGTAGAGTAATTGGGGGTAATGCCTTGCCTCGTACGGGCGGCTGTAACCTCTTTATATATGAAAGATACAAGGGTACAGATACATGGTATATACGTATACAACTATACAGACTAGAAGTATACATGTAGTTTATCAGTTTGCACGCATGCAGATGCAGCAATAGATACGTAGTAGTAGAGTGAGTCTCAGAGTTAATTAATACTCCCCCCAGTTCCATAATTATTTTTGCCATGATTGTAGTATTAGTTTAAATTTGAACTAATTAAAACCACGACAAGAATTGTAATGGATGGAGTAGTACTCATCCTGTTCGCAATTACCTTGTGTTCTGGGTTTAGTCAAAGTAAAAAAATTGAACAAATATTTAGAAAGAATATCAACATCTATAATATTGAATTTGTTGTATCAGAATCATAGTAAAGTATACTTTTAACTTATCTGCATTTGATATTATGAATGTTGATATTTTTTCTTCTATTTTTATTATAATTTTGACTTTGACTAAGTCCATAAGGTGCGGTAATTCTGAATGGAAGGAGTATAGTACACAAGATGAGCCGGCGGAAAACCAATGGTGGTGGAGAGAGAACGGATTGAATGGCAATGTTTATATCTCTGGTTATTATTTTGTTGGTGGTTCTCTAAGTCCCCATACTTATACCGACCGATCAATTGCTTATTGCTAGTTTGGGCTGCAGAGAAATGATGCAGATTGTAGCAAGTAGTGTTCATGGCGTTGAGCTAGAGATGTGAAAGAAAAGGTAGATTGAGTTGTTGTTGGTCAAATTTTGGATGGTGAGGTTGTGGAACTGCATGCTTTAGCCAATGCAACCAAAAGACCGATCCGATAAAAGAGACTAGACAATTATATTCAACACCTTCCCTCGTGTCTAGGCCAGTGTGCCTTTTTTTAGATCTCGCACCGGTCTTATACGTGTATCCTTGTATTTTTTAGGGAGGCCGAAAATATTTATTTAAAATACTGTGTTGGCTAGGATTGTAACCCATGAACTTGTAACTCTGATACCATGTGAAATTTGCATGCTCTAGCTAGTGCAACCAAAAGACCGATCGGATAGAAGTGACTAGAAAATTATATTAATTCAATAGAGGTAACATGAAAGGTGACTTCTTTCCTACTCTCCTAGCATGGATATATAACTGCCGGTCATCAGTGTGATATTATTAAATCCAAGACTCTACTCACTCAACCAAAAATGAGAGTAAAATGTTCTGAATCCGGTGATCGTTACACATGGCATGTTTGTCGAACATGCAAAACATGCACCTTTTGATTGGGTTGTTGAAGCCTACCTAGATATCAATACTGAGTTCATACTGTGAAAAGTAGGAGAAAATCCCATGAACAGAAAACAAATATTGGGAAAAGGACCCCTTTATGTAGTCTTTGCTGCTTCTCTAAGCGCCCTACTTTGTAGGTAGTCAGGGTAGCGAGACTTTGTTGCTAGCTTGGACTTTGTGAACAGCAAGAAACATTGCCGAGTATAGCAAGGACGGGTGACGATGGACGAGATGAAAGCTAGAAAGGCAACGGTGCGTTGGTAGTTTTTGGACACTTTTACGCGTGGGGGATTGGAGGTTGACTGCCCGCCAACTCACTAGCATGCAGGCAGGCAGCAACAAGCCAACGGCCGCTAACCGCCGTCGGATCGATTCGCTAACATAATTAAAAAGCTTGAACTCGACGAGTGCGACGTATGGCTAACTGTTTGATCGACCAATGCATGTCATGCGTGATACGTGCGTGCTAGCTAGCTGGGTCATCGATGATCACTAACGGTCACCCGCGTAACCACTGTGCTAGCTGTAGGTGAGAGTACTGTCACCTAGCTAGAACTTGGACGACTCTGAACGTCGGTTGTAAGTTCAGTTGCACAATCTACATCATGTTGGAGTTGGACACAGATCACATATTCACACTATGGTGGGCACTGGGCAGTACTACTATTACATTGACACAGGAGATTTTGAGTAGTTACATCATGTTCTCTCTGAGCTAGTTTGTGTTTAGACCATGTTAGACCATGCTGTCAGTCAGTCACAGGAATTACTTAGTCAGTCAGGCAGTCCGTCTCTCTGAGTAAACAAAAAACATAAGAGACAAAGGCATTAAGCTAAATATTATAAATTTATCTAAAGTTAGATATATGTAGACACTCACATCTGAATTGAACGAAACTTCGACATCCTTAGATATATGTTGTTATCATCAGAACCCAAGGTAGCTAGCCCCTCATGTCAAGCCGCTGATGAAACGAGGCGTGGTTCCCGTGAACAATATGCAGGGACAGTCTGATCCGATGGAGTCGAGTAGCTGTGTGGCGTGTTCGCGAAGATATATGCGCGTGTGTGGCTCCGTCGACCCGGCGTTAATTCCGGTTAATTGAAGTGGATTGCCACGCACTCATTGATCAGTCCTATATATGCATGATCATCCGCGATCCATCCATGAGCCAACAACGTGATGCGTATACGACAGATGGTGGCGAGTAAGGGCCTGTTTGGTTCCCGGAGTTTGGCAATTTGGCATGTGTTTGGTTCTTGCCACACTTTAGAGCTGCCACATATCACTATCCATATGGCCCACTTATCATAGAGTGAATTTTTGCCAAGTTTTGCCACACTTTGTGGCTTCCAAAATCCTAACCACACTTTTGTGGCTGCCACACTTGCCAAAATTAGACTTGGCAAAGTATGGCTGGGAACCAAACAGGCTCTAAGTTGTACGCCTACATCCCCTGACACAAGGGCCGGCCGCCGTTAGGGACGACCGCCTGCCTATGCGAACTGCCACCGGCATCGGCTGGTCAACCATTGCCCCCTGGATCCAACTCCAAGCATCCGTCCATATATCACGCGCTCGATCGGGCGTGTGTGTGTCGTCGGAAATTCCTTGGCTAAGAAAGAAAATATTCTCTCTGACCAATAATACTTGCCGCTCAAATGAGTGAAAAAAAACACTAAATTATATCTAGATTTATCCAATTCGGTGAAAACTATTATGAATCACATGTAGTACAGTACCACTTTTATGTCTATGGTATTTGTTGTTCAGTGAATGCTGAAATATCCAAGATAAACAAAACATATTAAGATATATAGATCTATCTAGAGATATTTAAAGGCACACGAACTCCATATCTATCTTTACTATTATATTCGAGTTGGTCGTAGGTCATACAACGCGTTTGGTGAAGGAGATTGGGAACATCTTGACCGTTCAATCTAATCTCACGGACTCCGCTTCATCCCTTCCTCCATCTAATTAGGAAACAATCTTAGACGTAGTATTAATCAATCCCGCACGCGCATTAAAATACTTGCCAAAAATTTCTCCATATCTATACTAGTATATTAGAGGATACACAAAGTGGAAACGAATGCACACTGCAACGCATCAAGCCAGTGACATATGAATCTACTAAAGCTTGCGGATTCAATTCAAAGGAGATTCAATTCAACGTATGGCTACCCACCAATGCCACAAACATGGTTTTCGGAATGCCCAAGTTATTGTCTAGATTGATCGAGTTCATTCATGTTTTCTAGTTAAAACTATAGTTATGTCCATGTGTTGTGTGAGAGTTAGAGCATCCCCACTCGTTGGCGCTCCCCACGCCCAAATCCGGCGAAATTTTCGTCCGGATTGGATGAAGTTTTGGCGTGGGGAGCGCTAGTTTCCCAGCCGCGTGCCCAGGCGAAGTCGACGATGCGAATTTAAAAAACGGAAACTTGACAAACTTCGGCTAAAATTCGGGTGAATATAGACTAAATTTAATGATATTTAGACTAAAACGGGCGGAGTTCATACATAGAGGCCGAACTCGACTATATTTCGAATTCGGCTAGGGGAATTCAAACGCTAATTTTAAAACACGGCGCTCTACATGCCCATCCGGCGGTAGAACACCGTGTAGTCGTCGCCGCCGTCGTCGGAGCCGTCGTCCTCGACCTTCGGCACCTTCGGCTGCGCGGCCTGGCTGCTTGCTGCCCCGGCCGGCGTCTCCCACCCCGGGGATGGCTTGTACCAGTCGTCGTCGGAGGACTCGAGGTCGACGACGGGGACAGCGACGCCGGATGGAGGTGTCGCAGGACGGCGGTACCGCGCGACATCATCGTTGGCGGTTGGAGCGGCGCGGGCGGCGAGTTGGCGTGCGGCGGCCAGGTCCAGCAGCCGCCGCTGCTGCTCCGCCTCCTGGCGCTGCCAGTCGCGCCTGGCACAGTCCAGTGCGGCGTCGTCCGCGCGCTTCTCCTCCTCCATGTCGGCAAGCGACCTGGCGATCGCCTCCGCCATCGCGGCCTCCTCCGCGCGCTTCGCCTCCTCCTCGGCGAGCTGGCTTGCGGCGGCCTCTTTCTTCGTCTTCTTCCGGCCGCTCTGCGGCGCGGAAGGCTGTTCTCGGATGACGAGGGCGCCGCTCGCTGCGCCCTCCGGTCGCCGGCGGAGACGCCGGCTCCTTCTTGACGCGCACCGGCGTCGAAGGCGACGTCGCCTCCTCCCTCTTCACCGGCGCCAAGGATGACCTTGACGCCGATCCGGAAGACGACGAGCTGGCAGCCATGCGCCGTGGCTGCCAGACGCTTCCCCGACGGCGGCTCGCCGATGCCCTCGATGCCGATAGAGGGGGCATCGTGAGCACCGGGGAGTTGCCGCCCTCGATGTGCTCGATGACGGCCTCGAGTGTCCGGCCCGGCGCGCCCCACCACCGTCGGCGGCCCGCGGCGTTGTTGCGCGCAGGCGGAGGCGGCGGGCCGTCGTAGGCCGCCAGCTCCCGCTCCCACCGCCGGAGGAAGTAGGAGTTCCACCGCGTGTAGTTGTCGGGGTGGTGGCGCGGGTCGGCGCGCTCCTCGTCGGTCATCGTCATCCTCGCCTCCTCGATGGCGACGTCGAGGGCATGGCCCCGCGGCGGCGGTGGGATTGGAACGCCGCCGGCACTTAGCCGCCGGCCGCCTCCGGGAGGCCTCGTGTCCGGCGGGCAGGGGTACCCCGCCTCGGTGGAGGAGGTGCCCCTCCCACGCGTGGAGAGACCGGCGGGCGAAGCCGTTGTTGGCTGCGCCGTCGTCGTCGTAGAACGCCATCTTGAGAGTAGAGGGAGAATGGAGGGAGAGTGGAGCACGGGGTACGCCTCGCGGCGAGCGGACCGGCGTATATAGGCGTGGCTGGCGCGGGGATTAAATGCCGCGTGGATCGCGGCGAGCTGACCGGCGGCAGCCTTTAGTGCGCGCGGAAGACGATGCGTGCGCGGAAGACGAAGACATTAACTCGCCGCGTGGCCGGCGAATGCATGCCGGCGGCAGGCTTTTACAGCGCGCGGAAGACGACGCCATTAACTCGCCGCGTGGCCGGCGAATGCAGACCGGCGGCGCGGAAGACGATGCGATGAGGACGACGATCGGTTTCTCTCGCCGACAAGTTGGGGCCACCAGACGCGCGGGAAGTTTCCTCGCCGTTTCGCGCGCTTTCGTTTCGTCCGGAGTCCCCGAGCGCTCCCGGGGGCCGGGGGGCGTGGGATCGCCGGATGAATTTAGGCCCAAATCCGGACGAAAACGAGGAACCGGGGGCGCGACTGGGCCGAATTTCGCCGTCCGGATGGAAAAAACGCTCGCCGGGGGCCTGTTCGGGGGGACGAGTGGAGATGCTCTTAGCAACATGGAACATTGCCATCTTATGTGGTTATTGCGCTATAGATCACAGAAAATGTACTAATTGAGCTATGTTGTTGACTAAGTAAATCTTATGTAAATAAAAAAGTTAAGTACAAGCTATCAATTGCAACATGAATTTGAGTGTTGTTAATCCACCATGGCGGATATGAAGTGGGTCTCACCATGGAGATGTTCGCGCAAGTTAACCACTTCCACACGAAATATAATGGCTCATATGTCAATTTTATAATTTATATGACTAATTGCTACTAGACTGTGTTTGTAGATATTAGGACTTGGATAGGGTGATTCAGATATTTTTTGCTCTGAAGCTATGACCACGTTGGTATCACTAATAATAATATGAAAAAAGTATTGTATCAAGATTTGCAAAAATTCACCCATGGTACCTCTCAAGGTGCAAATTTTCGCTCCCAATGGTACCTTTCAATGTGCAAACCGTTGTCCCTAGGATGCACCCTCTGATATCCGCATGGTGCCTCTTCCATAACTACAGATCCATCAGAAAACCAAATCGCGTGAAATTTTGCGCCTCCGGCAATTAAGGCTACACGACTAAAACGACTCATGCATAGACCACAACTACATAACAATCGGCTAGAACATTAACATCAAGTCCAACTCATGCAACAACTCACCGGCACCAATATCATTCAAAGCTATTGCGTTGTTACTTCCGGCCGTAACACTCTTCGAGACGCGGGAGGGAAGAGAGGAGAGACAAGTGAGGCACCAGAAGTGGACGCATTCACCGCTCTAGGTGTCATCCATCATAGACATAGTAGATGATGATGAAGCGGATAAGACGATTTAAGGGAAAGACTTCAAATCCAGTCACATGTTGGAGATATGCCCAAGAGGCAATAATAAAAGTGATTATTATATATCTTTATGTTTATGATAAATGTTTATATACCATGCTATTGTGACGCCCCAAAACCGGTACCATGAGGATCCCAGCGAATCCGCCGAAATCCACATGATATCGATTTTAGAAGATGCACCACCAAGCGCCTCGTACACGCCAAAGCATGCACGTGATGCGGGTGGAATCAATCACGAGCGGTAACATTACAACAGGATTACAATAGATCCCACAAGAAACAGAGATATTACAACAACGACTCCAACGAGTCAAGAATACAAATAGATACATACAAAGATCCAAATCATACAGAATATCAAATACATCCGAGTACGAACAAGATACAAATTTGGACTAAGTGTCCTGAAGATAAACGATGGCGTCCATAACCCTGCCCAGGCCAAGCCGAAAGGGTAACCTTGCTAACGTCGTCTTCTTCGAACATATCTTCATACCTGCCCGGTTATATCCCGTAGAAGCAGCAATAAGTACGGGTTCGTACTTAACAAGACTTCAAGACGTATAAGCATTCGTCAACCAGTCGTCCTTTGTACTTGAGGCATGCAGGGGACTTAGAGGACGCAAGAGGAACGTCATAGGCAATATGGTGGGGTTAAGCGGTAGCGCGCAAGCACTAAAACCTATAGAGACACTCTACAACATTCGTCTATCAGAGAAGATGAGAGAGCGCATAACTAACAGTTCTATACTCTGCAAACATAACACAGCCGATGTGTTCCCCCCTCGCAAGGAAGTACTTACAAGGGCACTCATACGGTTGACAAGTTTTAACCAGTTATTATTTAAGTTGTTCTATCTTACTACACAAGTTATTAGTAATGAAACAACAAGTGTAAGTTGTCTATGGTCGAGTCATACAGCTCCAAGTCGTCCATAACCGCGGACGCGGCTTATCGATAAGATGTACACCCTGCAGGGGTTGCCCAAATGTACCCACACGCACCGCTCGATCCACTTACGACAGGTGGATATCACGGCACGCACTCTCCTTCACGACAACAATGTCCAGGAAGCCACCTAACCAAGTTGAACCCGTATCGAAGTCCGGCCGTATCTCCGAAGCGGACTTAGCTATTGCGAGGACGGCTTCAGAGGGTCAAAACACACACTGGGGCGAATGACCCGCTTCGGCATGCGATAAATGCACGTGCCGCACCTATACGTGCATACCAGATAAGGGATACAAGGCACCTATACGTGCATACCAGATAAGGGATACAAGCTGGCATGCACGCAACAACAAATGGTAAAACATACGAAACTAGTTGTGGCCATTGGACAAAGCTGTAGATTCCGGCAGTGGTCAAGGGGAGACCCATAAGCATACCCACGTGTGGTTAGAGCGCTCAGTCTCGGAACAGATAACAGGAACTCGGGTCCTAAGCTTTAAAGAAACACAAGTGAGCTGTCACAAAACGAGCAGCTGACCCACCAATGCCTCCGCTAACAACTATTAGCAAGTAACCATGATATCCTGAACAGATATATCAATAAACCATGTGTCATGTTCCCCAACAGGTAACCCGATAAGATAGCGATAACGGTAACGAGATAAAACAACACTAGCATGCACTACAACTCGCAAGGCAGACCCGAAACCAAACAATAGTTGTAGGAGGTGGTGGTGGCAATATGGGCTGCTTGAGGTAACAAGTGAAAGGGACACGTGACAAGATCGCCATTTAAGGATAGCATGAGGGAGAAGGCAAAATAAAATAGGTGAGCGACTCCTGCAGGGATAGGAGTATAGGGAAAATGCTTGCCTGTTAAAGCTTGCCGAGGGACATTCGGAGAACTTGTCGTATCTCACCACACCACTTCGCGATCCTATCCGGGAAGAAGCAAATGCTGGACAAACAACGGATGCAAGTCTTACTACTACGGATAAAGAACATCCAGCATGATGAAGATGATATGCATGACATGGCAAAGATGATGCGATGCAATTATCAGGATTAAGCGGGATTGGAATCCCGGACAAACAAATTAGAGTTGGAGTTGCCTTTTCTACCGACAAATTTAAGGGTGGATTACGTCATCAGGGGAAACACTAACCACATATGTTGATCTGGGGAACTCTGCATTCCTATAGTTAGCCACCCTAATCACTCTGTATAATCTCTTCTCTTCCACAACTTCAACGTTGTAAGAAGTACCCTTCCTTCGCTCTTCAGCAAACTTGCCGTATATTGGGTCTGTGTAGATTTTATTTGCTTCCCTTTCAAGAGGATTGAATCCCCAATTCACAGACTCCTTGAACTCACTTTTCTCTCTTTAGGTGATCTAGGTCGACTGTTCTTTTCTTGTATTATGATATACTCCTTGAAGAATGCTGCAATCGAGTCCTTTACGTAGTGTTTGAATAAGGAGTTTGTGCTCTCACTTCTCCCCGTCGATGAAGTGAATGGGAAGAATCTCTCTTTGAAATATCTTTGGGACCCACTGAGCTCTGATGTCATATATCCTGTCCAGGTGTGGCTCTCCCAAAGCATTATGACGCTCCAGTAGATCATGCCAGCTGTTTTCGAATTCCTCTGGAGTAAATGAGTTCCTTATAACCGCTCTTAGTTCTTCCTTCAGAGTCCCTCTTACTGCGAAGAATAGGGACAACTTGTCATCCAGGTTCTTGCTGATGTGAAAGTTGCAGAAACGGTGCACTGTGTAAGGTAATGCTTTAGATATTGCAATCCCCATTGCAACGTCTTGGTCTGTTATTATAGTTTCTGGGTGCTTGTTGTCCATGGCAGACAGGAATTCCTCAAACAGCCACTTGAAAGTGTCTGCTCTCTCATCCTCCAGCAATCCTACTCCAAACACGACTGTTTTGCCATAGTTATCAACCCCTAATATTGGAGCAAATGGCATCCCATACTGGTTGGTTGAAAATGTTGTATCAAATGATACAAATTGACCAAACTTTGAGTAGTTTGCCCTCCCTATTTGGTCTGTCCAAAATATACTTTTCACTCTATTATCGCTGTCAACATCAATTGAATGTCTGAATCCAGGCATCTTTTCACGTGCTTCCTTGAATAGTAGCAGCAACTCTTCGATGTCCCTGTTCTTTATTTTCTTTCTTTCTTTTGCTAGCTCGTTTTCTAGGTTTTTTGTATCAAATGGAACTGCCCTGAAGCTTCCCTTGTTTTCCTGAATATTTTCATTATGTTCCTGGGTGGAACTCTTGTCTCTTGTAGGATGTGGATCAGAGTCTTGTCTGAGGCAGACATTGACCTGTGACACTTCATGAACCTTACTATCCACTCTGACGGAGCTAGGCTGTGGTTATGTTCTAGTCTTATGTTACTTATTGACCACTTTCCTCTGTATTCCTTCACAAACATTCTGACTTTGCATTTTGTCCGCACAATCCCGGAAGTCCGTCTCTGTCTCGAGTGCACCGTCAACGTATGTATCCTCACGGCACCTCGTTGCATGCGAATGTCTCGTCTTGTTATTTCATTGGTTTTTCTAGACTCGTAGGAGGTGTCCTTTTTATTGCAAATCCAACCCTTCTTGCGTACACTGCAAAGAAGAAGAATGCATCATCTTTTGAATCGAATTCCATCCCAACTGTGGGAGTAGATGCCTCTGATATCTCTTGCATTGTTGGATACTTCTTGTTTGCAAACATTCTGTCCATTTCAAGCTCTTCAGCAGTCGGTTCCTCCCGGATTCAAAGCACTGACTCAAGAATTTCTTCATATTTATCATCTTCTTTGTTCCCATGCTCATTACCATTTGAATAATCAGCATTGTCACCGGGCAGCATTCTCACTCAAGAAATGATGCACCATCTCGCATGCATTTCCGGGATGTTGCTATCGCAGTATCCTTCGTTGTCTTCGTCCTCGAATTTGAGCACCTGGTTTTGACATAGATGCATCATGGTTTTTTGGTGGTATCAGCCTATAGTGTTTTTGTTAATGTCTCCCAAAGAAACTCAATGTTTTTATTTTTTTTGTTGTAAATTATGTTACATGAAGCAATTTGACATGTTACCTCATTTAAATCGAAGTCCTTGCATTTTTTTTTGCTCGCCCTTGTGATGTTTGATGACATATGTCCTTCCGCTTCGGAGTTTTGCTTGTGCATGTAAAAATTCTTCA